>NW_024424452.1:75871012-76234151 GCF_017311325.1 Ursus maritimus
CCAATGCCCACAGTCCCAGAGCGCCTGGCTGGCTCATTCGGTAGAGCATGTGACCTTGATCTCAGAGTCGTGAAATTGGGCCTCAAGTTGGGTGTAGAGATCACTTACAAAAAGACAATCTTCAAAAACACACACATCATTCCTGAAGAGAGACCTGAGGGCTCTGGAAACTTGTAGGGGTTGATGGAGGTGAGGGAGGCACAGGATGGGCAAGGGATCTTCCATTAAGAGACACCTGGGAGGCTGGATTGCTGGAGAAGCCAGGGCCCCATCAGGCAGGCAGTCCAAACGGAGCCTGACTGTGGCCAGTTTAAACCTGTGGTCTCCAAGGATTTGACCAGTGTGGATTCCCTCCACCCTGAGGCCGTTCAGGGGGCAAGGGTCCTCTCAGAACCACAGGGCCTGAAGCCAAGGCTGGCTGACTAGGTGTGCCATGCAGCTGCCCAGGCCCCCAGGTCTGTGAGTCAGGGGCATGGAACGGGGCAGCTGTGTGGAGAGAATGGCCGCAGGAACAGGCTACGTGCGGTCCCTGGTCTCTGCCTCATTCCAAGCCCTCTCTTGCATTCATCCTGAAAGGGAAGGTCAAGGCTAGCCAACCAAGCACTGCACGCCTCTGCACAGGCCCCTGATTTGTTGAGCCGTGGACCTGGAGAAAGTCCGCTGGAGGGGAGGCTGGCTCAGAGGAACAGGCTGTCTAATGAAGGTCCCTGGCCTCTGCCTCATTCCAGGCCAGATACCACATTCCCTCCTGACTGAGCTCTCCTCCACCAGGAGACACGTGGGAGCACTGATGCCAAGAAGCCTCGGAATGGGTCAGGCAGCCAGTCGCATGGTGCAATGACTGCCCCTCGTTTATACATGCCACCTCAAATGATTTTCAGGTGTGGGGTAACTCTACCCAGTGGCCTCTGCAGGTGCTCTGGCATCAGGAGATGCTCTAAGATATAACAGGCCCAGACTGAGGGTCCCTGGACCCAGAGGATGTGTGGTGTGCATGCACAAGCCACCGTGTTCGGGGAGCCAGGGACCCGGACCAGGGCAAGGGTCTGGAGAAGTCCGGTCACTGGTTTGTGTTGTCTGGGGCTGGGAGGCCCATGCCTCATGCAAGTACCAATCTTCCCAATGCACAGGTGCCTCCTGAGGCCAGAGCTGGGGGAGTCTGGAGTTCCTGGGGGGGGGGCTGTGTGGGATGTGGGCTATTCTCTAATACGGGACACCTGGGAACACTGACCGATTTCTAGAGGAGCTATGCACACCATCCAGCAAGCTGGTCCCAATGGGGACTGTAGGTCCCCGGTATCAGAAAGAGTCTGAACAATGTTTGATATGTGGGTTTTCCTCACCATGAAGTCACTCCGTTGGCTCTCCCTGGATCTGCCCGAGTTTTCTGTGCCCGGGGTTGTCCACGCTGCTTTCTGTCTGCTCAGGAGCTGCAGACAGTGTGCAGCAGCCGTCTCACCACCGGGGATCCAAACCCGAGTCCTGGATCAGGACTGCGTGGACTTGGGCTGTTTCATAGGCCGGGGCTATGGGGGATGTGTGCCATCTGCCTCACCCCAGGCTCCCACCTGCACAGAGTGCATGCTCCCTCTTCAGGAAGCAGGGGCGGGCGTGGGCACATAGGGATGATCTGTGTGTTATTCAGTAAGAGACACCGGAGAACCTAGTGTGGCGGAGACGTGGGTGACAGCATCAGGCAGCCAGCCCAATACAGGATTCACGTGGCAAACTTTCATCTTTCCCTTCAGAAGGGAATTTTTGGTGTGGACTTTCCTTTCTCTGAGGTTTTCGGATGGCTGGGGTTTTCCCTGAACCCCACAAGCCCCATGTGCCTCTTGCAGGCAAAGCCAGCTCGGACCAGCTCGGCTAATGCTCAGACCCCCTGTTACGGTGGGCCCTGTACTGTAAAAGGGCAGATGGAGGGAGAGTCTGGGCCGCAGAGTAGGCCGTTTGGTGTCCCTGGCATTGGCCTCATTCTAAGCTTTGTCCTTTATTTCCTCTGAAGGCGGAGCTGCAGAAAGTCGGACTGCCTTGCCAAGGTGTGTTGTGGTGCTGCTGGGCGGGTTTCATTTACTAAGAGACACGTGGGAACACTGATGGCTGGAGCAGGCCAGTAGGCCAAAGGGGGACTGACCGCCTAAAGTCTAACGCTGCCATCGCCAAGTGTTTTGGGGATGGGATCCATGCACCAGGGAGACTGTGCAGATGCTTCAGCATCAGCAGGGGCCCCTTAGCTGGGAGGGCCTGGCTCCCCTCCACAGGTGAAGGGTACATACCGAGCACGCATGAGAGCCACAGGCAGGGGAGTCAGGGACACAAAAGGCAAATGTCTGGAGTGGGCTCTAGGCAGTAGAATGCATGTGCCTAATTCCAAGGTTTAAGTGATATGCACGTGCATATTCCCCCGAAGGAAGAGCTGGAGGGGTCTGGACTGTCCGGCCAGGGTGGGGCCCAGGAAGCTACCAGCGTGCCCTCCCTGAGAGACATTTGGGAGACTTGATGTCTGGTAAGTCTGGAGCCCCATGTGCAGCAAGGCCCATAAGGACTGACTGCTGTTCCTTCAAAGGAGCAACTCTAAAAGGCTTTTTGGATGGGGCGCCTGGGTGGCTCAGTCGGTTAAGCAACTGCCTTTGGCTCAAGTCATGACCCCAGGATCCCGGGATCAATTTCTGCATCGGACTCCCTGCTCAGTGAGGTGTCTTCTCCCTCTCTCTCTGCTCCTACCCCCTGCTCGTTCTCTCTCTCGCAAATAAATAAATAAAATCTTAAAAAAAAAAAAGGCTTTTTGGAGATGGGTTCCCTCTGGCCTGGAGCCTTGCAGGAGTTATGGGACCGACCTAAACTCCATAGGCTTTGAAGCACCCGCAGTAGGCTGAAAGCTCGCTTACTTTACCCGCCAGAGCTAGGTAACTCAGGGGAGCCAGGGACATGGAACAGGACAAGTGTCCGCACTGGCCCCCTCACCACTGTGTCCCTTTGGGGCTCTGGTGCCTCTGCTTAATCTTAAATGCTTATCTGCAGAAAAGGACATCTTGCCTTTGCAGCCTGTTTTGTTTGGGGAAGCAAAGGAATGCTCAGAGAGTTAGGGTCTCTTTGCCGGGAATTCTTGTAACCCTATTTCACAAGACATTTGCATGCAGGATGTTGTCATTTAATGAGGCAATAAACAGACAACATACTCCAAACTGACCTTAGAGTTCAAGGCAAGCGGAGGTGAAGGGATAAAATCCGTATTAAGTTAATGTGTATCATTATTTGCGTTCAGCCTGGGAAGGCTTAGTTTAGCCAACTGAGCACTCGTGTCCGCCTTCCAGTACGGAAGTAAACGTGCTGTGTTGGTGAGGCCGTGGTGTTGCTATTGGCCGCGGGAGCTGGTGCTGGTGCCCAGGTTGATGTCTTTCAGGAGGCGGCTGCTTGGCGTTCCCCACTGCCAGTAAAAGAGTCCCCTTTACCAGAGCTAAGATAAGAGCTAATAGCCTCGAGGTCTTCAGACAGCTATTTTAGAAAAGTAAATGTACCCTTGCCCAGACTGATCACTCCTGGACAGTCCTCAGGAACTTTCTGTATTTCTAGTCTAAATGTTAGCTCCCAATAGTTGCTTCTACATTTTCGTTGGTAAGTTCCCAGGGAGGCTTCTTCTCAGCAGCTGCTCCACTGGGTTCTTATGGGTCAGAGCAGATGAGATGATGACATCCTGATACAACTTTCTTCTTATATCCCAACAACTTTACTTCTAAATAGAACTTGTTTTGTCTTTGTCTTAAACAAGAAGTCCTGAAATCATCAGTTCGATGCACAACCATTCACCCTATGATTTCACTTGTACCCTAATTAACATTAAGAACTTAATTCCCTCAATAAATCGACTTTCACAAATATATCACTCTATCCCGAGACTCTACGTCACTTGCGATCTTAATCACAACAGTCATATTTTGGTAGAATTATTCCTTTGATGTACATTCTATTATACTATAATTTAGATGCCAGTTTGTTTAAGCAATCACATTCCTAATATTATCAATCGAAGCATTACAAAGAACTCTTACCAAGGTACCATATCCAGTTAGCCTTCTTAAATCACTCAGTTTAACTTCCTTATGGATTACATTTCCAAGGAAAGATTATTGTCATAAAGAACGAGGGTACAAGCCTGCATAGCACTGTCAGGCCCCTGGTAAACTGCCCTAACTGCAGAATTCACGGCTGTCCTTATTTTAGGGAATGCTGGTTTTTATTCTTTCCAACTCCTGCAAGTTATTTCAACTTTGTCTCATTTTCCAAATGTTTCTTGTCTTAGGATTTCTAATGTATGATTTAGTTTATTTAGTTTTAAGGTTTTTTAGTTTTTATTAGATTTCTTTTATTAGATTTATTAGTTTTAAGAGGTTCAACGTGAACTGTTTCTCCTACCAGCTTAATAGTTCCTTTATCTTCTCTCGACCTGGAATACCATCTTTTCCTTCTAGTATCACATTCGCTCCCTGTTCTGTACTTACACATTCCTTCACCTCGTGTTCCTTATGTTTCCCTTGACTCCAATAGGTCAGGGTGAGGTTTGGCTTAGAGCATACTGTCCTGGTCCAGTTTCCCATATTATACATTGCTGGCTGAGGAGGCAAAAGGCCAGGTCCCTGTACCATAGACTTAGCCAAGGTTCTAGCAGTAATAAAGATATTTTGGTTCCATTCCACCAAATAATCCTTAGGAACATGTTTTCCTTCTATCATAGGGGGCTTTCTGCAATCTGTAGGCTCCAGTCTCTCTTTTGATATTGGGGCACACAAAAGTGTGGTGACCCAATGTCATGGTTCCTCTTTCAAGTGTCGATGTTCATTTCACAGGTGCCTGAGGAATCACAACCATCAGGATGCAGGACGTCTACTTCCGGTGAAGCTAAAGGACTCTGGACTGCCTTGCCAGAGCGGGGTCAAGTGGAATTACTGTGTTACCCTCCAATATGAGATTCCTGGGAGCCTTGATGCCTCCAGGAGCCCAGGACCCCAGCAGACAGCCAGTCCAAGTAGTAAATCACAGTTGCCAGTTTAACCTGAGAGCTCAGAAATTTTTCTCTGGGTCAAGTCCCTCTCGCCCAGGGGCTAGCAAGTGTTAGGATTCTACCTAAACTCCATAGGCCTGGAGGGCCCAGGCAGCCAAGTGCTGCTGACAGATTGTGGGTGGTCATGCATGGGTCCCACGAGACAGGATAGCCGCGGACCTGGAAAGGGCAATGTTAGGCAAGGTCAGGTCACATGACAGGGCTGGGGGTGGAGGACCTGACATCTGCTTAATTCCAATGGTTATTCTACACAAATGGGCATATTCCCACTGAAGGCAGAGCTGGAGAAATATGAATTTGCCTTGCCATGGTAAAGCTGGGTGGGGTGGCCGAGGTACCCTCCACTAAGAGACACCTGGGAGCCTTGATTGCTGCAGAAGCTGGTCCGCCAACAGGTAGCCTGTCTAAAAGGGTAGTGATGGTAGCCCGTTTAAGGTGGAACCTCAGAAAGGGCTTTCAGTGGTGGGATCTCTCCATCCTGGAAACTGCCAGGTGGCCACAGACCTGCCTGTGCTCCACGGCCTGGAGGGTCCCAGCATCCAAGGGCCTGCTGACAGGGTGCAGACTGTGCATGGGTTCGCCGTGCAGATAGGATAGCCAGGAGCCTGGT
This sequence comes from Ursus maritimus, assembly GCF_017311325.1. Taxonomy (NCBI): domain Eukaryota; kingdom Metazoa; phylum Chordata; class Mammalia; order Carnivora; family Ursidae; genus Ursus; species Ursus maritimus. Next base: position 75,876,682 of record NW_024424452.1, read on the forward strand.
ACAGGGCAATGCTGGGGCTAGGCCAGGTCACAGGAAGGAGTTATCGGGGTAACTGGCATTTGCCTAATTCTAAGATATAACCTACACAAACGCATATATTCCCCCTGAAAGCAGAGCTAGAGGAATCTGGACTGTTTTTCCAGGGTGGGGCCTGGTGAGATGGCCAGGTTACACTCCAATAATAGACACTGGTGAGCCCTGACAGCTGGAGAAGCCTAGGACTCCCCAGGCAGCCAGTCTAAATGGGGACAGTCTGTCACCCATTATACACTTCCGCCTCATAAAGATTAACGAAGTGTAGGCTCCCTCTACCCTGAGGCCATGCAGGTGGCTGGGTCCGGAATATCCCCTGCAGCCCAAAGTATCTGAAGGTGTGTGGGTGTGCACGCACTTGCTGCTTATTCGGGTCACGAGAGCCAGCGATCTGGAACGGGGCAATTTCATGCCAGCCTGGGTCACAGGACGGGGCTATTAGGGTTGTCAACCTTAAAAATAGCCGATTATTTATTTTTGAAAAAATTATTTATTAAATAAATAAGAGAGCGAGCGGGGGGGGGGGAGCAGAGGGAGAGGGACAAGCAGACTCTGCACTGAGTGCGGAGTCCAATCCCACGACCCCCAGACCATGACCTGAGCCAAAACCAAGAGTCAGATGCTTAACCTCCTGAGACACCCAGACGCCCCAAATAGCCAATTATGTTTCTAGTAAAATCAGTTTATTCAGGGATAGGAGAGGAATTGCAGTTCAGGACAGCAAAATATGGCAAACCACAGGCATGTCTAAAAAGACAACCAAAAGGTCAGCATTTATTACGTTTTAGGAGGAAACTGGAGAGGGTTGTTTTGCACATAATTTTTTGGAGAAGAAGAGTTTGAGGTTGTAGAGCTTTCTCATTGGTTCCAACGGATGGCTAGTGCGTTGCTGCTGGGGCAGGGAGAGATCTTCCTTTTTTCAGAAAAGGAGGAGATAGATTCCCATATGAAATGTGTCCTCCCTCGTGAGGGTTAAAAATTTCTCCCTTTTCTCCACTGGGTATGCAGGCTGCGAGGAGAGTAAGAGCATGCGAGCGCCTCCTTCAGGGCTTCCCGGCTCCATTTTTTATGAGGTTTCCTTTCATGGTTTTCCATTTCCCCCTTTGACCGAGGGCTTTTCTTGAAAGCATTGCTGATCAAGAGTTTTTTCACATTCAGTCGCTTTGTGCCTCAGTGCCAGGAAGGTCCTCTCCCAGTTGTCATGTTTTACATCGAAGAGATTGCCTGCAGACTGGAAACTGTGGGGCCACACTTGAATAACAAGGAAGGGGAGGAGGGAGATTCTCAGGCATCTTCCACCTGATTACCATTCTTCGTCAAGGTTGTAAGCACTGGAGATCAACTCAAAGCACCGAGACAGCATCACCTATTTGGTGCCTCCCTTCTGCAGAGATCTGGCAGGCAGCAAAGTTTAAAATCGGTTATAAAAATAAAACTGATTTCACAAAATGAGACAAGTTGCAGCATAATGACCCCAGTTTAGTTAATAGTCTTAAACCAGGAGCCCAAACCTTGAAGGGAACCAACTAAATAGAATAAAAGACTATGGATTGTTAGGTGGAATTTGTTGTAGCCAATATGCTTGTTTTCTGATTTTTATGCAGTTGGGTTCTTTCTTCCTAGGGAAATTTATCCATGTGCAACACATGGCATTTGCTGTTGCACAGTACCTTCCTGTTCAGTAAGTGGATAATCAAGGACCATGTGATTATCTGATATTACTTTAGCCCGCCGGTGATCATTGTTAGGCTGTCTCTGGGTTGTGGCCAGCTCTCCTAACATGTGGGAGAGATTATTTATCACGCATTCACTGGCACATGCTTCGTCTGTGGGAGGGAGGCTCTCCCTGTGGAGGCAAACTCATAGTCATGTGCGCCTCGTGGAAGTTCCCATGTAAGGCAGCTGTAGAGGCTTAATGGCACGGACCAGTGGGAGCCGTTTGATGTGTTATGGGTTTTAACAGGGACGATTAAATGTCCCAATATGCATTGACCTCTGACTTGACAGCTATCTAAACATTTATATGCCCCTGGGAAATGTGGTCCACCACAAACAAAATGAGCTAGATGGAGCATAGACGTCTCCAGCTATGGTCTAGTTATCGTTAGACTCATTGGCTGGAATTTCTTGAACCCTTGCCAACCACGGGTCAGAACAACCAAGGGATGACATTCTGTAAAAGGCTATTACTTCTTAAAGGGGTCTTTTCTAAAATCCTCACAAAGAAGGTAACCCTATTTGTATTTACCTTGGGTTTAGTGGAACAGATTGTATTTAGGAAAGGAAAAGATCGTGGGGAAGCAGGGGTTATATGATTGACAGGGGCAGAAGTGTTCAGTTGAGCTAGGACGGGTTATGACTGGGGAAAGGTTGAAACAAGGTATGGGAAGAGCTGGTTGTAACAACTTAACCTGACAGGTAATATCCATAGGCTTGCGGGACTATTCAACAGTAGAATTTGGGACTAAAAAATTAGTTACAGGGATGACCCAGGGGTCTCTGACATCGTGAGCAGATTGGAGTTTCTGGTGACAGGTCCAATAGTCAGAGAGGTTTCCCTCTTTTGCAGAAAGCTGAGAAATGCAAGTAACAGTGTTTTCCAAGAGGGGAAAATTGAAGAAACTACAGCGAGTAGAGGGCATACAGACCTGGTCAAGGGTGCTGGCAAAGCTGTCTCTTTGGCTATCATCTGCTTCAATTCCTGAAAATCTTTCCTTTTGGGTCACCAGTTGGTGTCAGTTCACAAGCTCTTCAGGAGCGTCCCAGGTGTCATCTGAAACTGGGCCCCACACACAGAGAGCAGAGAGTGTCCAAAGAGAAAAGCAGGTCACCACAGGTTGGTAGGTAGCAGTTTTCATAAGCAAAGGGATCTTACATACAAGGCTTACCTTGGGCAGCAGCAAGAGGAGGAGATCTCTCTACCCACCTGCCAATCTTAAACATTTCTATAGAAGCCTTCCCTGGGTTCAGTCACATATACCACCCACATGGTCCCAGCACCACATCCCTATCTCAAGGCTTGGAGCAGCCTCTAAAAGTGGGTGAAGCAAGTGAAAACCACATTCCAAAAATAGGGCGGGGGGTGGGGGGGGTTGAGGAGGTTCTGATCACCCAGGTCCAGCCCCTGGGTTACCTGGCAGTCACAGCTTCTTGGTGGACTATGCCAGTACCCGACCCCTTGACTCACTTTTCCAATCTCACATGAACCTCTCTTCTGCACTGTGCTCTGTGTGTTCAGTAAGGGGTTTCACAACCACGGAGGTGACTGCTTTGGCCACATGGGCGGTGGGCATATGGCACAGCAAAATACAGGCACATGCAAGAGCTATCCCAGATTAAGACAACGATTCACAAGATCAGTGACAGATTTTTCACCAAGAGCACCATGATCCAAACCACAAATTTATTAAGTCCACGAGGCTGGGGCAGAACGTTCACTTTCGTCCCCATGTAATTTAATAAAGTCGATATATTAAGAGACTCATCAAGTATGAACACACACACCCACACAAGATTGTTTGGATAATGGCACAAGTGTCTTCTTGTGGGGCAATAATAATGTCCAAGGCCATCCTATTTTGGAGGACGGCTTTTCTCATTAGAGACATTTTAATGATCCATAAGGACTGGCTTTGCTGCCATTATTCAAGGCTCGTTGGGTGAATTTAGTAAGGACTTCTAAATGCACTATCCTATCCCCCAGGCAAATGGAAGAAACAAGACAGTGGCCAAATGATCATCTCAATGGGAAACAGAATGAAGCCACCTGGCTTTGAGGAGAGAGAGGTTGGCAGCTTTAGAAACTGGACCCAGTAGTTCATACCATACATGATGGCCAGGGCAGGCAGCACTGTCACGTGTGAGGAGATGGACTGGGGTTGGGATACACCAGACAAGGACCCTACGTTCTCCCCTCTTTGACTGGTGCATATTTCATTTCATTCATTTCCAGCTTGCAGGAGGACAACAGGATCCCAGGGGAGATTGAGTACTTCCCCATTACCTGGGGTGTGAAGTATCATGCCCCCCACTGGGACATCCTACTGCAAATTCCAAAAGATAACTCCTTTCCGAGCTGTGATGGGGCCTGGCATTCTCAGCAACATAGTGCATTGACCCATGGTGAGAGTCGGGGTACTGGCTTTCTCACGACGTCCATACATTTACAGTGTTGTATGCCTCTGTGGGGGTCACCGGTCTGGCATAGGGCAACAGGCCCTAGGGTTGATCATTCAAGTGTATTAAGTACGTTAGTCCACCCAGCCAAGGTCTGCTGCTTTAATTTCTTCTTTTCTTTTACCATCCTGCTGCTTGCAGGTTATAGGGAAGATGGAACCTCCATTCAAAGTCTGCTGCTTGGTCTTATGTATCATGACCCTTGAAATGTGATCCCCAGTCACTATCTATTTGACAAGGGTATCCATCCCTGGTACTCGGTTTCTGTAATTCCCTAATGGTGGCAGCGTCATTTGCATGGCAATAGGGCAAAACTTGGCTTGGGCCATGTGTAGTCTTCCCACAAACCAAAGCATATGTATAATGCTCACCCAGAGAGAGGGGGCCAGTATAATCAATTTGTCGTCTCTCACCAACGAGGACCTCTGGTACAAGGTATCAGACTCTGTCGGCAGTTGCCTTGGGCACTGTTTAGAACTTGCTGTTACTGCATTAACCAAGTCGTTGTGCTTCAAACGCAAGCCGGCATCCTCGACAATATGGCATCCCACTTGGGCAGTGCAGTGGCCATTTTTTCTGTGCACCCAATCTGCTGTATCTATCTACTGAAGGATCAGCACCTGGGGCTCATACCTGAGCATTAGCTTTCTGAATGCCATGGGGTGTCAGCCCCTCATGAGCTGGGACGTGGAAAAGAGCGAGGACGGCCTCGGGCTCTTGAGGATGCCCCCAGACGTCTTTCCACATATCCAGACCTCATATGGGTTTATTCATAGTCATCTGCCCTTCGGCTTCCCATCGTTACAGCCATAGTGTTAATCCCTCTCAAACAGCTCAACTGTCAGTGCAAAGGGCTGATGGCCAAGACCCATGAGTAAACACCAGCCAGACCAGCTTGGAGCTGAGTCAGCCCACCTGCTGCTGTGATTTGTTCCTGGTTCCATCCAGATGGTGTCAGTGTTGGGCTGAATAGTGACTACTGTCCCTGTGGATGGATTTCCTTGACTAGACCCATCTGTATACCGGGCATCAGTGGGAATTTCCCCGTCTCCTTTTTACAGGCTTCAGGAATAGGGGCAAGGGCATCTGGAAGATTTATATATTCCACAGGGTCTAATAGAACCCCCATTTCTAAATATAGTGAGCTGGGTGGACGGGTGCCCCCTTGCTACAAGTAGGCATGACATTTAGTCAGAGTAGAGATTTGAGGCATGGCATAGCATAGCAGAGGTGGGTCACTGGAACATTTTCTCACCCCTTGAGCAGGGAGCCAGATGCCAGGGTTCAATCCCAGGACCCGATCCCAGGACCCTGAGCCCAAGGCAGATGCTTAACCGATTGAGCCACCAGGTGCCCCTAAAGCATTGTTATTTTTAATAGAAGCAATGAGGCCTTAAATACTGAAGTATGTCTCCTTTTATCAATTGTGGGTCAAAGAAGCAGGGGTTGGGGTGCCTGGGTGGCTCAGTTGGTGAGACTTCCAACTTGGTTTCAGCTCAGGTCATGATCTCAGGGTTGTGGGATTAAGCTCTGAGTCAGGCTCTGCACTGGGTGTGGACCCTGGTTAAGATTCTCTCTCTCTCCCTCTCCCCCTCCCCCTCATCCACTCTCTTTTTCTCTCTCTCTCAAAAAATTTAAATAATATAAACATAAAATAAAAACTAAAAAATATCTCTCTATCAAATAAATAAAATCCTAAAAAATTTAAAATTAAAAAAAGAAAGTGAAGTATTAAAAAAAAAGAAGCAAGCATTAGGTGTACTGGGTATCCTGTTACAAAGACAACTGATTCCTATTCAACTTATGTAAATACATACATTGTCATAAAAAATAAGAATATTTAATTAGAGTTTCAGAATTCTGGAGGGATCAGGTAGGGAGAAAAAGATAAATGCTTTAACCTTTGTTGTAAAGTTACACTTTACCAAATTGCTGTAGGTTACAAACAGCTTAAAGGAGAAGAGAAATAGGGGTCCATTCAATCTGGAAAATAAATCATTAAAGCAATCAGTTTTCCACTAAAGTTTTAGAAATTCCTACCTAGTTGTGTTATGATCTTAAATTTATCAAAACCTGTTCTAGAGTACTTGTCAAAGCTCTTTGATGAGTCTCTTTGAGGATGAAATACTTAAAACAATAACGGTCCACAAATGACAAAAAACTTAAAAAGAGCAATGGTTAAAGATCTGGTGAGAGTTCATTATGATGTAACTGACAAGGAAATTTGGTTAGTTCTGTCATGTATGACACTTCAGGATAACACACCAGGATTTATCAGGATTCTAGGAGGTTCATACAATTTCTAGAACACTTATTTTAAAAACACCTACACAAATATAACCAAAGAAGACTTGGCATCACTTATTTGACAGTGTTTTCCACATAATTTAACATAGTGTCTCCCTTTTCCTAGGAGAGTAAAGATATCTTTTTGAGAAATTCTAGGGACCCTCTGTAAATTCTCAAAGTTACTTTTAGGTGGAAAGACTTTATTTATTTATTTATTTATTTATTTATTTATTTATTTAGAGTTTGGTGGCATGAACTCACCACCCTGAGATCAAGACCTGAGCTGAGATCAAGAGTCAGATACTTAACCAACTGAGCCACCCAGGCACTCCAAAAAGACTTTATTTAGAATTTGATTATGGGCAGTTTGTCAAAAATATCAAACGGTTTGTACATTTGACCAAATAGAATCACAGATCATTATGGAGCACTATTTAATTATCTATTTGATCTAAGTGACCAGAAAAGATTTCAAAGGCAAATACAAAGGGTCACATAGTTGTAAGCAAATGCTTACAACTAGCTTTCTAAATGTTCAGAAGACTCAGTTTACTTGAGTAATCAAAGACTTGATGAAGACAAAACAGAATTGCTATTTTCTAGATAGATTACATGAAAGATGAAGACAAGTCTTTTACAATTTCTTATTAAGAGCATACCAATAATCTAAGAATTTTTTAACAGAGAGAAAATCAAATTCTAGCTATGCACCAGTGTATGTTTGATATTAAAATTTGTTTTTATTAACATATAATAAAATGGGGTACAGGTCTGTGATTCATCAGTCTTATACAATTCACAGCGCTCACAATAGCACATACCTTCCCCAACGTCCATCACCCAGCCACCCCATCCCCCCACCCCCCCTCCACTCCAGCAACCTTCAGTTTGTTTCCTATGATTAAGAGTCTCTTATGGTTTGTCTTCCTCTCTGGTTTCCTCTTGTTTCATTTTTTCCTCTCTTTCCCTATGATCCTCTGCCTTGTTTCTCAAATTCCACATATCAGAGAGATCATATGATACTTGTCTTTCTCTGACTGACTTATTTTGCTTAGCATAATACCCTCTGGTTCCATCCACGTCGATGCAAATGGCAAGATTTCCTTTTTGATGGCTGCATAATATTCCATTGTATTTGCTATTAAAACTTTTAAATAAATCCATTCTAAAATCTTGGAAAAATTCTATATGTCTTTTACCTATTTTTCATATACAGTCATTTTCTTTCACCCTTATAATTTCTAGTTTTCTGAGGACCATTTTTTAATGACAATTTGAACTTTATAAGTTCAAATACCATTTTCTCAATTTCAAAACCTTACAAAGCTTATCTAGAAAAGAAATAATGGAAAGCAGTTGTTACAGAGTATTCCAGATTTACTCTGAGAGGTTAGCATCATTCCTCATGCATTACAATAAAAGAATATAAACTCTTTATATTCGAATACAGTTATAATAGACCATATGCTTTTTGGAAAGCACAGAATGAAATTCACTCACGTCTACAGGCTCATCCTGACGTTGCTCTGTTAGGCTGGGAGTGACAGAACAGGCAGGGGCAACTGGACCCCCACGTTACTGTCGAAGAGCGTTGCTCTAAGTTGAGCTGACAGAATAAAGATTTGAAAGATGGGACTTTTTAACTGATGGCAGAACTATACATATCAGGGAAGCTGCCACAGAATTCCCAGGCTTGTAAACAGTTATAAGACATGGAAGAAAATCTTTGAAAAATTGCTGCCTGAACACAAATCTGAAAAGACAAGGCAACAAAGTATGAGCCCATCTAAGAGTGATTATAGTCAGCATGGAGCCTTGAGGAGTCAGCACGATGTATGTATGAAGTAGAAAGAGTGCTGGTTCTTGTATTTGCCTTTTCGGTTGGCTGCACAGACATTTTTTTTTTTTTTTGCACAGACACTTTATTGCTCCATTTACTGTGATATAAGAACAGTGGCTTTCAAGCATGCTGGATCATTCCATGGGAATATAACATGTATTATGGCCTAGCACATAAGTAACTGAAATAAAAGTTTAATACACAGAGGTGAAGCTCTTCTTTTTGCATTTAATGAAATTATTCTTTTTAAAATTTATATATACATAATACGTTGATAATAAATGGATTATATAATATAGATATAAGTGAAGTTCTATATTATTCATTTGTATGGAGAGATAGTATAGATAATATGCATATTTTCTTTTTAAAAAAGATTTATTTATTTATTTATTTATTTGAGAGAGAGAGAGAGAGCATGAGCAGGAGGGGCGGGGGGAGAGGGAGAGAGAATCCCAAGCAGACTCCCCGCTGAGCATGGAACCTGACTTGGGGCTTGATCTCACCATACTGAGATCACGACATGAGCTGAAACCATGAGTCGGGTGATCAACTGACTGCACGACCCAGGAGCCCCAATAATATGTGTATATTCTATTTAAATAAATGTTAATCTCAATTCATCAATGGTCTGTGACCATGGTTTGAAAACCAAAAGTTTATATAACGAAGTCCTTCACAGCAGCTGTGTTTTGCTTTCGAAAAGGAGAGAAAACTTTATTTATTATAGAAACTTAATAGGAGCAGAAGAGGAATCTACACATAGATGAAGGTAATAGTAGGCAATACATGACAATAAGGCAAAATTACATCAAATCAGGTACTTACAACATCCAACCTCATCAGCTGGGGAAGCCCTGGGGAACAGCCAGGCTGGGGTCCTGATTGAGAGGCCGGGGGGGAGCATCCTCCCCTCAGGTGAGACTTGCAACTGACCATCCCCATAAGGGCCATATTTATAGGGCAAATGACAGGGTTTGAAGTTAAACATTTGTGCAAGGGGCGCCTGGCTGGCTCAGACAGTTAAGCGTCTGCCTTCAACTCAGGTCCTGATCCCAGGGTCCTGGGATCGAGTCCTGCATCAGGCTTCCTGCTCAACGGGGACCCTGCTTCTCCTTCTCCCTCTGCCTTTCCCCCTGCTTGTGCGTGTGTGCTCTCTCTCTCTCTCTTAAATAAATAAATAAAATCTTTAAAAAAAAAGAAATTAGACATTTATTCACCTATGTACACTTCGGAGCAAGCTACATTTCTGTGTTATCACAGAAATTTTTATATTTTCGAGGAGTCTGGGCTGTGTGTCTGCCTCCTCTCCCTGATTCCATTCCGGCGAGCCAGCCCAGCCTGGAGCAGGAGGGGATGTGAGACAAGATTTGTAGCTCTTGGCATCCAGAACAGAAGGGCCAGTTCTGACCTGGAGGCCAGATAATAGATTTCAAACAGTCGGGCTCTCAAGGTTATTCACACAGCGAGAGTCTCACAAACAACATTCCTTAGCCTGCCTGTGTATGTGCAGGTCCAGGTGGTCGGTTATGGGGGACAAATCATAGAAACATCTATCCCTACAGAACAAACCCCACCCACCATGTGACCCTCAGTGAAGGCTGTCTGAACCTCTGTCTGTCTGGTCCGTTCTGGAGTTAACACCCAGGGGAAATGCTTGCACTCGAGGTGGCCTGACCTGTGTCCGTGTCACTGCCAGCTGCAGCCGGGGCAAGAGCGGGTAGAGAGAGCTGCTCAAGGTGCCAGTGGGACAGCCCCCCACCAGTGGCACATGATGCGGGCAGCCCTGGCACGCACTCCCATGTAGGGCCCCACACCTGATGCCAGCCAGGCCCTGCTGGCCCGGGAGGACCCTCCCCTGTCTCAGAGCGGGATGGCGTGGGCCACGGTAGGCAAAGAGGGGTGTTTGGCCCCACTGCAGGGCTGGCAGACCCCTACATGAAGGAGAGGGGCTCTGCCCGTACACAAGGGCAGTCACATTGACGGTCACTACCCGGGGAGGAGGAGAGCAGCTCGGGGTTCCGGTACCCCAAGGCACCCTCTGGGATTGCTAGAGAAGGCTTTCTCCTTGAGGGCACATCATCCCCACCCATTTGTATGCCTGTCAGCCTTGTAAAAATGCCTTCAAAGACACCAGGGCTTGGGAGGTCTGCAGCATGGGCAAGCATGGGCATCCTGAGCAGTCACTGTCGGGGCCACCAGGCCTGTGATGCCACAGCCTTGCCCGTTTGCTTCACTGTGTGCATCAAAATCCTACGAGAGCAAAATGCTGGTGGTGCCTGGAAGGGCTTGTGCTTCCAGCAAGCACAGGGGCACCAAGGCTCACACAATCTGTTCACAAAACAGGAGCCCTCAGGTGGCCAAGCGCCATGTCACCGCGCTTGGTCAGCCATGATAGTTCCCACGCCCGTGCACAAGTGCGCTAAGGTAACACACAGCATGCTCCCCGCCAAGTCAGTCCCCCGGCATGCAGCGGGAGGATGAGGCACCCCTCCCCCTCCCCGCCGAGAGGGGGTGGGCATGCCTCCCTTACCAGCTCCACCTCCACTGGCTGGACATGCCACCGACAGTGGTGGCCCTAGAGGGGTCACCGGGGATGGGAAACGACGCCATGACTCAGCCTCAGGCACCTGAGAGACAACCGGGAGCCCTCCAGGGGTACCACGGAGGGCCAGGCTCACACGGCCAGGCCACGAGCAGTGTAGTGGAGCAACTGCCCTCCCGCCATGGGGAGGGCTACACACAACCCAAGCCAAAAGGCACACAAGAGTGTCCGCTATGTCAGGGGACCCATCCTGCTGATGCCATGAGGCAGCGCGGGGGAGGGCAAGGTCGGGCCAGTGGGCAGGGAGGAGAGGTGAGGGGCCCAGGGCAGAGCGAGAAGGGTCCCACGGTCCCACTCACCATAAATGTCTGTCCATGCCTGACGCGGCTTCGGCCCAGCCCAGGAGAGCAAGGTCACTACATCAACCCGTGCATACACAAGACGCCCTGAGGGGGAGACCAGCGAGGACAGCAACCCGAGGGGCCTGCTTCAACAGTGGACAGCCCAGGGAGGAGGACACCCGTCACACGGCAGGGAGTCTTGCAGGGTGGGGTTGTCGTGACTGCCACCGGTGCCAGGGGCGTGACTCCTGCCACCACTGCCCCCCTCCTCCCCTTTCCTGGGGTGCGGGAGACCGGAGATGGACAAGAGCCAGCACACAGGCCTGGACAGGCGGCTCAAGCAGGTAAGGGCAGAGTCGAACTTGGCACTGCGGTCAAGCTCAGAGCCCTATAGGTTCCCAGAGGCCCAACTTTCTCTGGAGGCAATCGCCAAAGGTGAGCGTGTCAGCATCTATCTGGCAGCCAAACACGCCAATTTCAGGGGAGAAAATTACTGCGTCGGGGGTGGCAGGACCTAGACACGGATCCGCAGAACCTCCTGGGACTGTGGCCCAGCTACCGGCCCCCAGCCCTACCCCATCACCGCCAGCCCTGAGCTCTCGCGGTCTTCTGATCGAACCGAGGGGAGTAGTACAAGGCAGATAGGACCGGGACTCGTGCGGGGGTGGGGGTGGGGTGGGCGGGTTCACCCATTTGCTGGTCATCTCTGAATTGGAAATTGGAAACAATTCCGTGGAGGCGCTTCCCCTGGCCAGGGACCGTGGCTGGGACTGGGGACTCTTCTCCCTGGCCCTCACAGGATGGCCCATGCCTGTCCTGACTCAGGGTTGAGATTTGGGGGAAAAAATCCGCAGAGATACCTCCAGAGGACTAGACCTCACGGCTGACCCTGGCTGGGCTGGCGGTGACCTGTCTGGGCCTCCCTTTATGCCCATGGTGGTCCCCACCCCCGCAGCAGGACTCAGAAACATTGATGAGAAAATCTAGTCTCACCACCGGGACCCCATGCGTGCCCGCTGCCAGGCCTATTGCGCCGTCTACGGGCGTCCGGTAAAGGCTCAGGCAGTACCCCACCACTGCCGCAGGGCAAAAATAGAGGTTACACTGAAGGCCTGACAACCCGGGCCACGCGCTCCTGGCGCTTGGCGCCGGACATTCTCTTCCATTCCTCTGCAGCGCCCCCGGTCCCCGCTGTCCCCGCAGTAGAAGGGGCACGGGCGGGAGCTGGTCCACCCTCCCCGCTGCCCTACAAGACTCCCCACCTTGCGCACACGGTCGGATTCCCAGCCCTCGCCAACTTCACTGGCGCTCCACAGGGGAGAAACTATACACAAAGCAGCCGCCAGGTGGCGCCTGACAACCAGCAGGAACTTCAGGGGGACAGATCGGTATCACAGGGCGGTGAGGGCGCACAGCCTGCGCCCCGACTCGCGATCTTGCCTGCCACTTAGGAGCTCTTCTCTCAGCCTAGGACAGGTGGAAGGCATCTGGTGCGACTTCGGGGCGTCTGCCTTGGGAGCTCCCGGCTGGCACAGCGTGACCCCAGCGGCCCAAGGGAGACCTGGAAAATCGGGGCAGCTGCTGGGCTGGGGGCACACTACACAATTCCAGGCTGGCCACTGTGGACGTGCGCAGAAAATTCCCGGAAGACATCAGCAGGCCCTGGGCTCCCAGGGCGACTTAGAAAAATTTTTGCAGGCAGGGGCCGTAAAACCGACATCACAGAAGTACTCATAGAACAGCCATGGATGAATCGTTTTTAGCCTATCCTTTCAAGCAGAGGTCTTTCTGAGGCGTGCAAACAAAGAGCAGGAGACAGAAAAGGATTATCGATACAACTGACCACGGAAAAGCTCAGATAAAATCCGTCTCTGCATATGCCACAATGAAGTCCAAAAACAACACGTAGGTATGGGGAACATAGGTGCAAACGCACACGTGCGTGTTTGAGAAGAGGTAAATGTCAATGATGAACTGTTCCATGAAATTAAGAGAGAGAGAGAGAAAAAAGATGTAGAACTACCTTTGGTTTTAACAATTGTTTTTCAAGCGCATGTATTTCTCTTTAACCAGGTATATGGACAGGCAAAGTTAATGGAATCACTATAACAATTTAAAAAACAAATGAGAATCAAGTCACTCCTGGTTTAATGCTCATTTAGAGGTGATAGAGATCGTGTGATGTTGTCAGACAGAGAGACACGTTGATCAGTGCAGTTGGACAGATACCCAAACAGATTGCCCAAGTCCAGCTAAATTTTGGCAAATGTGCCAAAGCCATTCATGGGAAGAAAGACGGCCTGCTTCTCCATCAAATTGGAGGATGGTAAGCAGGCATCCACAGGCAAAACACACCAGCAGGCAGGGAGGCAGGCAGGCACACAGACAAAGAAACAAAAATCCTTTACCTAAATACCCACACCTCATACAAAAGTGAACTTGAAATGGATCACACGCGTCCGTGAAAAATGAAACTAGAACCCACTTTAGCGGGATGCGGGGAGGATTCCAAGAGGAAAAATTGAGGATCTAGAGCCAGGCAAACAGATTCTAAGAGCTAACACCAGACACATGATCCATGAAAAGAAACAGACATTCGAAGTCATCAAAATTGAAAACCTGGACTCTGCAAAACACCCCTGAAGAGGACCAAACAACAAAGGACAGAGGCCTGGGAGGAGGAGGAGGGGAGTGAGATGGAAGGCTGAAAGGGAGAGACAAAATGAGGAAACTCTTCTAAAGGTTGGAACAGGGTCAGTAGGTGAACAGAGGTACAGTCCATTCACATGGGAAATCTGGTGCATGTCCAAGGCAAGGAAGAAGAGGACCACAATTTTAGGGTTAGAACTTTTTTAATGTCATGTCTATGGGGCCACAAAGTCAGAAAATCAGCTGGGCAGTTTTATATCCAATTCTGGATGGACATGAAATCTGGGGTTGAAAAGCTTAGAGTTTATAATTGATCACCCACTGGTTATTAAAAAATATATAGCAACAATAGACACCATAGGGCCCATCAAATTAAAGAAAATAATCTGATGCCTCTATAAAAGTTTCAGACATGAAGAACACCATCTTTTATTTTATGAACACTAGATGCCTAATATTTAGCCTAGCATGATGCAGGAAAATTATGCTTGGGGCAATATTGACAATAATGCCCATCATAACTATAGATTTCCCTGAGTGGCAAGAACAACAAGAAAGAATTATACATTTATAGGATACTATATTTCAAAGGCAAGTGTCTGCTGGGCATCTTTCACCCTATCAATATCCCTAAGTAGGTCAGTGCCGCAGGGCGCCTGCTGGCCAAAGGGATTTGCCTATTGCTCACCCCTGGATACCATACTCATTGCAGCCATGGATACTCTTCCAACTGCTCCAGCAGTAGCAACTGTGCCACCATTTTGAATTAAAATGCCACCTTCTAATTTGGGTACAACTCTGCTGTCTGTGACGTCCTCTACTTCCTCTATGGATCCCCATCTTGGTCACCTTCTTGCAACTCAGGACTCACTGGCCTCACTAAGCCCAACCACACCACTCCACCCTTCACTGTCAGAACCACTTCCTTGCTGGGAGACCTTCAGTCAATGGAGAAAACAGATATTCAGGGAGCCTGATGAAGCAGTGGAAACCTTCACTTCAGTCTCCACAAGAATGAATTCCGCAGTTAGGGCAGTTTACCAGGGGCCTGACGGTGCTATGCAGGCTTGTACCCTCGTTCTTTATGAAAATGACCTTTCTTTGGAAATGTAATCCATAAGGAAGTTAAACTGAGTGATTTAAGAAGGCTAACTGGATATGGTACCTTGGTAAGAGTTCTTTGTAATGCTTCGATTGATAATATTAGGAATGTGATTGCTTAAACAAACTGGCATCTAAATTATAGTATAATAAAATGTACATCAAAGGAATAATTCTACCAAAATATGACTGTTGTGATTAAGATCACAAGTGACGTAGAGTCTCGGGATAGATTGATACATTTGTGAACTTCGATTTGTTGAGGGAATTAAGTTCTTAATGTTAATTAGGGTACAAGTGAAATCATAGGGTGAATGGTTGTGCATCGAACTGATGATTTCAGGACTTCTTGTTTAAGACAAAGACAAAACAAGTTCTATTTAGAAGTAAAGTTGTTGGGATATAAGAAGAAAGTTGTATCAGGATGTCATCATCTCATCTGCTCTGACCCATAAGAACCCAGTGGAGCAGCTGCTGAGAAGAAGCCTCCCTGGGAACTTACCAACGAAAATGTAGAAGCAACTATTGGGAGCTAACATTTAGACTAGAAATACGGAAAGTTCCTGAGGACTGTCCAGGAGTGATCAGTCTGGGCAAGGGTACATTTACTTTTCTAAAATAGCTGTCTGAAGACCTCGAGGCTATTAGCTCTTATCTTAGCTCTGGTAAAGGGGACTCTTTTACTGGCAGTGGGGAACGCCAAGCAGCCGCCTCCTGAAAGACATCAACCTGGGCACCAGCACCAGCTCCCGCGGCCAATAGCAACACCACGGCCTCACCAACACAGCACGTTTACTTCCGTACTGGAAGGCGGACACGAGTGCTCAGTTGGCTAAACTAAGCCTTCCCAGGCTGAACGCAAATAATGATACACATTAACTTAATACGGATTTTATCCCTTCACCTCCGCTTGCCTTGAACTCTAAGGTCAGTTTGGTGTATGTTGTCTGTTTATTGCCTCATTAAATGACAACATCCTGCATGCAAATGTCTTGTGAAATAGGGTTACAAGAATTCCCGGCAAAGAGACCCTAACTCTCTGAGCATTCCTTTGCTTCCCCAAACAAAACAGGCTGCAAAGGCAAGATGTCCTTTTCTGCAGATAAGCATTTAAGATTAAGCAGAGGCACCAGAGCCCCAAAGGGACACAGTGGTGAGGGGGCCAGTGCGGACACTTGTCCTGTTCCATGTCCCTGGCTCCCCTGAGTTACCTAGCTCTGGCGGGTGAAGTAAGTGAGCTTTCAGCCTACTGCGGGTGCTTCAAAGCTTATGGAGTTTAGGTCGGTCCCATAATTCCTGCAAGGCTCCAGGCCAGAGGGAACCCATCTCCAGAAAGTCTTTTTTTTTTTTAAGATTTTATTTATTTATTTATTTATTTATTTATTTAAGAGAGAGAGAGAGAGAACGAGCAGGGGGTAGGGGCAGAGGGAGAGGGAGAAGAAAATTCCTTACTGAGCAGGGAGTCCGATGCAGAGCTTGATCCCGGGATCCTGGGGTCATGACTTGAGCCAAAGGCAGTTGCTTAACCGACTGAGCCACCCAGGTGCCCCATCCAAAAAGCCTTTTAGAGTTGCTACTATGGACAAGCAGCAGTCAGTCCTCATGGGCCCTGCTGCACATGGGGCTCCAGACTTACCAGAGATCAAGTCTGGTAGCTTCCTGGGCCCCACCCTGGACGGACAGTCCAGAACCCTCCAGCTTTCCCTTCGGGGGAATATGCACGCGCATATCACTTAAACCTTGGAATTAGGCACATGCATTCTACTGCCTAGAGCCCACTCCAGACACTTGCCTTTTGTGTCCCTGACTCCCCTGCCTGTGGCTCTCATGCGTGCTCGGTATGTACCCTTCACCTGTGGAGGGGAGCCAGGCCCTCCCAGCTAAGGGCCCCCTGCTGATGCCGAAGCATCTGCACAGTCTCCCTGGTGAAGGGAAATCATCCCCAAAACACTTGGCGATGGCAGCGTTAGACTTTAGGCAGTCAGTCCACCTTTGGCCTACTGGCCTGTTCCAGCCATCAATGCTCCCACGTGTCTCTTAGTAAATGAAACCCAGCCCAGCAGCACCACAACACACCCTGGCAAGGCAGTCCGACTTCCTGCAGCTCCGCCTTCAAAGGAAATATAGGACAAAGCTTAGAATGAGGCAGATGACAAAAACAGACACATAGACCAATGGAACAGAATAGAGAACCTGGAAATTGACCCTCGGCTCCTTGGGCAACTAATCTTTGACAAAGCAGGAAAAAACATCCAGTGGAAAAAAGAGTCTTTTCAATAAGTGGTTCTGGGAAAATTGGACAGCTACATGCTAAAGAATGAAATTTGACCACTCTCTCACACCATACACAAAGATAAACTCCAAATGGATGAAAGACCTTGATGTGAGACAGGAATCCATCAAAATCATAGAGGAGAACATAGGCTGCAACCTCTTTGATATCGGCCACAGCAACTTTTTTCATGACACATCTCCAAAGGCAAGAGAAACAAAAGAAAAAATGAACTTGTGGGACTTCATCAAGATAAAAATCTTCTGCACAGCCAAGGAAACAGTCAAAAAAAACTAAGAGGCAGCCCACAGAATGGGAGAAGATATTTGCAAATGACACTACAGATAAAAGACTAGTATCCAAGATCTACAAAGAACTTCTCAAACTCAATACACGAGAAACAAATAATCAAATCAAAAAATGGGCAGAAGATATGAACAGACACTTTTCCAATGAAGACATGCAAATGGCTAACAGACACATGAAAAAATGTTCAACATCATTATCCATCAGGGAAATTGAAATCAAAACCACATTGAGATATCACCTTATGCCAGTTAGAATGGCAAAAATTGACAAGGCAGGAAACAACAAATGTTGGAGAGGATGTGGAGAAAGGGGATTCCTCTTACACTGTTGGTGGGAATGCAAGTTGGTACAGCCACTTAGGAAAACAGTGTGGAGGTCCCTTAAAAAGTTAAAAATTGAGTTACCCTATGATCCAGCCATTGCACTACTGGGTATTTACCCCAAAGATACAGACGTAGTGAAGAGAAGGGCCATACGCACCCCAATGTTCATAGCAGCATTGTCCACAATAGCTAAATTGTGGAAGGAGCTGAGATGTCCTTCAACACATGACTGGATTAAGAAGATGTGGTCCATATATACAATGGAATATTACTCAGCCATCAGAAGGAACGATTACCCAACATTTACAGCAACATGGACGGGACTGGAGGAGATTATGCTAAGTGAAATAAGTCAAGCAGAGAAAGACAATTATCATATGGTTTCACTCATTTATGGAACCTAAGAAACAGGAAGATCGGTAGGAGAAGGAAGGGAAGAATGAAGGGGGGTAAAAAGAAGGGAAATGAACCATGAGAGACTGTGGACTCTGGGAAACAAACTGAGGGATTCAGGGGGGAGGAGGGTGGGGGATCGGGATAGGCTGGGGATGGGTATTAAGGAGAGTACATATTGCATGGTGCACTGGGTGTTATACGCATATAATGAATAATGGATCACTACATCAAAAACTAAGGATATACTGTATGGTGACTAACATAACATAATAAAAAAATATATTAAAAAAATGAGGTAATGCCAAGGACACCAAATGGCCTGCTCTGGGGACCAGACTCTCCCTACATCTGCCCTTTTCCAGTACAGGGCCCACCGTATCAGGGGGTCTGAGCATTAGCAGGTCTCGCCTGCCGAGCTGGCTTTGCCTGCAAGAGGCACATGGGGCTTGTGGGGTTCAGGGAAAACCCCAGCCATCCGAAAGCCTCAGAGAAAGGAAAGTCCACACCAAAAATTCCCTTCTGAGGGGAAAGATGAAAGTTTGCCACGTGAATCCTGTATTGGGCTGGCTGCCTGATGCTGTCACCCACGTCTCCGCCACACTAGGTTCTCCGGTGTCTCTTACTGAATAACACACAGATCATCCCTATGTGCCCACGCCCGCCCCTGCTTCCTGAAGAGGGAGCATGCACTCTGTGCAGGTGGGAGCCTGGGGTGAGGCAGATGGCACACATCCCCCATAGCCCCGGCCTATGAAACAGCCCAAGTCCACGCAGTCCTGATCCAGGACTCGGGTTTGGATCCCCGGTGGTGAGACGGCTGCTGCACACTGTCTGCAGCTCCTGAGCAGACAGAAAGCAGCATGGACAACCCCGGGCACAGAAAACTCGGGCAGATCCAGGGAGAGCCAACGGAGTGACTTCGTGGTGAAGAAAACCCACGTATCAAACATTGTTCAGACTCTTTCTGATACCGGGGACCTACAGTCCCCCATTGGGACCAGCTTGCTGGATGGTGTGCATAGCTCCTCTAGAAATCGGTCAGTGTTCCCAGGTGTCCCGTATTAGAGAATAGCCCACATCCCACACAGCCCCCCCCCCCAAGAACTGCAGACTCCCCCAGCTCTGGCCTCAGGAGGCACCTGTGCATTGGGAAGGTTGGTACTTGCATGAGACATGGGCCTCCCAGCCCCAGACAACACGAACCAGTAACTGGGCTTCTCCAGACCCTTGCCCTGGTCCGGGACCCTGGCTCCCCGAACACGGTGGCTCGTGCATGCACACCACATATCCTCTGGGTCCAGGGACCCTCAGTCTGGGCCTGTTATATCTTAGAGCATCTCCTGATGCCAGAGCACCTGCAGAGGCCACTGGGTAGAGTTACCCCACACCTGAAAATCATTTGAGGTGGCATGTATAAATGAGGGGCAGTCATTGCACCATGGGTCTCGCTGCCTGACCCCATTCCCGGACTTCTCAGCATCAGTGCTCCCACGTGTCTCCTGGTGGAGGAGAGCTCGGACAGGAGGGCCTTGCGGTTCAGCACTACCCCACCTAACCCTGGCAAAGCACTCTAGTTTCCTCCAGGTCTGCCTTCAGGGGAATGTGGCTTGGAATGATTCAGAGGCCAGGGACCTTCATTAGACAGCCTGTTCCTGTGAGCCAGCCTCCCCTCCAGCGGCCTTTTCCAGGTCCATGGCTCAACAAATCAGGGGCCTGTGCAGAGGGGTGCAGTGCTTGGTTGTGTAGCCTTGACCTTCCCTTTCAGGATGAATGCAGGAGAGGGCTTGGAATGAGGCAGAGACCAGGGACCGCACGTAGCCTGTTCCTGTGACCAGTCTCTCCACGCAGCTGCCCCGTTCCATGCCCCTGACTCACAGACCTGGGGGCTTGGGCAGCTGCATGGCACACCTAGTCAGCCAGCCTCAGCTGCAGGTCCCTGTGGTTCTAAGAGGACCCTTATCCCCTGAATGGCCTTGGGGTGGAGGGAATCCACACTGGTCAAATCCTTGGAGGCCACAGGTTTAAACTGGCCACAGTCAGGCTCCGTTTGGACTGCCTGCCTGATGGGGCCCTGGCTTCTCCAGCAATCCAACCTCCCAGGTGTCTCTTAATGGAAGATCCCTTGCCCATCCTGTGCCTCCCTCACCTCCATCAACCCCTACAAGTTTCCAGAGCCCTCAGGTCTCTCTTCAGGAATGATGTGTGTGTTTTTTTGAAGATTGTCTTTTTGTAAGTGATCTCTACACCCAACGTGGGGCCCAATTTCACGACTCTGAGATCAAGGTCACATGCTCTACCGACTGAGCCAGCCAGGTGCTCTGGGACTGTGGGCATTGGGGGAGGTTAGGACGTGGAATAAGGCAGGTGCCAGCTTCTTCCAGTAGCCTGCGCTGTGCCCTCGTGTCTCCCGACACCTCCTGGTTCCACATGTCTTACTCACCTTACTCGCAGGGTTTGTGCAGAGCGTTGTGCTCTTTGCGGCGGCCTCGAGCTGCCAGAGGGTGTCCCGGTCCACGGGCTTCAGAGAGGATCCGACCACCTGAATGGCCTCATGATGGAAAGAGTCAACCCCAAAACACTCTCTGATGCTTTGGCCTCAAGTGTTGGCTTGCATCCCCCATGTGGACTGGCTACCTGATCAGGTCACTGTGTTCTCTAGCAACAGACCTCCCAGATGTCCCAGTTAAAGCTGGAAGCTCAGCGAGTTATTCTGGGAGTGACTTCAGCTGCCCTTGAGGCTGGTGGTAATAGGGGAGTAGCCCAGGCTCCATTTTCCTGGATGGCCCTGGCAACGCATGTCTGGCTTGCATGATTTGGACCGCACATGGCAGCGCCTGTAGGTTCTGGGCCATCAGGGACCGGGAGCAGCCCTGCATCCCAAGAGGCTTGGTCTGAGGAAAGGGCCACTGGGGTGACAAGGCAGCTGCCTAATTCCAAGCCCCAAGCTACCTACATGCCTATACTCCCCCTGAAGGCAATCTGCACTGCCTTGCCACAGCTGGATTGGGCAGGATGGCTGGGTATCCTCCAAGGAGAGACCCTGTGAGCCTTGATTGCTGCTGAGAAACGTAAAGGAAAATGCTGTGGCTTGTATGTCAACTGGTTTTAACATGTAAACTTGGGGCCATTAAGTATTGGGCCCCATGCTGGTCCTCATCAGAGGAAACTATGAACTTTGAACCATACCAAGCTGCAAATGTTCCAAGGACTCAGCCCAAACACTTGCAACTCGGTACAGTAAGGTCTGTACGATGTCTGTATGTATGACCAACAACCACCTTTTCCTCATTATAATACTAAAATCTCGGCCCAAAGGGGAGTACAAGGCTCATTCACATAACGTACAATGTGTGTATAGGCATGTTTCCTTAAGGCGCATGTATGATTTTATGCCCTCCTCTCCATCCCATGACAAGGATTCCCACCTGAATATTCATGCTAACCCAAATGAAAGGAACGCATCCACCCTTGCTGGGGCAGGCAGGGCTTTGGAAGCCATTCCCTGTGATGTCTTTATTCGCTGCAAATGAAGTTTTCTTTGTGCACAACTCACCTGGGGCAGGGGCTGTAACTCACCAAGGAGAGAACTCACGTGGGTTTGCTGACAGCTTCCTTACAAGAAATCACTGCAGGCTCTCTGCAGCCAACGCTGACCTTTCTCAGAGACTTTGCAAAGTAGAAAGCTTTCCTGAGCAGCTGCACTAACGTTGTCACCACTGCCACTACTCCGTCTCCTCCACCCTCTTCTCCCTGCTCCACCTCTCCACCCCAGCTTAGCTGAACTTTCAAGCTATACCAACAACCCTGAAGTTCCCCCCATGTCCCCTGGACATTCAAGCACCTGTAAGGTAAAACCTAATAAAGAAGGTTTAGGAACTCTCTCTGTCTCTTGGAGCCCTTGCACTCAGGCTGAATTGCATCTATCACGAAGGAATTTCCCGATGCCCTTGAAGACCCTCTAGGCTTTGCTAAAGAACTTACCTTGATCACTCAAACTTACACACCTAGTTATTCTGACTTCTACCAACTTATTCACATGCTTGTAGGTAACGGGCATGCTGAGAAAGCTTTAACTTAGATGAGTCCACTTTAAGGGGCACGCTTAACAAGAGGATTTCAGATCTCTTGCAGACAATGGAACACAGTCTTTGATCGA
The DNA here is from genome assembly GCF_017311325.1 of Ursus maritimus. Lineage (NCBI taxonomy): Eukaryota > Metazoa > Chordata > Mammalia > Carnivora > Ursidae > Ursus > Ursus maritimus. The sequence goes on from NW_024424452.1 coordinate 75,899,112, forward strand.
TATGCAGAAGCTTGTAAAACACAAAATGACTTCAAAAACAGTTTTAAAGGATCTTTACAGCGTGCAAATAAAAAACAGTCTTTAGGAAAAGACTTGGCCTCCTGAGCAAGTAACTAACTTAGTCCATTGGCCAGAAACACATTTTGCAATTTTATTTCAGGCACTTATATGGTCATGCACACACACGGGTGATGTGTGTGTGTGTGTGTGTGTGTGTGTGTGTTGGGCCATAAAATACACAATATTTCTTGCTGTGGAATGATCTAACATGCGTGAAAGCTCTGCTCTTACACCACAGTAAACTGATCAGCAAAAGACCGCGCAGCCCAGCTGAAAAGGCCCATGTATGCAGCAGCTCCCTTCCTGTGCTGCACACACAGGGATCGCTTCTTAGGCCAAACTGTAAGCACGGGGTGACAGGCACAGACTTTGTGGCCTTGAGTCTTCAGATTTGCAGCCAAGCAGCAATCTTGGCTTAAAACAACGTCTTCTGCTTCTTGCAACTACCTGCCAGGCTGGGAATGCTGATGATGGCTTCCCAGAAATCTATAGCTTTGCCATCCCTTCAGAAGTTGCCCCATTTTTCAAATCTTTATTCTTGCCTACCCAACCTAGGGTAACCCTCTTCAACAATATCGTGGGGATCCTGTTGCCCCTGCCAGTTCTTTTATTGTCAAGCTAACAGAGTAGGGTTGGGATGAATCTGGAGACAGATGAATCTCACACTATAATTTCCAAAAAGCATAAGCTTAAAAGACTGTTGAGAAGGGAATTTAAAGGCAGTCAAGCCAAGACTGGAATGGATTTATTGAAGCTGAAGAGAGTTTAATACCAAAAGTACCCTGATGCATAATTAAAATTTGGTTTTTTTCTGTGAAAATGACAAGTATTCTTGGAGTATATTCCTCTGCTCTAAATAAGAAATTGGAACTAATCTTTCTTTAGCTTTAGGTAATCTACCTATAAGACAAATATTCTATGTCTTGTCTTCATCAGGTTTGATGAACTGTTCATCAGGTTTGATGAACAAATACACTGAGTCTTCTAGATATTAAGAGACCTAAGTCTCATTTACAACTATGTGCCCCTTTGTATTTGCCTTCAAAATCTTTTCTTGTCACTTGGTCAACTAGAGAATTAAAAATTGTTTCATAGTCATCTGTAATCCTGTTTGATCAAGCAGCCAAAACCTTTTGATTTTTGACAGACTTCCCCAAATCAAATTCTAAATAAAATCTTTTTGACCTAAATGTAAACCAGAGTTTTTAGAGTTGCTGGAACTTCTCAAAAGATTTTACCCTCTCCATATAGAAAGGGAGATCTTACACTAATTAGGGTTGATATGTCAAATTACATGGAAAGGATTGTCAAACAAGAAGTGATGCTAAGTGAAAAAAATAAAAAGTGATACTAAGCCTTAATGATGTATTTCCATAAGTATATAAGTGTTTTAGATTTATGCAGAATTCCTAAAATTCTGATATATCTTGGTATGTTATCAGTCACAATTTTTGTTATTATCTTAAAATATGTCACAGAAATAACCAAATTTCCTTGTCAAATACATCATAATAAATTCTCACGAGATCTCTAACCATTGCTATTTCAAGTCTTTTACAGGTAGTTACTGTTTTAAGTGCTTCATCTTCAAAGTGACTCATGAGAAAGACTTAGATAAATATGCTAAAACAGATTTTATTAAGTTTACGATCATAACACTGAACTTAGTTGTGAACACATAACTCAAAATTTCTAAAACACGAATGGAAAAATAATTGCTTCAATGTTTTCTTTTCCAGACTGAGAGGACCCCTATTCTCTTCTCCATTAAGCTATGCATAACCTACATCAATATGGTAAAGTGTTTCCTTACAACAAAGTTTGAAACATTTATCTTTTTCTCCCTGCCTGATCCCTCCAGAATTCTGATACTCTTATCTTAATAAGATACACAATATCCTTATTTTCATAACAATGTATGTATTTGCATAAGTCCAATAAGTGTCTATTCGATGCCCAATACCCCTAGCCCCTGCTTCTATGGTTCACAGTTGATAAAAAGAGATATATTTTGACGTTATGAAGGCTTTTACTGCTTCTAATTGCTTCTATTGAAAATAACCATTCTTTGGTAGAGCAGCCTTTCCAGGGTGTGCCTCCAGGAGATAAAGACCTTAAACCACACTTTACAACCTGGGGACTTTACCTACTGGAAAAGGGATCTTCAGGAAGACTCTCTTCAACCATTGGAAAGACCCCTATCAAGCTGTTAATCAATCCTTGTGCTACCAATGTCCAAGGAATAGCCCGTGGGATTCATGTGTCCCTCTACAGAAAGCACCAGCTCTGACTGCACCTGCCCACCAACGGCTGCCCTGAAAGTAGGTTTCTGGAACGCAAGCAGACAACAGGTAAAGGAGACAATGTTCCCAGGATGACTGGGCCAGGCCTGTGGAACCCTCTCCTTGCTGCTGCTGCTGCTTACCTTGCTGTTGTTGTTTTTCCTCTTTCTCTGGAAGAGATGACACTCTTATCTGCACTTCTCAGTGGATTACAAAAGGGGGAGACTTCTGGTTAGATATCCTACGCCAGAAACTCCAATTTGTTCATGGTATTGGGAAACCCTTGGTCTTCCATGTAACGAATTTCTCTCTCGTCCCCAGGACCTCTGCTGATTAGCCCTGCAGCCTATAGATGTTATCTGTCAGGTGAAGTTGTGAGGACCAGCCGTTCCCATACCTTGTTTCAGCCTTTCCCAGGCATAACAATACACGCTCCACCACACACCTTGTAAAAAGAGTTGTCAGCAATGACTCCCATTTTGAACTTTGGACTCCATCTCATTAAAAATATGGCACTGTACTGACCTTGCTGAATTAGCACACACAAAAAAGTTATTTGCTGAGATAGAACTTTCTGAGGACTGTACAAATGATGCTTTTCCTAGTAATGAGTGAAATGTCCTGATCAGCCAATGAACTGTAACAGATAAATGTGCCCTCCAATCTCAGTTTTTTTTCCAATGTCAGTTCTTGATAAACTGGTGTAAGTTTTCTTTTTACTGCCATAGATCAGCTCTGTTGTACTGATAAATTTAAGCCCCTTAGAGACTTCATTTGACATTCTTAACAATTTACTCATTGTGCAGATTAATATGCATAATGCCCTTGAGCTTTTTAGAACATTACTTTTGCTAATTGCTCTTTTTATGCTCATCACATTGGTTAGACAGGTCCACTTAATGGGTTGGTGGTTTTGGAATCCAGAACTTCTACAACCACCAAGATATGACCACTCAATAGGTTGATTCATCTGAACCCCCAGATGGCTTAATAAAGCTGCAGATGAGAAAACTGTCTACGAACCATTTTCCCACTGCTCCCTTGTTGCTCACACGTGGCCTCACCCTCATGAAGGTGACACCTTGAAACACCTATCAGAGACTTAAATATCCTTGGACTGGGGACATGACTTTCTGGGACTGGTGCATCTCAGTGACATGGGCCTGAGCAAATCTATAGTTGGTCAGCAATGCTTTCAGAGCAAGGTCTTGAACAAAAGCGGAAATGTGAAAGGTAAAGAAAATGGAACCACTCTGTCAAGGGGTTTTACAATGGAGATGGGAGACTGTTAAGGAAATGAGCCTTCTACACATCCTCATGGAATGAAACCATACACTTTGAACTGGCCAGACTGCAAACACTCCAAGGACTCAGGCGCAACACCTGCAACTCGCTACAGTCAGAAATTTGCTTGGTAACAGCCCTAGCAACCAATGATTCAGCCAGTTAGTTCTCCGCGGCCAATATCCATCAAAATTCTTGTGAACAACGCATAAAGCATTCCCTTTGTCTTAAAAGCCCTAACATTCATTTCCTGTTGGGGGACTCAATTTGGGTTGCTACCCTAATTTGTATTCCTTGAATTACAATCCAGAGACCCCAAATAAATGTGTTGTTGCTTTTTGTTTTCTTCTTATTTGCAGCTCTGCCTCTTTTCTTGGTCTACACTCGAAGGCAGGGACGTGAACAGACAGTAAGGCTACATGCGGACTGCCTTTCACCCATTGCACTGGCTGCCTCAGAGCGCTTTCAGGAATGGGTTCCCTGCACCCTCCAGCTTCTGCAGGTGGTGCTGAACGGGCCTAGCTCCACAGGACCGGAGGGCCCCAGCTGCCCACGGCTTCCTAAAAGAATGTGACTGTGCACACACTCTGTGGAGCTGTTCAGGGTTACCACGGTTCTGGAAGAGGGCAAGACTGTGGAGAGGTCAGGTCACAGAAGCAACCCCGGGGGACAAGGCCTACGCGTAATTGCAAGCAGCAGGGTACACAGATGTGCGTGTTCCCCTAGAAGACGGGCTGGAGGATACTCTGCTGCTAGGCAGTTGGCGGGCTGGCTAATCTTCCAATAAGAGAGACCTGGGAGTCCTGGCTGCGGGAGATGCCTACGACTCCATGGAGTGGTGGGGTCCACGTGGTGACTGACTGTGGCCAATTTGTAGGTGCTGCCTGAAGAGTGACATTTAGCAGGAATGGGGTTCCTCCTCCCTGGAGAGGCCTGACTGCCCAGGACTTGCTGAGGCGATCTTTACTGTGCCTGTGCGTGTAGTATGGTAGGTCAGGGCTGCCAGCGATCTGGGGCAGAGCAGGGGTCTGTGAGGCTTGCCGTGTGAGCAAGCTTTGGTGGACAAGACCTACGCCTCATCACAAACTATGCAGATGTGGGTGTTGCCACAAACAGAAAACTGGGGGATACTAGACTGCTTTACTGGGGCAGGGCAGGGGCAAGCTGAAATTTTCAATGAAAGACTCCTTGGGAGCCCCAGATACTGTAGGCACCCATGGCCTGATAGGGAGGTTAGTCCAAATGGGGAGTGACTGTTGCCGATTTGAGGTACTGCCCCAGGTGATTTTCAGGGAGGACGTGGGCTCACTCCACCCTCAAGGCTATGCTGATGGTCTGAGACTGTTGCTTGTTATTTAATTTTTTTTCAGCAGCCTTCCTAATGTGTATAAGGTGATATATCTCCTTGTGGTTTTGAGTTGCATTTCTCTAGTGATTGAGATGAATGGGCATCTTCTCATATGCTTTGTGGCCTTTTGAGTATCTTCTTAGGAGAAATGTCTATTCTAGTCCTTTGTCCATGTTTACTTGGGTTTTTGTGGCTGCTGTTAAGTCTAGTTCTTTACACATTCTGGATATTAACCCCTTATCAGACACATAATTTGCAAGACTTTGTCCCATCTCCCAGGAAGTCTTTCTACCCTGTTTAGTGTTTCCTTTGATTTGCTGACATTTAAATAAACCCCACTCATGTATATTTGCTTTTGTTCTATGTTTTTGGGGTCATATCCAAGAATTCATTGCCAAATCCAATGTCTTGAAGATTTCCCCCATGTTTTCTTCTAGTTTGATCATTTCAGGTTTTACACTCAGGTCTTTAATACATTTAGAGTTCATTTCTGTGTATGGTGAAGATAAGGGTCCAGCCTCATTCTTTTGTGTGACCATATCCATTTTTCCCAGCACCAAGGCGTTTGGCATCTTTGAGGATGAGGGAGCACGCTATTGTGTCTGGGATTTGGCAAGTGGGGTGTAGTGGAAGGGGAGATTGGAGATGCAGGCAGGGCCTGGATCAGTAAAGATCTTGATAGGACATGTGAAGAGTCTCGGTTCCATTCTTAAGGCTTCGGGAAGGCACTGGAGAGTGACATAAACAGATTTAGACTGTTAAATGATCATTGTTTTCCTCAAAGAGTCAAACACAGAATTATCATATGACTGAACAATTCCACTAGGTATGTATTCTAGGTCACTGAAATCACATATCCACACAAATGTGTACGTGATTGTTCATAGCAACACTACTGTGGCCAAATGGGTCAACAACTCAAATGTGCATCTTTTGATGAACAGATACACCACACATTGTTTATCCATCCAATGAAATGTTTATTATTTAGCCAGGAAGCGAATGAGCTACTGTTACACGCTCCAACATGGAGGGACCTTGACAATACTGTGTTAATTGAAAGCAGCCAGCCACAAGAGACCACATACTATATGAATCCTTCTTCATGAAATCTCCAGAATAGGCAAATCTATGGAGACAGAAAGTGGATTAGTGGTGGAGAGAGGGTACGGGGAGGGGAAATACAACAACCGTTAATACGTAGGGGATTTCTTTTCAGGGGGATGGAGAGGTCCTGGACTGAGGTGGTGGTGATGGTCACATAGCACGGTAAATATACTAGAAACCACTGAACTGCACATTTCTAAATGGTGAATTTTGCTTTGTGAGCTTTATCTAAAAGGAAAAAAATGCTATTCTCTGTATACTTGAAAATCCACTGTGGCTGCTGAGCAGTAGTGGATTGTGTTGGGCGGGAACAGTGGAGGCCATCAGGCAAGGGATCTGATGGCAGTAAGTCTGACCAAATTCACAGACTGAGAGACTGTTAGATCTTTGATTCCAAATCCCATGTTCTTACTTCTATGCTGTACTTTGGCATGACGAAAGGAGCTTACATTTAGCTGTGTAGGTGCCCTTTCCTGCCATCTAGCTCCAGAAACACTCAGGCCATGTTTCCTGACGCCATTTCTCTGTTGAGTCTTCAAACACTGGAGCTGTTTGGATGCAATTGCCACATCCCGGGGAAAACTCATTCCTTCTCTGTATCAGAACAATCAGCATAAAGGTCTACTGTTGAAAGACGAGATGGATTAAGGGCCCTGAAGAGTTTTGGCCCCAGAATTTGAGATTCTTCTTAGGAGAAGACCTCTCTTGCACTCTCTTGGCCTGAGAGTGTTTCGGTTTTACAGATGGATTACATACGACTTCTTTGCTGGACCACCAGAAATTTTGTGCTCCTGTTATCTTTCAAGTATCTCGACCTCAAAGTTAAAAAAAAACATCTAGCTTGGGTGGAACACTTAGGAATTTTTATTCATTAAGTGCTATTTTAAAGTCCTTCTCTTTGGTGGTAGAAAAATATTTTGTTATGGGCGAAGGACAGAGAATATCCAATAAAAATGGGATACATGAGATGCTCATGGTTGATGTGTTGAGTGCTGGAGTTCAGTAAAAAAACAGCTTGGTTTCCAAGGTTTGTTTTTTCTTTTCTTGCAAAGCAATTGAAGTTTAGAATAGAATTATGGAGAAAACACTGTGATGGTGTAGTCTTGTCATCTTTCCCAATATCCAGGCTGCAAAAAACAAAGGTGAGAGGCAAAAATAGGCCTTGGGAGCCTCCTCAGTAGGGGTCTTACCTACTAGGCACAGGCCATCGCCCTTGGCACCATTCCCTCACCTTTTCTAGTTTTCAAAATGTTATTGCCCACTGGCCCCAGAGGCAAACAACTTGCTTGCCCTGCTATGCCCTTTGCTTTCCTGCATAAAAGTAGATATGCTGTCCACCCATTATCAGGAACACAGTGCACCTACCGATGTCCACACAGACAGAAGAAACTATTGAACGAAGGGAATCCTCGGAATCAAACATAACACCCAGAGGCAGGCTGGCTAAATTCACTTCATTGTACATAATTTTTAAAATTTATTTTTAATCAGTTAGAGTTTTGCCTCAATTATGTATGTGTGTCCGTGTGTGTGTCCATCCTGTGAATTCACGGTAATGTGTACGGAAATTCTTGGCAAAATGCCACACAAACTAAAAAATACTATTATGATTATCCCGATCTTAGGAATCCAATGTCTGCTTGAGCATTACTTCTCAGGTCAATAATCCCTTTAAGAAAGTGGGGATGCCAGCTAATTAAATGGTACATTATTCTAGAATGTCATGCCTGTCTTCCATTCTTTTAAGACACAGGACACTATTCAATTCTTAACTTCTCAAATGTGGAAAACAAAGTCATTTGCAAAGACTTCCAGTCTGAAATTATTTCCAGCCCTGGATGAGCCACTCCCTGGACACCAAGGAGAGATTCCCCTTAAACACTTTTACACCCCACACATGAAGTATTTTCATGGCCTGGGCCACTAAGTCCACTTAGATACCACTGACAGAATTTGAGAAGGGTATGAGCCCTGGAATGGCATGCAGGGCAGGGAACTGGCTTTCAGCCAGCCGTGGCTAGCATTATGGCCTCTAAATTCCTCTCAAGCAACTCTTCCACAAATGACCTCCTTTCTTCTTCCCTGTTCCTTTGCATAGGCAATTTCCCCAGTCATCCAGAGGCCAATGTGGATGCCGTTCTGAGTCCTCAGGTCTTTTATTCCCTATATAGGATCAGACATCAAATGCATCTATTCTTCCTGGGAACACCTCTCATTAGGTTTTTCTAACTGCCATGACCCTAGTTCTCTATTGACTTCTTAAGGCCTGACAGCTTTTATCTACATGCTCACAGTGGAAGACTTTTTGAAACTGAGGTGCTGTTCCCCTCAGTTCCTTGTTTTATCTTCTGCTTCATTCTTCCCAGTGTAACCTTCTGCCCAACCACACATACCCTCTCCTGGATATGCTCTGTAGTATTTCCTGCTACTGAAACAAGTACCAGAAATTTAGTAACTTAATACAAATTTATTGTCTTCCAGTTCTGGCTGTCAGAAGCCTGATGGGGTCGTACTGAACTAAAATCAAGGTGTCTACAGGGCTGATTGTGGAGGCTGTAAGGGAGAATACTTTTCCTTAGATTTTCTAGGTTTCATAGGCTGGAGAACCCTTCCCTTGGCTCCCAGCCCCCTCCCCCATCTTCAAAGCCAACAATGCTGCACCAATCCTTCCCATGCTACCACCTCTCTGGTTCCCCCTCTTCTGCCTCCCTCTTCCACTTTTAAGGACCCTTGTGATTACATTGGGCCTACCTAGGAAAATCTAGACTAGTTTTCGTATTTTAATGTCAGATGCTTAGTAAACTTAATTCCCTTTTCAATGTAGCCTAATTTCTTCACAAGTTCGGGAATTAGGACATACATATCTATGGGGGAATGTTATTCTGCCTATCACATGCCCTACCCCATTCTTTGTCCCTCACGTTATCAGAAATGCTTTTATTATCTACTCCTCATTCTGCAATTATTTTAGCAAGAATCAATTGAATATTGTTGCTAAAACCCTGTTTTAGCAGTTTAAGTTAAGTAAGACTAGTAGTTGCAAATTATGTATTTAGAGGTCTGGATTTATATTTTTCGTGAAAAAACCCATTACATTGAATGACCTTATCTATACTCACTTTGCATTTTAAAGCACACTGGTAACCACTCTGGAGATCCCAATAAAACACAAACCATTTTAATATATAATTGGCTTAAGCTAACTATACTGATGATACACACTGCTTAATTATATTTTACAGTCACACCTTGAGAGAACTATGTTCCAAATATAAGTTTTTAAAATACATGGTCTGATGCTCTGTCTAAAGTATTTCTGCAAGAGTCATTCATACAGTTCAGGAAAGCTGCAGTGACTTTTTAAAAAAACAGATTTTATTTATTTATTTGACAGAGAGAGATAGTGAGAGAGCGAGAGAGAGAGAGCACGAACATGGGGAGCTGCATGCAGAGGGAGAGAGAGAGGGAGAGGGAGAAGCACGCTTCTTGATGAGCCGAGAGCACTATGGGGCACTCCAACCCAGGACGCTGGGATCATGACCTGAGCTCATGACCTGAGCCGAAGGCAGAGGCTTACCTGATTGAGGCACCCAGCCATCCCAGCTGTAGAGGCTTTTATTTTAAAACCCTCTGCTTGTTACTGCTTCCTTAGCCTGCAAGAACAGAGCAGGCATAGGTGAGGTTGGGTAAGTTACTTATCCTCCTGGTCTGAAACACAGTGCAAACAATAATTGTATTTTTTTAGGGCATTAAATAAAGAGCTGGTACCTGGGCTGTGACGGAAATCACTTCTTACTATCTTTTCCAATATCAAGCCATTAGCAAATGGACAATAGAGACAGAGGGAAGACCAGGAGCCACAGTTTCCTGAAGAGATCTTGAGAGGGTGACATGCTTGGCTCTTACCGATGTCATGCTGATACTCCTGGGACAAGTTCAGGTGTGCCGTGTTTACCCAAACTGACAGATCATAGAACTTTTTGTCCCTTCCTCAGGAAAGCCTTCTCTGGTCACCTGCAGAGGAGAAGAGGCCTGGAAGGTATCTGCCGTTTCAGAACCCTATGCTTCTCCTTCACAGCATTCACCACAACCCTCACACAGATTATTGTTGTAATTGTTTGCTGTGTGTCTACCATGTGACCGCCTGGCTTACCTCTGTATCCTTAGCTTCGTCACAAAGATTGGTTCATCTTAGGCAATTTAAATGTTTGATGAATTGAATAAGTCCTCAGGGGAGAGGGCAGAGGCTGTGTTCTTTTGTTTGTTGTTTAAATGTTTTTACCTTTAATATCGTGAAGCACTTCAAGCGAAAAGGGCATCCTCAGCTCTCAATCAGTGTTTTGTGAAAGGACCCGTCTCTCACTCATCAGGAACTCTACATGCTGTAGTAGCTGCAGTCGCCTCGGAGGCTCCTTCCAGCTCCTTTCTTGAAGGGAAATCATATGAACTCAACAGGTGGCACATGAAAATAGATTTTCTTTGATGTCACTTGTAGAGGGCTTTTAGAGTGACCTGATAAAGTTGTGGAGTGGGCACTCAGTTTGTTGTGACTTTACTGTTAGTTCTATTTTGAAAGAGTAGTTCTCAAAGTGTGGTCCTGGACCAATCATTTGTATCACTATTGCCAGAAATGCAAATCCTTAGACCTCTGTATAGGCCTGATCAATCCTAAAGTCTGGAAGTGGGGTTCAGCAATCTGTTTTAATAAGTCTTCCAGGGGCGCCTGGGTGGCGCAGTCCTTAAGCGTCTGCCTTCGGCTCAGGGCGTGGTCCCGGTGTTCCGGGATCGAGCCCCACATCAGGCTCCTCTGCTGGGAGCCTGCTTCTTCCTCCACTCCCCCTGCTTGTGTTCACTCTCTCGCTGGCTGGCTCTGTCAAATAAATAAACAAAATCTTTAAAATCTTAAAAAAAAAAAAGTCTTCCAAGTGATTCTGATGCATGCCAAAATTTGAGAACTACTCTCTTACACCAAAGTTTAAGTCCACTTTAAGGATTAATAGTCCTCTTGGCTACCTCTGCTGGTGAGGTCTCTAATAGCCCAGACTACAGATGCTCCTTCCAAGCGTATGTGCCCTGCTCGGTCTGTACATTTTGCCTGCATTTCACAGTGCTGTGAACAGCCCAGCGATGCTCCTATGTGGCACAGGTGTCCGCCACAGGAACTTCCTTAGGGTATTAGGATAAGATGAGCTTCTGAAAGTACAGTTTGCTCATCAAACACGTCAGGTAAGCAGTAGCAACTACTGATAGATGACACCAGAATGACAACCTAAGGAGGCTGATTGTCAAAATGAGTGTGAAATTTGCACGCTGTGCGTTGTGGGGAGAAGGTGAGGAGGCACCTCGAAAACGTGGTTGCTATTCCAATTCTGAATTTTCACGTCACTACATGAATAGTGGAACCTGCATTTTGGTGCAGAAAAAATACCACCCAGTGCCAGTTTTCTCCAAAACAAACTCCAATTTTGTAAGTTGAGTGGTTAAACTAAGGGAGGGCGGGGCGGGAGGTGCAGAAGATAACCCGGCTAGGAAGGCTTTCTCCTGCTAGGACGGGCTCTCCTCATAGTCGCCTCTTGCCCTTCTACTGGTTTGTCTTTTCGGGGCCTCCTCCTCCCCGCGTCCCCCACAGGCTGCGCTCCGCCCTTCTAGATCTGAAGTGGCCAGGAGGCCCGCTGGGACGGAAAGCGAACACAGAGCCCGGAGGGTCTGTATAGTCTCCGCGGCAGAGGAAAGGCTGCCCTCGCGCGGCGCTCGGACGCAATCCTGCAGACGAGGGCGCGGGGCCTCTTCCGCCGGGACTCGGGCCCGTGGCCCCGCCCCTTGCTGCGGCGCGCAGAGACACGCTCGGCGCCTGCGACGACCCCGCCGGCCTGTGGCGAGCGCGTCTCGGCCAATGAGGCTCCAGGAGCGAAAAGCGGTGACCAATGAGACGCTGGGAGGGTCTGGGTGGCCAACCAATCGCGACGCCTGGTACCCGGATATGATTGCTGCGTCTGCAACCCCGCTCTGAGGGAGTGTGAGGGGCTCGGCACGTGGGGCTGGGTGTGTGAGCTGGGCGGACGGGTGACCGGGTATTAGGTTCAGTGTCGCGCGTGGGGCTGACGTGTGAGCTCATCCCTGGGGTTTTGAGCGAGGGATAAGTCAGTGTGGTTGTCTGTCGTGGGAAGAACAGCACGGCAGGGTGCCGGTGCCGGCGTGTGTGGAAGCCCCACCGATGGTAGCTCAGAGGGCGAGTAGCAGAGTCGTGAGGACGCAGCTCGGACAGTGACAGTATGAACCTCTTACCCAAGAGCTCCAGGGAGTTCGGCTCCGTCGACTACTGGGAGAGGTTCTTCCAGCAGCGGGGAAAGAGAGCTTTCGAGTGGTATGGGAGCTACCTGGAGCTGTGCGGGGTGCTGCACAAGTACATCAAACCCAGGGAGAAGGTGAGCGCGGCCTGGCGTCCTGCGTGTGTGCTCGGGAATGTGCGGACTGAGAGCTTTAACCCCGCGCTTGGAGATAGCGACCGGCCGGATCTGACAATAGCACATGGGGCCCATGTTTTCCGGCGAAAAGGCCGTTTTGAAATGTTGCCAGACCTCCTGCCTCAGCCCATCCTTGAGTTCGTAATCTCACTGGAAGGGTGACTTTAGTCGTGCAACGAGCTGTGGCCTCCCAGAGCCGCGGTGTGCGTTCTGTCACTGTCCCTCCCCGTAAAGCAGGTAATACCTGTGGCTTTACTGAGACGGGGGTCTGTAGACGGAACGGGTGTTGCTGGCGCACTGAATTTCAGGCGCCGCGCTCAGCCCATAAGCAGCAAGAGCCGGAAGGCACGTCCCAGGGTGACGACTGCTGAGTACAATGCTAGGGCTTTGATGGAGTGAAGTGTCCTGGAGCTGGGGAAGAAAGAGGCGTAGAAAGGTAACATCCGTGGGGGATGCTCTGAGTGCCAAGACCGATGCTGGGTGCTGTGTGTGTGTGTTCCTTCAACAGCTGAAATCTCATAATAACTTTGTAAGGTTCATTCATTGTATTGACTGGAAACAGGCTCTGGGCACCAGTTTCTTGCCCAACAGCCTAGGTATAGTGAGTGGTCACATGGGAGTTTAAACTCAGCCCCCTCCAGTCCAAGACTTACCCACTTCCCACCAGGCTTTTCCAAAGATGGTGACATTGGGGCTGAATTTTGAAGGATCAGTGGGTGATAGCTCCACAGAGAGGGTGGCAACAACATGTCTTTTAAATTTGACTTTAGAAAATAGCAGAATAAGGGCACCTGCGTGGCTCAGTCATCTAAGTGTCTGACTCTTGAGCTCAGCACAAGTCTTGATCTCTGTCTTGTGGGTTCAGGCTCTGGCTTGGGCTCTGACCTCGGGGTGGAGCCCACCTAAACAAACAAGCAAAAAAAGCAAATAGAATACCAAGAGGTGGACTCGAAGGCATGAGTGGAGTAGGGTTATGCCACAACTGGTTTTCAGTAGTAAAACAATTTGGATTCTGTGACTTCCTATCACTTCTTAAGTAATAGTGCTTGCTTCAGAGAAAGAACAACCAGGATTAGCTTGTTTTGCTGTATGGAAAGCCCATTTTTACATACCTTGAACTGTGTGGCTGAGTGTGGTTTTCACCGGTAAGTTCCTCTAAGCAGTAGTGTTTCAAGATGGAGCCTAGAATCACCTCTGTAATGGTGCTTTCTTCTGACAGTAGCATCTGCACCTTCTGAAAACTTAACAGCCAGGGCAAGACTTGATTTGGGAATTATCTGCCCGTCATTGCTTTGCCTTGATCACCTTCATCTTTTTGGCTTTTTCCCGCAGGTGCTGGTGATTGGGTGTGGTAACTCAGAGCTAAGTGAGCAGCTGTATGATGTGGGCTATCAGGATATAGTGAATATAGACATCAGTGAGGTGGTTATCAAGCAAATGAAGGAACGCAATGCCAGCCGTCGGCCCCAGATGAGCTTCTTGAAGATGGACATGACACAGATGGAGTTTCCTGATGCTTCGTTCCAGGTGGTGTTAGACAAGGGCACCCTGGACGCTGTCCTGACAGATGAGGAGGAGAAGACCCTGCACCAAGTGGACAGGATGCTGGCTGAGGTTGGCCGTGTCCTGCAGGTGGGCGGTCGCTACCTCTGCATCTCCCTGGCTCAGGCTCACATCCTGAAGAAAGCAGTGGGTCACTTCTCTCGGGAGGGGTGGATGGTGAGGGTGCACCAGGTGGCCAACAGCCAGGACCAGGTGTTGGAAGCAGAGCCTCGGTTCTCCCTACCTGTTTTTGCCTTCATCATGACCAAGTTCAGGCCAGTCCCCGGCTCTGCCCTTCAAATCTTTGAGCTATGTGCTCAGGAGCAGGGCAAGCCTGTGCGGTTGGAGAGTGCTGAGCAGCTGGCTGAGGCGGTGCGGGAGCGGCAGCAGTATGCCTGGCTGTGCAGCCAGCTGTACCGCAAGGCCGGGCTGGGGAGTGTATCTCTGGACTTGTGCGATGGGGACACGGGGGAGCCACGCTACACCCTCCACGTGGTGGACAGCCCCACTGTGAAACCATCGCGGGACAATCATTTTGCCATTTTCATCAGTGAGTTGGGATTGCTCCCTCTCTTCCCTGGAGGGGCTGGCTCATAGGGGCTGGGGCTTTGGTGGATGGGTAGGCCGTGGCCAGTTTTATCTTGCAGAGGGTGGCATTTCAAGAGGTTAGACTAGCCCAGGCATGAGGAAGGGGGAGTAGCAGCTGTCCAGCTACCTGCTTAAGACTTGAGGCTTATTCACATCTTCCATTGCAAAGGCTTGGTGAAGTGTGAGAATGGGTTTGGTAGAGAGGAGAGAGAGGCAGCACAGGTAAATTTAGGTGAGTCTCACAGGGTAGAGAGTTACTTTGTAACATGGAGTCATGGAAGCAGCAGAGTCTCAGCTCTGAAGCCTGTGAGCTGCATGACTGTGTTTCTCTGTTGAATTTAGGGAGACAGTACAGAGTAGTAGCTAAAAAAGTGACTTTGGGTTCCAGTTCTAACTCAGTCCCTTCCTGGTGGTGTGACCTTGGACGTTCCTTTTCTTTCTGTGCCTGAGTTTCCTCATCTATAAAGCAGGATCTCACACCTAACTGTGCCGTGTAGGTGTGAGAAGTGTAAAATCTCTTAGAGTGGTGTTCGCACATGGTAAGTGCTTAATAAACAGAAGTGGCATTAGTGAAGGATGTAAATGATAGCAGATTTACCTTAGTAATGATCAAAAGAGATAGGGTGACGAAGTGCTTTCAAAAGTAGGAAACTCTAGACAAAGGCAAGATGTTGAAATCATCATGCTGGTAATTTGCTGACAAGTGAGCTATTTTCCCAAGTATTCTGTAATTCTCCCTGTCCATCTTTGAGAACAAATAGTACAGTTGATATAAGCATGGAGTCTGGGGCTGGACTGCCTGGGTTGGAGCCCCAGCTTCACCATTTACTAATTGCGTGAACTTGGGCAAATAATTCCACTTCTGTGTCTCAATGTTCTCATTTATAAAATGGGAATAATAATACCACCTGCATCTTAGACTGTTGTGAGGATTCAATTAGTTTCTCTTTGTAAACTTCTTAGAATAATGCCTGGCATGTAATAAGTGTTAGTATTATTGCTATTTTTCTTGCACTAGGTACCTACCTCTCTCTCTTTACACAGACGGTCACGTGAGTCCTACCATGTGTCCGATGGCTGCTTTGCTCTGGGCATTGTGCACTAGGGAATTGATAGCCCTCAGTGGGTCACAGTTGGAAGGGATGCTGGGCCTATGCTGGGGCTGACTCTGCCATGCAGGTCATATTGGTTGGGGCTTGAACACTCTTCCCTGGACTCCGTGTCATCAAGTGCCTCTTTCCAGTCCCCCAGGGTCGGGAGACCGAGTGGCTCTTTGGCATGGAGGAGGGTCGGAAGCAGCTGGCGGCCAGTGCAGGCTTCAGGAGACTGATCACAGTGGCCCTCCACCGAGGCCAGCGGTACGAAAGCATGGACAGCATCCAGGCTGAGCTGTCAGCCAGAGTCATGGAGTTGGCTCCTGCCGGGGTGCCCGCCCAGCAGCAGGTAACAGAGCTCTGGCAGCAGCTTTCACGGATCTCTAGAGAAGTCATTTTAGCAGCCACAAAGGCAGAGGGTGTCTTGGAAGAAGCTAGGATGAGGATCTGTGCCCCTACCCTAGTCTGTTCCTGGAGGGCGTGTCAACAGCTCAGAACTAAGTGGGCAATACTTATGTTCTTTTGCCCCAGGCAGTGAGAGGAAGGAGAACGATTGCTCTTTTGAGACACCCAGTAGCATCTGTTTTTCTGGCCTCTGAGACTCCACAGAAATGAAATGCTGTCCACCTTGCAGCCTCCAGCTCTTTAACCTGTGGATTGTTCAGACTCTTTCTCCTGACACTCTTTTGTGCAGGCCTTCCTTGAGCATTTTGCTTCTTAGAACCATCATTATCTCAGTGTAGAATGGAAAAGAGGTAAAATAGCTCAGGTTAGTTTTCAGGATATTAGCATTGCTGGTCTGGTATTTTCCTGGGAAGGAAATAAGGTTTTTGCTGACATTGTCTGTCTTGTTTCATCCTGCTCAGACAGGGTCGTTGATAGGTGATGCATTGCAGGTACTAGATAGGAAAGCCAAGGTCCCTGGGGGCTTGTTGCCATACTAACAGATCTGAAAAGATAAACCTAGACTCCCATGTTCTCGCCTGTGGTTCTGCCCACTAGGCTGTCTTGTGTTTGCGGATAAATGTGTGTTTGATTCTTCTGGCAGACTTTGGGGTTGGTGTCCATCAAAGAGATGTAGATCCTGTGGGGAGGTCATCTGGGACCCTCTCTCCAGGGCCTGCGTCTCTGCGAAGTCAGTGGTCCCCGGTGATTATTAAATACTCTTGAAGGTCTTTAAAAGAACTAGAAGTAAAGATTGGGAAGGGTAATGAAAAGTCTAGGGGGAAAATATATTTTTCTCCTAATTTTTTCTTCTGTTTATAAAAATGGGGGAAAAGATGAGAATAATTGGGGGAAGGGAGAGATTTCGTCAAAGTTGGAATGGTTGCTTTCTCTCTGGATTTTGTTCTCTTTATCCCTATTCAGATTTCTTCTTTCATACTTATAGTTCCCTCTGGAGGGTTCCCTCTGGCTTTTATGGAAAGTCTTTTGAGGATTCCTAAGGAAAAACTCCTGTTTTTCTGAGGGAGAACCCTTGTGTTTCACTAAGAGTTTGGGGGATCTTTCTGTGTTCAATTGGTTTTCCAAAGAGTGAATTAAACCTTTTGTGATCTGTTGAAAGGCCCCAGGGAAGTTCATTTATAGAATGGCAAATCTTGGAAGTTCTTGCTGTCCTGAACCTTGGTATGGGCATTCCTCATACATATACAAAGGGAAAAGATAATTAGTTCTCATGTTTCTTAATTGAGCTGGTGTTTGACCACCTCTTTGTTATATCTTCAGGTGCCCTTTCTGTCTGTGGGTGGGGACATCGGGGTCCGGACCGTTCAGCACCAAGACTGCAGTCCCTTGAGTGGCAGCTATGTGGTCGAGGATGTACAGGGGGATGACAAGCACTACTTCCGGCGGCTGATCTTCCTCAGCAACAGGAATGTGGTGCAGTCAGAAGCCAGGTTGCTGAAGGATGTGTCTCACAGAGGTGAGGTGTCATCTGCACACTGGTGGGACCCATGTGGACATGGCCTGGATTCTCCATTCGAGGTGGTTGGACCGACCTGGAAGCTTGCCAAGATATAGGACAGCCAGATCTGGGTACCTGTGATCAGAGGCACATGGCTCTTCGAGTTTTCCTGTTACCAACTAGGCTCTTCAAGTGTAAATGGCAAGAAGCAGAACGGAGGTGTATGTCATTCTTGAGCAAAGCCTGGGTCTCAAATGATAAGGGGCTGGGGTGGTGGTTTACCAAATACATGTGTTTATCACTTTAATGCCTTCAGTTTAGAGGCCATCTGTTTTGTACGTTGCTCCATATGCATCTGTATTGTATTAATTCAGTAAACTTCTGTGGGGTGAACCAGAAACGTCCGGCTGCAGGTGAACCCCACCTCCTCCATACTGCCAGCCATTATCATATGTTTCAGAAAGGCTTTAGAGTTGGTGGGTACCTTAGAGGTCACCTAGTCCGGTGCTATTTAGTAGAACTTTCTGCATTGGAGGGAATGTTTAATATCCACTTAGCTTCCCAGTATGGTAACAATTAACCACATGTGCCTCCTGAGCACATGGACTGTGGCTGGTGCAAGTGAGGTACTGAATCCTTAATATTTTTAAATTGTAATTTATGTTTACATTTCAATAGTTACAAGGAGCTGGTGGCTATGGTATTAGACAGTGTAGATCTAGGCCATGTCCTGTAGGATCCTTTTTTTTTTTTTTTTTTTTTTTTTTTTTTTTTTTTTTTTTTTTTTTTTAAAGTAGGCTCCATGCCCAGTGGAGCCTTGGGTCGAATCAAGCTGGCTACAGCACAGTGCTGCTGGTATGGCTTGCTTTCCACGGACGAGAGTGCTAAGCATAGGACCTCATCATCTCTCTCTCTCTCATTTAGCCCAGAAGAAACGGAAAAAGGACAGGAAGAAGCAGCGGCCTGCTGACACTCCAGAGGACCTCCCTGCAGCCCCAGGGCAGTCCATTGACAAGAGTTACCTGTGCTGTGAACACCACAAAGCAATGATTGCCGGCCTTGCCCTGCTCAGAAACCCGGAGCTGCTCCTGGGTGAGGGAGACGCCGCTGCCTTCCACAGGAGGGGGCGTGTAAGATTACAGCTGTCTTGTGGCTTGAGCACAGCGATTACAGACCAACACATGCACATATCTTCATAGTTTTCTTCTTCCCAATCTTCTTCTAAGTTAATAAACATCCAGTAACTTTTCCTCAAACTCAAATTGTAATCTCGAAATGGCTGCACATGTGGAAGTCTAAATGTTTTCTTTATTCGTTTATTTAAAATATTAAAGTATGAAATGTATTCAGTGAGATACATGAAATACACAGATTTTAAGTTGTTCAGTTTGATGAGTGTTTGCATATGTGTCTACCCATGTAACCAGAGGGAATATTTAAAAATCTTGATTCCAGAAATTCCTGTGCACTTGAGAAGAATTTCTGGTTTCAGTAATTCATTATTTGAGCACCAGATGCAATTGTTTCTTGAATTTCTACTTAAATAAAAAAAATCTATAAGTAGAACAATTATAACATTGTTTCTAATAATAAGTTTGGATCTGGCCACAGTAGCAAAAATGTTTATTTTTCTGTCTAGGCTTGTAACTGTTCACCCAAAGTCCTGAGGATGTCTTACTGAAACACCCTGTACTCTTGGCCTATCTTGGTGTCGATGTATGTCCCTAGAGTCTCAGTTCTTACGCTAATCCTCAGATATTAATCCCACATTTAATGTCTCCTTTCGGTGATTCTTTCTTGTTTCTTGTTTTGTTCTGTCTGCCTGTGGTTGCTGAGGTTTCTTTGTACTTAGAACTAGGATTTGGGCCTTTGTTTTCCCGTGATTTCTGGAACCTGGATGGATTGCCTTCATTTGGCTGATGTGTCTGAGAAGGCAGTTGTGGCCTTTGAGTTGAAAGCTGGGCAGAGGGCATTGCATCTACGTTGCTTTGTGATCATGTGTGAGATGTTGGCCATTGTCCCTTCCATTTCCTGGGGGAAGTCTAATAATGCTTATGGTGGGGAATCTTGGTACAATGTCCGCTGAGTGCTTTGGGTCTGTTGTAATAGCACACTGGTTCAGCCTCTAGGTCTAGTAAAGGAAGGATTGTGAGGCCAGGGTAGAGTTTTCAGATGTCAGATTGGCCCCTAAATTTCTGGGATGAGACAGAAAGGCTAGGCCTCTAAATCTTGTATCCCTTGGGCAGAGCCAGTAATCCAACTCCCTCCTTTGCCCTCCCCAAGGCTAGTACAAAACTTTGAGTGAGCAGATCGTCAAATGATGCTTTATTTCTTTATTGCAGAGACCCCACTGGCATTGTTGGTGGTAGGCCTGGGTGGGGGCAGCCTCCCCCTGTTCGTCCACGATCATTTCCCGAAGTCCTGCATTGATGCTGTGGAGATCGACCCCTCCATGTTGGAAGTGGCCACCCAGTGGTTTGGCTTCTCCCAGAGTGAACGGATGAAGGTCCATATTGCAGATGGCCTGGACTATATTACCAGCCTGGCGGGAAGAGAAGGTATGGCTATTGGAGAATTTGGAGGGGTGTTGAAGGAAGAGTCATCCAAAGTCTGTAGATCTGCGAGGGCCTTTAGAATTCATCTCGAACAATTAGCATTGTCCCGTCTTTCACCCTTTTTTGTTCATTCATTGGTTGATGTATTGACTCAGTGAATCTAGAGTGCCAGCCATGTGCTCAGCACTGTGCTAGGAGTTGGGGTACAGCAGCAAGTAAAACCAACCATTTCTGCCCTTGGGGTGCTAACCGATCAGTGGGCTTTTCTCGTGGTTCTCTTCTGACTGTGTGTCCTTGCCACATCCTTATCTTCCCAAGGCACCTAAGGTCTGTAGCCGGGTGAGAAAAAGGGGAAGAAAAGTTGGGGTGTGTGTTGGAAGTTGTTTTTTCAATCTTTCAGCTGGGGAGAGAGCCAAACAGCATTCATGTAGGTCAGTGTTTGTACACCTGAGGGCATTGGGCAGTGTCTGCACACATGTGTTTGGTCCTTATAACCGCAGGGTATGGGTGCTTCTGACCGCGAGTGAGTAGAGACCAGAGATTCTGCTAAACATCCTGCGGTGCACAGGACAGCCACCCCTGCCAGTGATCTGACCCCAAGTGTCAGTAGTGCTGAGGGTGAGAAATCCTGAAGCACATGCTACTCAGCAGGAATTCTGATGGCCGTGCTGCTGCTGCTGGAATTCAGCCTCCATTTTGCTTTAATATTTCCTATCTCAGACGTAGGACAAAAGGCATGTTAAGGTTCTGCAATATCTCCTGTGCTCCTTTTGACACTTTATATGTAGGCTCCTGGAGACCGGTGCTTCCCTGAGCATGAGTCCCTCAGGGAGAAGTCAGTCAGGTTGGTTCAGTTTTACGTGAACCTAGTGAGCTCAGGCCACCCACCCTTCCTGGTCTGCCCATTCCATAACTGATCCTCTGGTTCTCACTGGATCAGAGCATCTCCCAGGTAGGGTGTTGCAAAGTAGGATACCCGGGGTGAGTACTTTGGTGTTGGGATGGACAGATGGTACAGGAATTTTAATTGCACACTGAACTTAAGTATGTCAGAGTTTCACAGGTTACCTCTCTGAGGCTGGGGCCAGGGTGGGGGCCCAGACCCAACACAGTTAATACATGGGAATTTAAAACTGTGCTAGGCTCATGGCAGTCTGTGATATGTGGCCATCATTACTGCCCATCAGTCAGTTTTGAACAGCCTGGCGATGATCTCTAACAACCACCTTCCAGATTATTAGAGGGCTCAGTGCTACAAATGTGGGCATGGTTGTCCTTAGGCTTTGATGAGCCAACATGTTCTGCTCTGTAAGAAACCAACACAAGATTTGTGCCATGGCAGTATGGGCATGCAATAGTCCTATGTCAATATTTATTAATTATTGAATAATCATTATCATAGTCTCAAAAGTTTGCTCAAAGTCAGTAGCATTGCAGGCTTAACCCTTGTAAAAACTATTTCTGTTATAGCAACGAGTGCATCCGATGCATCATCAGTTCTTTCTCACCCATTTAGCAAAATCTTTCTTTCTTGAGCCAGTTATTGTTCAAATACTAGAAAAGATATACTAACTTTAACTGGAGAACATTTTCTCCTGACCTATTTGCTGGGTCAGCCCTTAAAGGCTTATGGAGCTGCTTTGCCTAAATCAGTAGTTCTCAATTCTGCCTGTATTTCAAATTACCTGGGAGTTTAAGGAAAATACCTGAGGCTTCCTATCTCTTCTCCTACCTGTTCCTTCCCACACCTGGGTTTTTGAGTCAGGTGGTCAAGAATGGAGCCCAGGTTCTCAAAGTATTTTGAATATTCCCAGGTGACTCTAATGTTCTGCTGGGATTGAAATTACTGGTATAGATGGACTCTTACCCAAGTAATAATCATGGTAGCGTGGACCCCATGAATATGTGTGCTTATGGAAGGTGCTTCTAAATGTGGAGGAGAAGATAGGTAAAAGCCCTGTCATGTGGGTGCTCACAGCAGAGCCCTGATTGACAACGATTCCCCTGGACAGTGATGTCAGTGACCTTACAGACAAACCACAGCCTCCATTTCATCCTTCTGACTTCGTCACCTGTGGCCACCACAGGTCTTAGGGGAGGTACGGTATAGGAATGTAAATGGTGTTAGACAAAGACTTGTTTGCTTCTCTTTCCCAGTACGGCCCCACTACAATGTCATCATGTTTGATGTCGACAGTAAGGACCCAACACTGGGAATGAGTTGTCCACCACCAGCTTTTGTGGACCAGCCTTTCCTGCAGAAGGTCAAAAGCATCTTGACTCCTGAAGGTAGGAAGTACAAAAGGTTGGGGAGGGAGGTGGGATGGGTCCTTTAAAAATGGTTTTCTTTTTAATGAAAAACACACATGTCATAAGTGTGTACCTCGATGAATTTCCCCGAATTGAACACACCCGTTTACTCTCATCAGACACAGAACATTTGCAGCCCCCCAGAAAGTCCACCTCTTACCTTCTTCCACTAACTCCTCCTCTCAAGGATAACCCCTATCCTAACTTCTGTCAGTACAGCTTAGTTTTGCCCATTTTTGTTCTTTGTATAAATGGAATCTTATGGAACATATTGTTTGTTTTCTTTCACCAAACATGGTCTTTGTGAGATTTAGCCATAGTGTTGTGTTTACATTGTTCTTTATATTGTTGTGTAGTATCATTGCGTGTCTATACCGCATTCATCTCCATTCTGCTGGTATTGGATTGTTTCCTACTTGGGGGCTTTTAGAAGAGTACTGACATCAACATTCTAATAGATGCCTTTTGGTAAGATTTATTTGCAGGTCTGTTGGGCATATAAGTAGGGTTGTAATTGCGGGATCATAGTTTACTTGTAAGCTGGGTTTCCTAGATGTTGCCACACAGTTTTACAATGTGTAGCAATTTACATTTCCCCCAGCTTAGTCATGCTAGCTACCATTTGATTTCTTTCCATGTGGGCTGGACTAGGCGTTATGCTGTTTCATCTTCATAGCAGCCAATTTTCAGATAAGGAAACCGAAGTAAGGAAACTTTGCCAAGGTGACACAAGGTAACAAGCTGGGGCTCCAACCGAGATCCTTGTGACTTGGAAGCTGGAGCTCTTAGTCCCTATGTTGACAGCCTTCCAGATGTTTTGATTTGGTGTCAGGTACTTGAACAGAGTTATTGGGAACCTGCATTGTCACAGCTCAAGGTAACCTTGGCCCTCTTCCTGGCTGATAAATACGCCATAATGTATATGTCAAGAATGTAACACCCCTATGGAGAATGATAAAGTAATTTGTTAGCAGCACAGAAGAGCAAGAAATTATCTTGAAGTTTTCTCATAGTTCACATATTCCTGCTTTCATATGCGGTGTGCTCTCTGCAAACTCAACTGCAGCTGTGTTTTCTTAGGCCACCAGCCTCCCTGTGGCAGGAAATCGGTCTATTCCTCAGAGCTGAACCTTGTTTCCAGCATGTCCCTTGATCTGTGGGACATGACTCTTTCCTTCCCACCCTATAGGTGTCTTTATCCTCAACCTTGTGTGCCGGGACTTGGGGCTGAAGGACTCAGTGCTGAGCGGGCTCAAAGCGGTCTTCCCTCTCCTGTATGTCCGGCGAATTGAGGGTGAGGTAAACGAGATCCTGTTCTGTCAGCTGCACCCGGAGCAGAAACTTGCCACGCCAGAGCTCTTGGAAATGGCCCAGGCCTTGGAGCAGACCCTGAGGAAGCCTGGGAGAGGTTGGGATGACACATATGTACTGTCAGATATGCTCAAGACCGTGAAGATTGTGTGACTGCTGGGCTGGGAAGTCTGCTCCATTTCCTGCCACACTGACCTTGGGCTCCTAGCCTTCCAGAGATTGAAGAATTATAATGCACAATATTTTTTAAGCCTCATTTTTCTTGGTTTCATACTCAGCTGCATGTGACCTCCAGCTTTGTGAGGTTGCTTGAAGATCTGGGGAAATAAAAAATGTACTTCCCATCCTGTCCTCTTTAGTACCACTCGGTTGATTCCCTCTGCTTCCTATGCTGTGTCCTTGAGTAGGATTCCCTGCAGGAGCCCCCAACAGATGCTGATGCCTTAATGACTATACACCAAGCTCCTTAGGATGGAAGACAGTCAGATTTGGTTGGTGGTTCGCTTTTGCTTTATCTTCCTATTGGTTCTGTAGGAATGAACTCAAGTGAGATAGCATAGCATTTTGTGCCAAAAGACTATAAAGATAGTAGGATTTCCATAGATGTGAGACAGATTTGAGAGAACATCGAATCTACTCTGTCTTCCTCCAGATGGAACTGCTGCTGACATGATCCCAAGTTTTAAGAACCTGCTAGCCCACTTTAACAACTTTCCTCAGCTACCCAGACCTTGTAGCCTAAGCTCTTTGTTCTGCTCTTCGTGGAAGGGATGGATGTAAGTGGCCCCATAAGTGCATGTCAGAGACAGCTGACTAAAGTCTCCAGTATCGGTTTACTCTCCTTCATTGACTGACAGCTACGTGTGGGACCCAGCGTAAAGACTGTGGTGGATGTAAAGATGGTTAAGAATGGCCAGAAAACATGGATTAGTAATAAAAATGAACATGTTCCAATAACTTTAAGTGATTCATATACACTATCTCATTTAATGAAATAAAGGAAAGTTAAACCAAAATCTCATTTGAGCCAGAAACATCAATCCTATCTGTTTATTAAAACTAAAACCATCAGTTCAGAGATTGGCTTGAATTTCTCTCTCCTAATTATGCCAAGGCTGACTTAATGAGCAATGCCATGGAAAACAAACATTGTCACTATCCACCACCCCTTGACCTTTTGAGATGAAGCGTATTTCAAAGGTAGGGTGCCATCCTTACAAAATTGTGTCAGCCCATTGAGGAGAAAGGATGTAAGGACAGAGTAGGGTTTTTGGATTTTATCCATTACAAAGACTTGGTGTTCCTTAAGGGAGGATCTTCCCGGGAGGCCATGTAAAGGGAAGGCTATGTCATGTCATGCCCCTGTACCTAAATGGGCCACAGTTTGGGAATCCTCCATTGTCTTCTAATTTGTAAGCTCCTGCAGTATTAGGACAGATGATAGAGAAGTAGGGTCTGAGTCAGAGGATCTACTCTAACTGCCCTTCTGTCCTCTCACTTTCTCAGGCTGTTGACTTTGGAATAGCACATTGGGGCAGCACAGCCAAGCTAGGGATTTACCAGAATGAAGATGAGGTCTCAACTATATCTTAAGAGAGTTGTCCGGGGAATTAAGCAGGCTTATTGGAAAGAAGCCTTTGGAAGTGGGAAGAGGCCAGCAGGGGTGATGATAGTTGTCTTCAAAATTTTGGAAGTCTGTGGGTATGAAAGAAGAGTGAAGTTGATTATGTGGGCCTCCAAAGGCTGAAGAAAGACCAGTGGGCAGAAATTACAGTTGGCAGCTTTCAACTTCATTTCCTACAAAGAGATTTGTACCAATGGAGACCACTTTGCTCACTGGAACACGTGGTGACTCAGGCCGTTTACTCAGATGCTGGTCTTAACTCCCCTTGGTTCGCTCCCTAAGTTGTGCGGAAAGGGTTTTCTGTGTACAGGCAATGCCCTTGGCCTGTATCCCATCTATCCCAGTGAAAACTATTCCCACTTTTAGGGGAGGGATGGGGATGAGTTTCCATTTTCTTTTTATTTCTTTTTTATTGAGATATAATTGACATGAAACATTAGTTTCAGGAGTACAGCATAATGATTCGTTATTTTTATGTATTACGAAATGATCACCACAATAAGTTAACATCTGAGTTGTTCACTTTTGTACTGATGACACGCAAATGGGTCTTTTTGAGAATTTTGCCTAACTTTAGGCACAAGAATTCTGAAGGACGGGGAAGCCTGTGAACTCAAATACCTTCCAGACCAGGCAAGTAACATAAATGTGTGAAGTGAGTGGACATAAAACGAAAAGGCTAGGATGAAGCCTGCAGCAAACCAGAGAATAAGGGCTCCATCAAAAGGCAGCAGCTGTTCTTCCAACTGAGAGCTGTCCTGCACAAGTGCTATCTCAGCAAACCTAGATCTTTGAAGAAAAGCCGGAAATCCTGAATGTTTCTGTGTGTGTGACTATTAAAATATTCAGTCAGAAAGTATCTTCAAGCCATAGTCAACCTGTGGGCAGGTAATTTGCATCTTCCATCGTGGGGGAAAGCCTACAGAGCACTTGAGAATCTGGCATACACCCAGACTCTGAGCGAGCATAAAACAAGGAGCAAGCTGATAGCTACTGGTCCCAAAAGTGTTAAAGTCTCATCTTGTGAGATGACCTACATTTTCTGCAGTGGCTACTCCTGTGTGGAGGTGGTCCCACCATCCTTGGGATAGTGTACAATTTAACTGCCCAGGACTGTCACAGGCTGAGCAATAACGAATCACATGACAGCCCCCTCCTCTGGCAAGACAAGTTCTGCAGCAATGTAAAATTGGTGAGGCGGCCTGTTGCCCTTCTCCACCCTCCCTCAACACTCCAGTTTTTCGGTGTGTGCCTCTAACCTTCCATCATGGTTCAGCTTGCTAACTGAGCCATTTCTTGAGTCCATCTTATGGCTCAACCAGTAGTTCTCAGCTTCACATTGGAGTCATCTGATATGGTAATAATGGTCCCCAAATATGTCTGACATGTCCTAATCTTGGTAATATGTGAATATGTTACATTACATGGCAAAGGAGATTAATGTAGCAGATGGATTTGATATTGTAAATCAGCTGACTTTAAGATAGGAGATATTCTTGATTATCTGGGTGGGCCCAACACAATCACAAGGGTCTTGATGTGGGGGGGGCAGAAAAGTCAATATCAGAGTGATCCAATATGAGAAAGATTCGAGGGGCACCTGGGTGGCTCAGTTGGTTAAGCTTCTGCCTCCGGCTCAGGTCATGATCTCGGGGTCCTGGGATCGAGCCCCCGCGTTGGGCTTCCTGCTCAACGGGGAGTCTCCTTCTCCCCCTCCTTCCCGCTCGTGCTTTCTCTCACTATCTCTGTCTTTCTCAAATAAATAAATAAAATATTAAGAAAAAAGATTGGACTGGTGGTTGCTAGCTTTGAAGATGGAAAGAGCTCCTCAGCCTCTGGAAGCTGGAAAAGGTGAGAGAACTGATTCTCCTCTAGATCCTCCAGAAAAGAATGCAAATCTGCCAACATCTTGCTTTTAGCCCAGTGAGATCTCTTTCAGACGTCTGTGCTATAGACATAAGAGATGATAAATGTGTTTTGTCTTAAGCCACTAAATCCTTACGTCAGTAATAGAAAACTTATATACCTGGGGAATTTTTTGTGTGTGATAAGAACTTTTAAGATTTACTCTTAATAACTTTCAAATATGCAAGATAGTATTATTAACTACAGTCACCATGTTGTACGTTACGTTCCCATGACTTATTTTATAACTGGAAATTTGTACCTTTTGACCCCCTTCACTCATTGTGCCCACCTCCCCACCCCCTGCCTCTGGCAACCCTCAGTCTGTTCTATCTGTGAGCTTGGTTTTGGGGTCTGTTGTTTTTTAAGATTCCACGTGTAAGTAAGAGTATATGGTATTTGTCTTTCTCTCTCTTTTTGGCCTGAAAGTCCTCCATGTTGTCTCAAATGGCAAGATTTTATTCTTTTTCATGGCAGAATAATATTCCATTGTGTATCTATCCCACATATTCTTTATCATTCATTCAATGATAGGCAGTTAGGTTGCTTTTGTATCTTGGATATTATAAATAATACTGCAGTAAACATGGGGGGACACTTATCTTTTTGAGTTAATATTTTAATTTTCTTCAGATAAATACCTAGAAGTGGAATTACTAGATTATAAAATAGCTCTATTTTTAATTTTTTTAGGAACTGCCATTCTGTTTTCCGCAGTGGCCTCACCATTTCACATTCCTACCAACAGTGTACTACCTGGGAAACTAAAAAAAATACTTAGACTTGGGCCCCACCCCTAGAGATTCTCATTTAATTGGTCAGGAATACAGCCTATGCATCAGGCTTGTCATAAGCTTTCTAGGTGATGATGTGCAGTCAGAGTTGAGGGCCACTGAGGTAAAGGTTATGGGAGTGGCTATGTTACGAGGCTGCGCTATTCCCATTACCGGCTTAGCTCTGAGATGCAAGCAGCAACAGTCACTTGATGGAATACGCTCTCCTCCCACTTTGTCTAGGAAAAACACACTGTTTGCCTTTACTCAGATTCCCGACACTCTTACACCAGATGTGTAGGCTTTTTTTCTCCGTGCCAAGCAATGCTCCAACCCATCAACACCAACTAGGTGTCCTACAGTTCAGTTCAAATCGGACACTTCTGCCTGAGGTTAGTACAGACCTAGAAACCCCCACCTGCCCCGCTTCATACGAGTCTCGAAATCGCAAGTCCAGGTTGTCCCTTGTGCTTCTGAGCAACTAGCTATAAGCCAGAGGTTCCCATGGGCCCTCCTCGGGTTTGGTAATTTGCTAAAGCAGCTCACAGAGCTCAGGACAGCTGTTAACTTAGATTACCAGTTTATTATAAAAGGATACAATTCAGAAACAAGCAGATGCAAGAGATGCATAAGGCAAGGTGTCCGGGAAGGGGTGTGGGGCTTCATGCCCTGTGGGCACTCCACCCTCCTTGCACCTGCATGTGTTCCCCCACCTGAAAGCTCTCAGAAACTGTACTCTTGGGACTTTTATGGAGGCTTCATCATGTAGGTGTGATTGATTGTTAACTCAGTTTCCAGCCCCTCTCCCTTCCCCAGAGAATGAGAAGGGGGCTGAAAATTCCAAGCTTTATCTTGAATCATGGCTTCGTCTTTCTGGTGACCAGTTCCAATCCAAGAACCTACCAAGAGTCATCTGGTTAGGACAAAAGATGCTTCTATCACCCAGGAAATTATAGGAATTTCTGGAGCTCTGTGTCAGGAACTGGGGTCAAAAACCAATTGGGGGACTCCTGGGTGTCTCAGTTGGATAAGCCTCTGCCTTCAGGTCAGGTAATGATCCCAGGGTCCGGGGATCGAGCCCTGCATTGGGCTCCCTGCTCAGTGGGGAGCCTGCTTTTCCCTCTCCCTCTGTTGCTCCCCCTCCTTGTGCTTGCTCTCTCTCAAATAAATAAATAAATGAATATTAAAAAAGAAACAATTGGTATTTTGTATTATTTCATACATCTGTACACCTGTGCACACCTCACCTCTTTGCCCTTTGAGTGGATGATGTTAGGGCAAGGAGGTCAGCTTGCTGCATAGGGTGATTTTGTCCATGGAGCACAGCAGCCCACTCCCCACTGTGACCGGGCCCTGAGTGTACTTCCTGAGGGCTAAACAAAGCCCAAAGACTTCATTAAACCATAGGTAATCCGGTTTTTCTCTTGTGGTTTGTCTTGCCATTTGGTTTCTACAAATTTGCCAAGTAATGGTTGATAAGTAGAATTCTTTTTTTTTTTTTTGAGATTTTATTTAAGAGAGAGAGAGAGCACCAGAGGAGGTGGGGGAAGGACAGAGGGAGAGGAACAAGCAGACTCCCTGCTGAGCTGGGAGCCGGACATGGGGCTTGATCCCAGGACCCCAGGATCATGACCTGAGCCAAAGTCAGATGCTTAATGGACCAAGCCACCCGGGGACCCCAAGAAGTAGAATTCTTAAGTTGTGTTTTCCTTATATTCAATAGGCTTTTATTTATTTGTTTACTTTTGGAGATGTTATTCTGTGCCAGACTTAGAAAGGAAAGAGATACAGCTCCTGATGTTACAGCTCACTGACTAGCTTGGGAGAGAAATTGCAACACATGGATGAGTTCTGGAACCACATGTGCATAAAGTGTGAGGAATTCACAGAAGATGGTCAGGTGTTTGCTGAGAGTCTTAGATCCTTGTTAGATCCTTAGACAGGTAAGGGTCTGGTCTCAAAAATGCCCCTTGTAAGTCTAGATTAAGGGTGGGACCCGCTGTCTGTTTTCCAAGCTCAGGTCTGAGCTGGTTCCCATACCTCCCAGTAGATGGCAGTAAAGATCACACTGGAGTTTGGGGCGTTTACAAAATTACCCTTGGGAAAGCAGAACTCTTTCAAGGAGCTGTTTAACATGAATCATATTTTCTGCTTTTTTTCCTCTCATGCCTGGGCCCAGGCTCCAACTTTGCTTATTTTTCTCTCTCTTCACTCAATACCTTATCCACCATGCTCTTCCACTATCACCCTTTCTGCCTTCCCATACGTATGGAGAGATGATTCTCCCCAGTCCAGGAGATCCGCCATGTTGGAATACTGCACGGAGGCAGAGGTCCTTTTGCCTCCCACCCCTGACTTGAGAAGCAATGGTGGAAACAGAGCAATGGGATGATGCTAATTGAATGTAAAGGAGTGTAAATCTAGGAAGCATATAAGAAATAAAAATATACCGGAGCTTGCATATCAAGTTTTCTGCCATGATGTAAGTCGTTTATATCATAGTAGTAAAATAGTACATGTGGGAAAGGTTGGAAAAAAAAATGCTTTGATTGAAATGATGGATTTGGATTTTTTAAAATGCCAACCCACCCTTAGTGGTTTGACTAGTGGCCTCAAAAAAGTAATGTCCAAATCTTAACCCCTGGATCCTGTAAATGGGACCTTCACTTGGAAAAAGGGTCTTTGCAAGTGTAATTAAGGATGTTGATATCATCCTGGATTTTAAATCCAAAGACAAGATCTTAGAATAAAGGGGAAGGCAGAGACAGGTGAGACACACAGGGGAAAAGACCACTGGACACAGAAGCAGATGGGAAGGATGCATCCGCAAACTCAGAGGAGCTAACAGCCACCAGAAGCAAGGCAAGCGGCTTGGACTGATTCTCTCCCAGAGCCAGAAGGAACCAGTCTCGACGACATCTTGATTGAGGATTTCCTACCTCCACAATTCGTGAGAGAGAGTAAATTTCTGTTGTGTTAAGCCATCCGATTTGTGATAGTTACTTCAGCAGCCTCAGGAAATGAATGCCCTGCCCGAAAGGGTTTGTCTGTGCTGTTGTACAGAGCCTGAGATTGTGTGGCCTCTGGGCCACATGCTACCTACAGAGGTCTTCAGCCTTCATAGGACTTTTTTTTATTTTTTTAATAAAATCTGGGTTTCTAGCTTCTTTTGAAAATGTGGAGGCTCTGGCAATGCTTGGCTCATGCTCACACTTGGTCAGAACTGATGAGCATCTGTCTGTTTTGGTTCAGTCCTGTTTGCTACAGTCCCCAGGGCTCCCTTTCTGCCCCCTTCATGCAGGCCCTGCAGGCGTGTGAGTTCGTAGCTCCTGTAAATGCACCAGGACTGGCAGGTTAAGAGACACGGTCCTTTCCTTTAGAATAAGGACTGATTTTATAATCAGTAGTTTTGGGAGATTTGCATATAGCAGCACAGTGTATAAGGTGGTTCTGAAATTTGGTTGCTCAGCAAAACCAACCATATGCAGATTCGAAATCATATCCCAGACCTACTATATCAGAATCTTGGGTATGTGTGTGGGGTGATGGAGTGGACGGGGTAGAGCCCTGGAATCTGCATTTTTAAAAGCTCTGAAGCAATTCTGATGATAAACGGCCTTAGAACAGCTTCAGAGGGCAGTATCTTGTAGCACTAAGAACAGGGGGGCAGTGTGAGTTTGTTATCTCACACTGCAAATCTTTGAAGTATATTGTTTTTAAAAAGTCTTTCTCAAGTTAAAAATAGAACTACCCTACGACCCAGCAATTGCACTACTAGGTATTCACCCCAAAGATACAAATGCAGTGATCCAAAGGGGCACCTGCACCCCAATGTTTATAGCAGCAACGTACACAATAGCCAAACTATGAAAGAGTCCAGATGTCCATCAATAGATGAATGGATAAAGAAGATGTGATACACACACACAATGGAATACTATTCAGCCATCAAAAAAAAAGAAATCTTACCATTTGCAACATTGTGGTTGGAACTAGAAGATATTATGCTAAGCCAAATAAGTCAGTCAGAGAAAGCCAATTATCATATGACTTCACTCATATGTGGAGTTTAAGAAACAAAACAGAGGATCACAGGGGAAGGGAGGGAAAAATAAAACAAGATGAAATCAGAGAGGCAGAAAAACCATAAGAGACTCTTAACTATAGGAAACAAACTGAGGGTTGCTGGAGGGGCAGGGTGGGGGGATGGGTAACTGGGTGATGGACATTAAGAAGGGCACTTGATGTAATGAGCACTGGGTGTTATATGCAACAGATGAATCACTAAATTCTACCTCTGAAACTAATAGTACAGTATATGTTAATTCATTGAATTTAAATAAAATAAAAATTAAAAAAGGTCTTTTCTCAAAATCGGAATGATTTGCATTATTTTGTGGAGCTCAGGTTTGACTTCATTAGATTCTTTCTATTTAGGTATCTATAAACCAAGAATATCAAAACGAGGCAGTTCCTTTAATCATAAAAATGAACACTTAATTAGTATTATGGTGACATATTTTACTTTTCAGGAAATCTGTTCATAAAAACTTTCTTCTCTCTCTTTTAATGGTGGGTGGGAACAAGCTGCAAAGATGGTCTGCAGGGCTTGTTGACCTGCTGATGGAGTCTGAAGAGCACCGTCTTGTAGGCAGAGCACTGGGTAGGTTGACCTTTAATCCAACTGAAATAACGACTGAAATAACGACTTCCATCTTTCTTCTTTAAAACAAGGCTGGGGTCTCTGGTAGGCCAGTGGAAGGAATGGAAATGTGAAGGTATTCACAGAAAGTTGTTAGGCAAAATGAAGTTACCATTATTTTGATCAAGGAAGGTTACATACATTTGGCGATTCTCCAAAGCATCGCGTACAGATTCAATTCACAAGTATCTTAGTAAATGATTCCTTTATTTGAGAAACATTTATGGATAAACATTCAGTGCCATGAGCCAGGCGTTGTTCTATTGCACTAGAAATATTGCGGTGAAGAAAGGCAAAAATAAAAGTCTCTGCTCTCACAAACCTTATATATGAGGATGAAAAATGAAATGATAGCTTGATTAGTATGTGGTGGGTGCTTTTCATGGAAAGCATGATTGTTGTGTGGGTTATATTAACTTATTAATTTTTAAGGCACCTATGCCAATATGTCCTGCAGAAAACCAAGGTAGACCTCTCACTGAATGCTATTCGTTCACAGAAGCCAGGAAGTACAATTTTTCAAGTTAAGTTTCAGGGGTAGCACCAACTGAATGTTTGCTTACCTAGTGCTCTCCTTACAAGGGATATTTTTCTTATGGCCTCCTCAGCATCTACTTCTCTGCTGAGAGAATGGATGAGCCCCAGGCCATTTGGAAACTGGATAACAGAAAATTTCTACAAAGAGCTCTTGAAGGGGCGCCTGGGTATCTCAGCAGGTTAAGCATCTGCCTTCGGCTCAGGTCATGATCCAGAGTCCTGGGATCGAGTCCTGCATTGGGCTTCTTGTTCAGCAGGGAGCCTGCTTCTCCCTCTGCCTGTCCCTCTCACACACACTCTCTCTCCCCCACCCCTGACAAATAAATAAAATCTTTAAAAAAACCAAAGTAAAAAACCAAAGAGCTCTTGGAATGGGCTAGGCCACTCTACCTGTCTTCTGGTTACCTCATGGAAGATCCAGGTCTTACCCTCAAGCCAAGGTTAATGACATTCCTTTTGGATTCTGCCTCCCCTGGCATAGCACAGTCATGGTAGGGAGGCTGGCCAATGAGTTCCAAGTATAGATTAGACTGATTTCAGGGCATTCATTCATAAGAAAGGGCAGAGCTAGGACTAGAATCTATATATTCGGGCTCCCATTCCGGTTCTTTCTACCATCCCATGCCATCCATCTTTTCTCTTTGAGCACAAGAGTTTGGAACCCTAGCAACATGATGACCTTAAAATATAATCTCTGTTTTGCTAGCAAATCACGATCGAGGAACTGAGAATGGTTCTGCTGCCCTAGCGGAGCGCCTGAGAGGTGAGGCAGCTGTGAAAGGGATTGGTGTAAAAGTTGCGGGTGATACTAAGACCCAGAGCCGCAGTGGCTCTGGGTGCTTCCCGTCACAGCAGAGCTCAGCCCAGCCGAGACATCGATGAAGCATTTCAAGGCTCTTCTTCCTTCATAATAAAGTTAGGATTTGCCTCAAGACCCCATTCAGATCATGGAAATGAACTTATTTGACTGTGCCTACAGAACCCTGTGGTCTTTTTAGAGGCATTTTAAAGGTAAGCATTTTATGAACGTGCTAAGAACCTGTAGACAATCTTACTTTCAGCATATCTGAAAGTGATGAGTAGTGAAGGCAATGGTTTGAAAAGCCAGCATGTAAAGCTAGTGGGGAGCCAGGATCACAAGATAACTTATATTTTCCTAATGTATGCTCTTAGATTCCTGTCTTATAGACAAGAATGCTTAGAGATCATTGTTTTGGCTGGCTTCTGATGATGAGCTCTTTTTCCAAGGGATGTACCCCAGATTTCTTCCTTCCCACCAGTCCGCAAGTACGAATGAGGCCACATTAACTGTAATCCTTCATATTTCCTAAACCTCTTGCTCCCACTTGCATCCCCTCCTCCCGCCCCACACCCATCAGCCTTGGCTTTTAGCAATGCTTCTCAGCCTTCTGCCTGGGTCTCCTCCAGTCTTGTCAGTTGAGGGCTGCCTGCACCACTGTTCCCGTTCTCTCCTTGAGAGCACTGTTCCGTCTCTCTGCACTCAGAAAGCTGCAAAGCATTCAAGATGTCGAAATGGAAATGCATGGAACCTCACTGGGCCCTGTGTAGAAATGGGGAGGATGCCTGTCTCTCTCCTGTTCTGAGCTGTACTTCATCCTCTTCTAAAACAGTGCTGGTTGGGGGCCAGGCCTGGCCTCTCAGGGGCTTGTCAGCTTCTGCCTGGAATGCTCTCGGGAGGCACCAACTTCTCTGCACTAGCTTCACCCTCCTGGGCCTTCCTCTCCCCTCTCACAGGCAAAGCAGTGTCTGCTTTATCACACATACTTGGGCTCCTCAGAATCCTCTGTATTGAGATTCTCCTAGGAACTACACTAGCTGGGGAGCTGCAGACAGACAGGAACAGGAAAGGAAACTTCGCTCCTTTTGTTCATTTCGTCCTTCTTTCAGCATTTATCAAGCATTGGCCACATGCCAAATACTATGCTGGGGCAGTGGGGGTACAGAAGTCAAGAACCTTGCATTTTTTGATAAGCCATTAAATTGGGTTAGGTTGCCAAAGATGATGGCTCTGAGAGATGAGGGTAGAGAGGAGTGAAGCCAGACCAGCCTCTCTCGCTTTGCCGGGCTCTCTGAGGGCATTGCTGATAGCTGATAGCTGATAGCTGCTAGCTTTGGGAAAACTGGACGCAAAGATAACTAAGCTGTTTCGCTTTCAAAAATTGTTCCTATACTTTTTCTGGTGAGGAAAGAGCTCCCCTAGCCAGGAGTTAAGATCCTATTAGTTTATAGTTGTAAAACATAATTGTTAAAAGGAAAAAATTAACATTTATTTAGGACTCACTATGTGAGAGGTACCTTACAAATGTTATATAATTTTTAATTTGCAAATATTTTGTTGAGGATTTTTATCTATATTTTTAAGGGATATTAGTTTTAATTTTCATTTTATTTCTTCATTTTCTTTTTTCTTTCTTCCTTCTCTTCTTCCTCCTCCTCCTCTTCTTTTTTTCTTCTCCTTCTCCTTCTTCCTGATGCCTTTATCTGACTTTGGTATCAGAATAATGCCGGCCTAATAGAATGAGTTAGGAATAATTCCCTCCTCTTCAATTTTTTGGAAGAATTTGATGACTGGTGTTAATTCTTCTTTAAATATTTGGTAGAATTGATATGTGAAGACATATTGTTATATAATTTCTAAAAGGCAGCTTTATTGAGGTACAATTGACATACAACTAACTGCAGATGTTTAGATCATAGAGTTTGGTAAGTTTTAACATTTATATACACCATCACCAGGATCAAGATGATGAACACGGCCATGCCCCTAAGAATTTCTTTATGTCTCTTTGTAATCCCTTGGTCACATTTATTTGTACCCCAATACTTGTCCTCAGGCAATCGGTCTTTTTTCTGTTACTATAGATAAGTTCACGTTTTCTAGGATTTTATGTTAATGGACTCATACTGTATTTATTCTTTTTTATTTGACTACTTTCACTCAGCATAATTGCTTTGAGATTCGCCATGCTGTTGTGTTTATCAATACTTCATTTTCATTGCTGAGGAATATTCCATTGTTTGGATACCCCATAAGTTGTTTACCCATCTGCCTGTTGGTGAATATTTAAGTATTTTATAGTTTTGGCTAATAAAAAAGGAAAGCTGCTGTGTTCAAGGTTTTGAATGGATATATGCTTTCATTTTTCTTGGGTAAATACCGAAGGGTGGAAGGACTGTGTTCCTTGGTAAGTGCATGTTTAACTTCTTAGGAAGCTACTAAACTGTCTTCCAGAGTGGTTGTGTCATCTTCCGTCCCCACCAGCACTGTATGAGGGCTCCGATTGCCCCCTGTCTTTACTAGTATTTACTCTGGTCAGCCTTTGTAATTTTAGACATTCTAATAGGTCCGCAGTGGTAGTATCTAGTGATATTGAGCATCTTTCCATGTGTTTATTTGTCATATGTATATTTTCTTTGGTGAAATACCTGTTCAGATCTTTTGCCTATTTAAAAAAATCAGATTGTTTCTTATTATTCAGGTGAGAATTCTTTATATATCCTAGACTTGTATCTTTTATCAGATACAGGATTTGCAAGTTTTCTTTTAGTCTGTAATGTGTCATTTAAGAGGGTCTCTTGAAAAGCAAACATTCTTTATTTTGATGAAGTCCGATTTATCGACTTATTTTTTTATGGACCATGCTTTGGACTCATACCTAAGAAATCGTTGGCTAACTCAGATTGTCTTCTCTGTTTTCTTCTAGAGGTTTCGTAGTTCTAGGCTTTGTATTTAGGTGTAGGATCTATTTTGAGTTAATTTTGTGTATGGTGTGAGGTATGGATCAAATTTTTGTTTTTTTGTTTTTTAATATGGATATCTAATTGCTCTGGTACCATTTGCTGAAAAGACTATCTTTTTTTCTTTTTTTTTAATTTTTAATTTTTTAAATTTTTTAAATTTTTTTAATGATTTTTTATTATATTATCTTAGTCACCATACAGTACATCCCCAGTTTCCAATGTAAGGCTCGATGATTCATTAGTTGCGTATAACAGACTATCTTTTTTTCTGCTAAATTGCCTTTGCATTTTTGTCAAAATCAATTGTTCAAATATGTGTGGGTCTATTTCTGGATTCTTTATTCTGTTCTATTAATCTACTTGTCTGTCTTTATGCCAATACCACTCAGTCTAAATGATTCTAACTTTATTGTAAATCTTGAATTCAAATAGCGTTAAGTCCTCCGAAGTTGTTTTTCTTTGTTTCTTCTTCTAGGTCTTTTGCTTCCATATGAATTTTAAAATCAGATTGTCAATATCTACACACACAAAATTCTGTTGGAATTTTTATTGGTATTGCATTAAGTCTATAGATTAATTTGAGGAGAATTTACATAATTAAAATATTGCATCTTCTTTTTAAAAAATATTTATTAGAGAGAGAGAGCATGAGCAGGGGGAAGGGCAGAGGAAGGGGGGGGGGAAGAATCCCAAGCAGATTCCCTGATGAGCGGGGAGCCCAGTGTGGGGCTTAATCTTATGACCCCGAGATCATGACCTGAGCTGAAGTCAAGTGTTGGACACTTAACCAACTGAGTCACCCAGGCGCCCCAAAATATTGAATCTTCTGATCCATGAACACAGTTTATCTTTTCATTTATTTAGATATTCCCTAATGCTCTCATTGATCGTTAATACATTTTAATGTGCATCTTTTGTCAGATTTATTTCTAAGTACTTCATATTTTTAATGCTATTGTAAACAGTATTTTAAAATTTCATTGTATGATTCTTGCTAGCATAGGGACATAACATTGATTTTTGAGTATTAATCTTATACACTGAAAGTTTGCTAACCTCATTTATTCCAGGAGCGTTTTTTCAGATTCCACAGGATTTTCTTCATAAACAATCATGTCACCTGTGAATTAAGTTTTACTTTTCCTTGTCAATTTTATACCTTTCATGTGATTTTCTTGCCTTATTAGACTGGCTAGAACCTCTAGACCAGGGGCGCCTGCGTGGCACAGCGGTTAAGCGTCTGCCTTCGGCTCAGGGCGTGATCCCGGCGTTATGGGATCAAGCCCCACATCAGGCTCCTCCTCTATGAGCCTGCTTCTTCCTCTCCCACTCCCCCTGCTTGTGTTCCCTCTCTCGCTGGCTGTCTCTACCTCTGTCGAATAAATAAATAAAATCTTTAAAAAAGAGAAAAAAAGAACCTCTAGACCAATGTTGAACAGAAATGGGGAGAGCACATATCCTTACTTGTTCCTGTCTAGGGGAAGGCGTTCAGCCTTTCACCACTATTAATGAGGTTAGCTGTAAATTTTGCATAGCCACTGTTTATCAGGTTGAAGAATTTGCCTTCTATTCCAAGGTTACTGGGAGGTACACACACACACACACACACACACACACACACACACACACACACATATGTATATATATAAAGTCAGAAATATTTTGTCAAATGTTTTCTGTACTGAGATTTTTTTCCTTTTTTTTCTTTTTCTGTTAACATAGTGAATACATTAGTTGATTTTTAAAAAGTCAATCATGCATTTCTGGGGGAAAAAGTCACATAATCATGTGTTGGCCTTTTAAAATATTATTTGATTAGATTTGCTAAAATTTTCTTTAAAAATTTCTTAAAATTTTTTGCATTGATGGGACACCTGGGTGGCTCAGTCAGTTAAGCGTCTGCCTTTGGCTCAGGTCGTGATCTCAGGGTCCTGGGATAGGGCCCACATCCAGCTTTCTGCTCAGCAGGGAGTCTGCTTCTCCCTCTCCCTCTGTACTCTCGCTCTCGCTCTTGCTCTCGCTCTCAAATAAATAAAATCTTTATTTAAGAAAAAGAATTTTTGCATTGATGTTTGTGAGGAACATGAATCAGTAATTTTCTTTCCTGAAATGTCTTTGCTAGTTTTGATATCAGTGTAATGCTTGCTTTGTAGAATGAGTTGGGAATATTCTTGCCCCTTCAATTATCTGGAAGCATTTGTATAGATTGGAAATGTTGCTTCCTTAAATCTTTGGTACAACTCACTGGTGAATTCATCTGAGTCTTGAGAGTTTCCACTGTGTTACAGCTTTTTTTTTTTTTTAAAGATTTATTTATGGGGGGCGCCTGGGTGGCACAGCGGTTAAGCGTCTGCCTTCGGCTCAGGGCGTGATCCCGGCTTTATGGGATCGAGCCCCACATCAGGCTCCTCCGCTAGGAGCCTGCTTCTTCCTCTCCCACTCCCCCTGCTTGTGTTCCCTCTCTCGCTGGCTGTCTCTCTCTCTGTCAAATAAATAAATACAATCTTTAAAAAAAAAAGATTTATTTATGTATATTAGAGAGAGAGCATGGGCGGAGGGGCAGAGGGAGAGAGA
The DNA here is from genome assembly GCF_017311325.1 of Ursus maritimus. Taxonomy (NCBI): domain Eukaryota; kingdom Metazoa; phylum Chordata; class Mammalia; order Carnivora; family Ursidae; genus Ursus; species Ursus maritimus. The sequence goes on from NW_024424452.1 coordinate 75,938,837, forward strand.
GAGAAGCAGAGTCCCTGCTAAGCAGGGAGCCCACTGGGATGGGGGGGCTAGATCTCATGACCCTGAGATCATGACCTAAGCTGAAACCAAGAGCCGGATGTTTAACCGACTGTATCACCCAGGTGCCCTTTTCCTGTTAGGTTTTTTTTGTTTGTTTTTTTTGTTTTTAAGGTTTTTATTTCTTTATTTGAGAGAGAGAGACCGAGCATGAACATGAGCAGTGGGAAGAAGGAAGCAGAGGGAGAGGGAGAAGCAGAGTCCCCACTAGAGCAGGGAGCCTGACGGGGGGCTCCATCCCAGGACCCCGAGATCATGACCCAAGTTGAAGGCAGACGCTTAACCTGCTGAGCCACCCAGGCACCCCCTGTGTTACAGTTTTATAACTACCAATTTCATTTCTCTAGTAGATGTAAATTTTCCTCCTGAGTGAACTTTGGTAGTTTCTGTCTTTAAAGGAATTTCTGTCCTCTGCTTTGGTGACTCCAGTGATAATAAACTTGGAATTCTTGAGATTGTTCCACAGTTCACTGATGCTGTACTCATTTTTTTTCTCATCCTCTTTTTGTCTGTTTTATTTTTTGATAACTTCTCTTGTATCTTCATATTTACAAATGTTTTCTTCTTTAATGTTTTCATCTGACATTAATCCCATCCACTGTGTTTTTCATCTCAGGAGTTTTATTGATTTCTTGTATTAATTTATTTTTAACTAGCTTCTTAATGTGTGAAATACAGTTATAATGACTTTTTAACATCCTTGTCTATTAATCGTACCATCTGCATTTTTTGTGGTTGGTTTTGATTGATTTTTTTCTCCTTGTCGTGGGTTGTTTTTTTCTGCTTCTTTGCCTGTTTGTTAATATTTGATTGGGTGCTGCACATTGTAAATTTTTTTTTAAAGATTTTATTTATTTGTCAGAGAGAATGAGAGAGAGAGAGAACGTGCACAAGCGGGGGGAGCAGCAGGCAGAGGGAGAAGCAGGCTCCCCACTGAGCAAGGGGCCTGACATGAGACTCGATCCCAGGACCCTGGGATCATGACCTGAGTTGAAGACAGGTGCCTAACCAACTGAGCCACCCAGGCGTCCCTGCACATTGTAAATTTAAAATTTCAGGGTGCTGGATACATTTGTATACCTATAAATGTTCTTGAGCTTTATTCCAGGACATAATTAAGTTACTTAGAAACAGTGTGATCCTTTCGAGTCTTGCTTTGGAGCTTTGTCAGTCAGAAACACGGGGGAGTGTTCAGTGTAAGGATGATTTTGTGCCCCACTATTGAGGCAAAATCTTCCTGAGTGGTCTACCTAATGTCCCATGGAATATTGTTTTCCACTCAGATACATTAACTATTCCTGATCCTGTGTGAGCTCTTGGGATTATTTTCCTAATCTTTATAGTCCTCTACTGAATACTTGAGGGACCGTCTGCCTTACAAACTCTAGTCACTTGATGTGTCTGGACTCTCATCTGTGTACCTTTATTTATTTATTTATTTATTTATTTATTTATTTATTTTTAAAGATTTTATTTATTTATTTGACAGAGAGAGAGACAGCCAGCGAGAGAGGGAACACAAGCAGGGGGAGTGGGAGAGGAAGAAGCAGGCTTATAGCGGAGGAGCCTGATGTGGGGCTCGATCCCATAACGTCGGGATAACGCCCTGAGCCGAAGGCAGACGCTTAACCACTATGCCACCCAGGCGCCCCCATCTGTGTACCTTTAAATCACAGAGTCTACCAGGCTACCTGTCAGTCTCGTGGCCCAGAAACTCTCTCAAGACAGTAAACAGACTCAATCATAGGCCCACATCATTTGTTTCCCATCTCTCAGGAGTCTGTTGCCCTTTTATTGCCTGGTGTCCAGTGTCTTGAAAATTATTGTTTCATGTATTTTGTCTTGTATTTCAGTTGTTTCAAGTGGGAGGGAAAATCTAATCCCTAATACTCCCATGTTGGACATGGAAATCACGACATGTAATTTGACCCTGATAGCCTCGTTTCTCAGTGAGTGTTTTTTTTTTACCTCTATTTTCCACATGAGAAAATTTTGGTTCAGAGAGGTTTAGTTCTAAGCTAGTTAAAGGTAAACCCAGGGTTTCAATCTAAGTATGTTTCCTTTCAAAGCCTGAGTTCTTTTTTCTGGGCTGGGCTCATGGCATTGTCTGAAAGGCATTCAGGGCTGGGTTTTAGGCCAGTCTCTGACTTCAATGATACGTATAACCGTTGTTAAGTCACGCAAATTTAGTATGCCAGGGAGCTTAAGAGAACTTTTCAACTGCCCTGTTCAAGGACTAATGTGTAGGCCGTGACTGACTTCTCTTCCTATTAGCCACATTTTTCAGCCTGATTTCCTGTCCCCTTTAAAGCAATAAACGCATCCTTTAAAGTTTTTTTTTCTTTAAAATTCCCTTCTCCTCCAAGTGCTTAGTGTAGTACCTGGCACATGAAGAGTTCCTTGATAGATGATTACTGAATGAATAAATAATGCATTTATGGTGAAGAGAAAGGTGCAGTTCCCTTCCTTGCCTCTTTCCCAACAACCACAGCAGGAGGGTCGCAGGCCTCTGCAGTCCCTGGACACCAGTGAAATCCCACTAGCATCAGTGATCCAGTGTCTGCCTCTTCTGGCTCCAGCAAAACCTCTAGGTCTCTTTTTTTCTTTTTAAAAAATATTTTATTTATTTATTTGAGAGAAAGAGAGAGAGAGAGCACAAGCAGAGGGAGTGGCAGAGAGAGGGGGGACAAGCAGACTCCCCATTGAGCAGGGAGCCCGACGTGGGGCTCGATCCCAGGACCCTGAGATCATGACCTGAGCTGAAGGCAGACGCTTAACTGACTGAGCCCCCCAGGCACCCTGACCTCTAGGTCTCTTTGAAACTCTTCCCCCTCACTCTGTAACGGTATTTCTAAATTTTTAAGAATTCATGAAAGAATAACCACCAAATACTTTGAACTGTTGGGGGAGAAAAAAGGCACTAGCTATAATTACATAAATAGAAGGTGGTAATTTTTTTGTTCCCTCAAGTCAAAAACCAAAATTCTGATTGTACTAGTTTTGGATTGTAAATGTCACCTATTAGCAAGAAAGCCATGAATCTCATAAAAGGACACATTTCTTCCTAAGATACCTCCAGCTGAAACAGCTGCTGCTGACCGGGTGATGAGATGATTTAAGGCCCCTCCGGCATACTCCGTCATTACCAGGACGCCCGAGCACTTTCCTCCCAGGAGGCCGTGTGCAGCCCAGTGGGCTGTGGAGCAAAGAGGAGGGGCCAGAATAGAAATTTCTGCCCTAGTCCCACACATACGTGTCTATGTCCTTCAGGCCTGGGGACATCCCCATTCATTGCTTGATTCCACGGAGCAGTTAGTCATAGAGGTTGGCTTTTAGGGCCCTTGGGAATTCAGTTAGGTTTAACTGCTGTTTTTGGAGCATATGCTCTGTGCCCAGCTTGGTGCTCTTCAGAGGTGGTCTTTGGCTGTCTGTTTGGGGGAGGTCTCACTCCTTGATTCCTAGTTCTGAGGAGAGAACACTGAGAGGTAACACTTTGTGGCCTGGGTGGGTCAGCTTTGGAGAAAGACTGATAGCCCTGAAGGCTTACAGACCTCTGATAGTTTTAGGAATGCCAGAAGGTTCTCTGCCCTTTCTAATCCTTCCCCTAATCCCCCCGCCTCAAGACTTGGAGATGCTACAGTGTTTGGAAATGAGTTCAGTAAATTTAGTGAAATATATAATGATATAGGTGCTTTCATTTGCATTTTAATTGCTTATTAAAGTTCACACTTAAAAAAGTGGGTGTTTAATATGTGTTATCATATCCACATGTTTATCCATTTCATACTTATAATAGTTATTGGAGATAGATACTAGCATTTTCTCCATTTTCCTCAGATATGGAAACTGGAAAGGGTTGAGGCATTTCAGACAAGTCAGAAACTGAAGTTTAAGTACAATTTGCTGTCTTGATCCTAGTTCCAGTGCTCTTTTCACCATGGCCCTTTCTCCCAACAGGACCTCCTTATCAGCCAATAACTTTGATTTCAGCTCTTGGATTTACCCATCAGTATTAAACAGCTTAGGTAGAAGAGAAAGTACTAACTTTGGCATTAGATAAACCTCATTTTAAATCCCGGATCCATCACTTGAAAGCTTTGTAACTTTGGGCAAACTACTTAACTTCTCTGACTCTCAGTTTCTTTACCTATAAAGTAAGGATAAAAGTATCTGCCTTCCAGGGTTGTTGTTTTAAATATTACGATAGATTATGTATCTAAATGGCTGGTGCACTAAAGACTGAATATCTACTACTAGCCCTACAGTTCTCATTTTTTTCACGAAGCAGCCTCTCATTCCAGCTGAAGCTTCACCTCCATAAATCCTTCCCTTATTATTTTGAACTTCATAAATCCATCTCTCGTCTGACTTACAGCACTTACAACCTCTACTGTCCTATTTAACGATTGATTATATATTGTTCTAGTTCGTAGTCTCAGTCCCTGACTAGATTGGAAGATTCGGGGAGCTGTTGGAGTAGACTGAGCTCTCCGTATATTCTATGGTGTTGAATACATTCTAGGTATGCAATACATACTTTATGCAGTGTGATGCTTAGATTCCGTGGGGAGTAATTCTTGTAATCGTATTAGAAAACAGAAGCCAAGCTTTTCCAGTGCCACCGGCTTGTACTAACATGTCTAGCTCATATTGTTATACAGACAGTGAGAAGATAGAAGGCAGACATTATAGGTCCCAGTACACCTGTTTATAGCAAGATAGGAGATTTTGGTAATCTCCCTGAGTTACCCCACCCGTAGCGGCCTAAAAACTGAGTCAAGTTGGCACAGAGATGAACCTATGAGTTTCATGGCATCAGAGTTTCAATCTCACATCCATTCTGACTGCCTTTGGCTCTTTGAGCAAGTTTTATCAGCTCTCTGAATCTGTTTCTTCATCTTTAAAATGGGGATAATAGTCCTTTGCAGTGCTGTTGTAAAGATAAAATAAAATTTATTATGGGGAAGGGTTTAGTAAATGGTAACATGCTATAAAAGCTTTTTTTTTTTTTTTTTTTTACTTTTTAAAGATTTTATCTATTTATTTGACAGAGAGAGAGAGGGAGAGCATAAGCAGGGGGAGCACCAGGCAGATGGAGAAGCAGACTCCCCGCTGAGCAGGACCCTGGGATCATGAGCCGAGGAAAGGGCAGACACTTAACTGACTGAGCCACCCAGGCACCCGTATAAAAGGCTTTTAAAGAGATCATTTTTATTAAGAAGGTTATGGATCCTTGTTTTCACTATTTGAAAAAGTTAAGAGTAAAACAAAGAGAGAAACCAAAAGAGACAAAGAAACAAAACCAAAAGAAACCAAAAGAAACAAAAAGAGAGCCAACTTGGAGGTACCCAGATTGTGCTCATCCAGAGTCAGGAAAAAACAGTGAGGGAGACCATTTCTGGGAAGGCACCTGAAGACACTGGCAAGTACATGCAGAGAAGGGTCCCAGTCAAAAAAAAAAAAAAAAAAAGAAGACCTTCCTTTTTCAAGGGCCTAAAATACTGAGCCAGCTAAGCATGGGTTTGGGAGATACGAGGTGGAAGAGCTAGAAACAGGTATGATGTTGAGGGTCAGAGCTAGAGAAAGAACCTGTGGAAGGAGTAGAACAGGTGCCAACCCAAGGGGCCCAGTGGGGTGATGGTGACAGTGATTACTGATACTTAACAGACATATTAGGTACAAGGAGTGGTGGTAAGTAGTTGGTAGGCTGTATCTCATTTATGTTCAACACCAGCTCTGGGGTAGGTGGTGCTGCTATCCCGGCCTTACTGGTGAAGAAACATACAGTCAGGGAAGTGAAGTCATCACAAGACCCGCTCTTGTTCTGCCCAGCTTCCGATCCTTCCTGTCAACCCTTGTGTCCTACCTTCTTAAAACTTGTGAACTTACATCTCTACTTAGTTTCCCTCTAAATATTTCACTTTGGAGTAAAAACTACTTGTGTATGTGAACACACCAAGATATGCATTGATTGTGGTCCAGGTTGAGAGGCTGCCCTGGAGAAGAGAAAGTATTGCCCTGGAGACAGGGTGCACACACACACACACACACACACACACACACGCACACACACAGACCTCATTTTCTTTGATTCCCTGGTCATTGTGGCAGCAAAAATTTACCAAAGGCAGTGATGGAAACTCAGATTAGCAGAGCGAAGGGGGAAGGTGGTGAATTTTGTGTTGGGGACTGCCCTGCAGGGGCCCCATTTCTTCTCAGCAGTGCAGATCAAGATCACAAGCTGTTCCCTGAAGCACACTCACCTCTTCCTGGATCAGAGCTTATTTCCAGAGCTCTGCAGGGCTTCTTAGACATCCTGACCATCTCCTAGGATGTGACCCTAATATTTCACTCTACCGCTTATTAACTGAACAGGACAGTGTAGTTGAATACGATGGGCCCACGAGTGGAAAGTTTTTTGTTTTTTGTAAATGGCTAGAAGGATCATTAATTTCAATATGAAGAAGAGATTTCTCAATTTAGTCCTCAAATTTTTTCTTGAGTCACCTCTTTACGGTAATCAACTGTACCAGGTACAGAGGTAAACAAGACCCTAGTCCTAAGGAGCTAATGTAAAAATATAAACATGATATATGATGATTATGACTAGAATAGAAGTTCTGACAATTAAAACTCCCCTTGATTCGAATAGATTACAAAGTAAAGTCATGAGTTTTCCTGTCTCTAGAACTTTCAAGCAGGTTCTGAATAACAACTAGTTCATGACTGGATTATTGCATTGGATATTGATATGGACTATACGACTTGAAAATATTCTCTTCCTGGGATGCTAAGACTACATTATTTTATGCAGCACCTATAATGGTGTGGTAGTTGTGGGGTTAAGGGAAAAGAAGTAATGTGGCAGATGTTCCTGGCTTCCTCCCCCAAATCCATCCTCTCTTTCTTAACTAATAGCAATCCAACTTTGTCCCAATTATGTTCAGCTTAAAATACTCAGCTTGCAACTTGCACAAGGGTGGCCTTGTGACACAGATCTGACCAGTGAGGTGCAGGAGCAAATCACCAAGTGGGGCTTCTGGGAAAGCTTGTTCAGGCTGAGTCATCTGGTAAGTGTCTTTTTAGCTTTTACATTTTGCCTTTTGTCCCCTCTCCAATTTTTATTTTCTGTCTGGAGGTGGGATAGCCATTTTGTGAAAAAAACCATTTGCTAAAGATAGTGGGACAGAAAAAGGGAAGGAACCTGTATCTTTGGCACCATCCTAGATCCTCTTTACCAGCCCTGATTCCATACATGGGGACTTTTTCTTACAGGAAAAAATAGACTACTATTTAATTAAATCACTGTAATTGAATTTCTGTTACTTGCCGCCAGTTACACTCTTAACTGGTATATACAGTATAGTGAAAATTATGACTTGGATTCAGATTTCTTTTTCATCATTTATTATCTATGATATATTAGGAAAGTTACATGAATCTCTTGGAATGTCAGTCTCATCTATAATTGACATGAATAATGCATGAATCTTATAGGGTTTTGAGGGAGGATTAGAGATAATATGGATGAAGTGGTCCAGCACAGTGCCTGGTACACAGAAGGACCTTAATAGACGTTTCTTTGATTTTTGTAGTTGGGTATCTTCCCAAATGAGGCCCTCGAGACAATTAGAACAGATGCTCATGTTATTGATGGGCAGACTCCATAGTAGGGATGCACAGATGATTCACTGATGTGTGAAAAGACGATATTTGAAATTCTATTTAGATTTATTTTCATCTTTTTAACATTTCTACTTTGAGTACATTTTATGCATAAGTACAGAAATACTTGATATAATTTATAAATAAAAAAATTAAATGTGGTGTGCCTAGGTGGCACAGTCAGTCAAGCATCCAACTCTTGGTTTTGGCTCAAGTTGTCATCTCAGGGTTGTGAGATCGAGCCCCGCATTGGGGCTCAGCATGGACTACGCTTGCGGTTCTCTCTCTCCCTCTGCCCCTGCCCCTGCTCATGTGCACACTTTCTCTCTCTCAAATAAATAAAATCTTTAAAATAATTAAATCTTGAGGTACATAATAAAAAGGTTTGGAGACTACTGCAAGTATTACCTGCATCATCATCACTTGGGTTGCTTGTTAAAGAAGGAAATTTCTGGGCCCTACTGAATCAGCAACTCCATGGTGGGACCCTGAAAATTACATTAAAAAAAAACTACCTAGGTGATTCTTACATTCATCTAAAATTTAAAATTTTACCTAAGTTTGGAAACTAAGTTTAGAATAGAGGAATTTCTCCCTATATAACCAAAACTAGTGGTGCCAATCTTTTCTAGAATTCAGGGCCCTTAATGTTTAGTTCCTTTTTAAACTGCATATAGTAGCATAAAACTAGTCAACTTATGATTAGTATTCAAGTTTATTAAGCCTGAATTTCAAATACTTCTTCCTGAGTTTGGAACTGCCAAAGGCAAGATTAGAAAGTTTGTAACATTTACCTTTTTTGATCTTGTTTCCCTTGTTTCAGGGTTACAAGATTCTCTTCCTCCTGAAGACTCACTATGCCCTCATAATAACTCAGGGTTTCACAGGACACTCTTTCTCTCCCTCTGCTGAGAGTATCATGTTCCTGTAGTTCAAGTAATTCCCTGTGGTAGTGATGGGCTACAGAGGGAGACAGTCTGGAACAATGAATGAGAAGAGCTTGGGCTTTGGAATCATTCATACAATAAATGCTCAAAAATACATATTGAAGTCTTATCATGTGATAGGCATTATGGTAGGCACTGTGGATCTAAATTTAGAAGGTAAGCAGTTTTTAAAGAACGTGAAGATTAGTTTGGAAAACCAAACATAAACCATTCATTACTATGAAGTGACTGCTATGTGTAGGTATGAACAAAAACATTGGGAGTACAGGAGAAAAATGTCCAGGTCTGCTTGGGGAAGGCAAAAAAGTCTTCCAGAAAAGGTACCACATTAGCTGAAGGATGTGGAGTTTTCCAAGAAAGAGATGAGTGTTCTGGGCAGAGGACTTAGCTGGGCAAAGACCCAGAGCCAGAGAGAGCTGGAAAGTCCTAGAAACTTTGAGTGGTTTGTTTTTTATGTATCATAAGGTATGTGGGGGGACTGTTGGGAGAATGTGGCTGGGACCCAACCATGCCAGGCACAGGAGTTAGGTTTCATACTTTTAGCACACTTTTGTGTTTTAAAAAGATTGCTCTAGCAGTGAAATGGAGGACAGATTGGAGGGGACATCAGCCTAGAGAGTAAAAGGTCAGTTAGAAAGCCAGTGTCATTGACAGATAAAAGATGATGAGGACCGTAAGGGAACTGGTGGTGGGAATGGAGAGGAGAGGATGGATTTGAAAGATGATGAGGGGTTCACATCAAAAGACTTGGATATGAGCAGCAAGGGAGACTCAGATTTCTATCTCAAGTAATTAGATGAGTGGTAGGACCATTTTTCCAAAATAGGATGCTGGAGGAGGGGACATCCTCCTGGTTCTGCCACTCACTGGTAATCTGAACTTGACATCTTCATCTATAAAATGAAACTGTTGTGACCATTAGATGTAATGGTATGTAGGAGGCACTCCATCCATGAAAGCTAATAATAATAATCCAAAAAGATCATCCCTTCAGATGTTAAAATGTATATTTTACCTTTCCTAAGTAATACAATGCTTTAGTAAAAAGTACGTGCATCTTTAGACAGTCTTTACTTATTTGTGTATATTTAGTTGTATTGCCTTGTATTTCATAAAGAAGCAGGGGAAAGATACACGACAGACTATATGAGTACAGACAGTCCCTGATTTATGATAGACTTGACTTATGATTTTTTGACTTTATGCATTCAGTAGAAGCTGTACTTTGAATTTTGACTATGTACTTTGCATATTTTTGAATTTTGAGTTGTGAACCACGGATCCCAGTCAGCCGCCTAATCACAACGGTAAACAATCAATACACTTACAGCCTTTCTGTACCTATACAACCATTTTGTTTTTCAGTTTCAGTATAGTATTCAGTAAATTTCATGAGATATTCAATACTTTATTATAAAAGGCTTTGTGTTAGCTGATTTTGCCCAACTGTAGGCTAATATAAGGGTTCTGAGCACATTTGGGTAGGCTAGACTAAGCTCTGATGTTCAGTAGGTTAGGTGTCTTAAATGCATTTTCAATTCACAATATTCTTGATTTACAATGGGTTTATTGGATGCAACCGCATTAGAAGTCAAGGAAGATCTGTTGGTACCTAATGGATGGAGATGGGAATATGAGATGGGAAGGATAGACATAGAAATGGGAAGAACATTTTTTAATAGGTACCATTTTATATTGTTTAAATTTTGAACCATGACTGTATTACCTTTTTAAAATACTAAATAAAAAAAAATAAGTCCTGGGGTGACTTTAATGATGTGAGAATTTCAGAAATGTTCAAGGGGTTCTACCAAAAGTCTTAAGGCTCTTTTACCTCCCTGCCTTTGTATAACTCACCTCTTTTCTGGAATTTTCTTCCAAACCTGCCCTTCCTGTCTTTTCTAACTCCCACTTCACCTCAAGTCTTAGCTCAAGTATCACTTCCTTCCTGTTATGTTTCTTTCTTTGCTACCCCCTTATTTATTAGATTCTCCTCTCCTGTTTTCCCGTGGAATATTCTGATAGCTGTAACTATGGGCTTTTCTTCCAGTGGGCTGTTACTTATTATTATTAGTATTAGTATTAGTATTAGTATTAGTATTATTTTTAAGTTGGCTCCATGCCCAACATGGTGCTAAAGTGGGGCTGAACTCATGACCCTGAGATCAAGACGTGAGCCAAAATCAAAAGTCAGATGCTTAACTGACTGAGCCACCCAGGTGTCCCATGGGCTGTAAATTTAATTTGCTGTCTTTCTGCCCATGACACCATGAGTCCTGAGAGTGAGGAGAGTCTTATGTGACTGTATTACCAGCATCAGACACTACTCACAGCTTATCATAAGTGTTCAAGAATTGCTTATTGAATGATTTTGCAATGTACATGTAGTGATCTTATGCTGTGGACTTTTGGAGACAGCTCCTATTTCAAACATTTGTCCCTTTGTTCCCTTAGGCATTGGTCAGGCCAATGTACTGATTCTTTTTTCCTTCCTTCCTTCCTTCCTTCCTTCCTTCCTTCCTTCCTTCCTTCCTTCCTTCCTTCCTTCTTCCTACCTTCCGACATTCCTCCCCCTCTTCTCTCTCTTTTTTCCTTCGTTTCTTCCTTCCCTCCTCCCTCCTCTGTTCCCTCCCTTTCTCCTTTTCTTCCTCCTCCTCCTCTCCTTGATTTCTTTCTTCCTTGAACAAATATACATATAGGTTATCACCTATCCTGGTCTCTTAGTTGCAGTTGTTGAATAAGAAGCAGAAATCCCTTAGCTATGAGATTGACATAAACAAAGGCAAAAATTCACTCTTTTATAATACCAAGGCCAAAGGGAAATCAAGAACCTTAAAAGAAATTCAGAAGTTCCTCTAATTAGATTGTGAGCTCTTGAAAAGCAGAGACTGTATTTTCCACCTTTCTGCCCTGGTACCTTGCAAAGTGGCTGGTGCAGAGTAGATGCTCAATAAACGAGTGCTAAACTTAATTGAAAAAATAATAACAGGGCATATCTTGCCTTCTTGCCTTCTTTTGAGTGTTTTTGTCTGGAGGTGAAGAACTCTGAATTTTGAAAACAGATTAAATATACACAGAAACAGGAACATGGTTAAGAGTATGGAACTGAGGAACAGGCAGACATTAGCTGACTTTCCTTTTTCACCAGTAACTGTGACCTTGGCTAAATCCCTTAAATGTGGCCCTGTCTTCACTTGTAAGACACGTGCGTGCACACATGCACACACGTTCTCAGATGATTACTAAGACAATTAAATGGGATAGCCAAAGCAAAGCCTTGGCACAAAGCTTGACACCTAGTACTGTTTCATTGAGCATGCTATTGCTCGCTATGATATCCAGCTATTACACCAAATTTTTTGCAAGGCCAGGTCAATGGTAGAGCTCTTAAACTTAACAAAACCTGAAGGAATCTCAACTAAGAAACTGGGGGAAGAGACTGGATTAGAAGCCAGTCAGCTGAGGGTCTTTGCTTCTCAAATTGAGTTCCTTGCTAAAACTAGAATTGGAAGACAGGAGAAATGAGGCTTTGGAGTCATAGATACTGTGCAGCACAAAACGATTAAAGCAAAGTGCAGTGTTGGCTGGTGGCCGTGTACTTGTTATCTCAGAAGTGCAGCCCTTGTGCACTTCTATCTGCTTCATTTTCAGCAATATGTTTTTTTTTTTTTTGGTGGGTGTGGTGGAAAGAGGTGGGATGACAGAGGGACATTGGAGGACTGTAGAAGAAAGAAAGGATAGGACCAAATAAATAGACTAATATTCTAGTGCCTTTTAACTTGTTGATTGCCAGAAACCTGGCTGAGACAGAGCATTGGTTGATTCAGCTTTGATTCAGCTCAGCGCCCTGTTGACAACAATATGCGTCTGAGTCACAGGGGGTCAAATGACTGCAGCTTCTCTGATGAGTCATTGTCTTTTCTCCACTAATATCCCAGCCGCTGGGTCTGTCTTGTTTACTGAGAGCAAGCTACAGCTGTCTGCAGGTGCAGACAGTGGTGCTCCAGCTCTCACCGGCACAGTGAGCAGGCAGGATTTGCCCTCCTAGAAGGTCTTGCACTGCTGCCCAGTGTGATGTGACAATGCTCTTTCCTCCCATTTGGTAATGCAATGAGTAAGTGTTTAGATTGGGACGCCAAAGGATTGAGCAAGAGTTAGAAGGTGTGGCAAGGACCAATATATAGGACTCAGGATCTTAGCAAGGCACATCTTAGTGGCACATCTACACTGGGCAATTGAAGTGTGCTTAATAGAAGGACTATTTACAAAGGTGTGGGTGGGTTCAGGGAAACAACAAGAGGGTGTTGCAGAGCCCCAGGAAAGCCAGAACAGGGAGCCATTACTAGGCTGAAGAAGCAGGGGGCAGGAGTGGTTACTGGGGTAAGAGAGAGTAGAAGTTTGTGGAGGTCACCTGAGAGGAGCTGTTGAATTATTTAAGGATCACAGTCGAATTAGAATTAACCAATGGGAAGGGAGCTAGAGGAGTAAATACCCGACCTCACTCTCCTTTCTCCCTCCCTCCTTAATCCTTCCATTGGCCAAATCCAACTGGAAAGCAGAGAGCAAAGGAGCTGTTTATGTCGGCCAGAGAGGTTGCCTGCTGGAGAAAAGGGCAGAGTGAAAAGGGCAGAAATTGGATCTGGGGTCAAACGGAAAACTTTCTTCTCTGATTCTTAGTTTCACTCATCATAACATGGGGAAATCACTCTACCTACACTGTTGTGAGAATGAAACTAGATATTATAGGTGGAAGGTTTTGAAAAGTCATAAAGGGCTTTGTGAATGTTGAGCATGAAGTTGTTGAATAGTGTCTGCTTTTCAAGGATGAGGGAACTACATTGTCACGTGACCAGGATAAATCCCTTCCCAGTTAGTTCACCAGCCCTTCTTGAGACCCTACTAGGTATATTGCCCCTACCCGATGCTGAGGGTGAGCATGGGAACAAAGGTGGGTGGGCTATATAAAAAAGGTGATACAGGGTGTAGCCACTACTCCCTCAAAAGCTTATAACAGAGTTAGAAAGAAATATAAGAAGGTATGTATATTCCTATATATATATATGAAATGTATAGAAAGATGTGAAGATATCTCTGTGAGTATACACACACACACACACACACACACACACACTCACAAGGTAATGTAGTCACGTATGCAAATGAGGCAATACCTCAGGGATGATTTAGAGTTGGACAGGGACAATCAGAAAACGTGTTCAGAAGGAAGAAGTCTGGGTTGGAAACCGAGTCTTGAGGTACCAGCCTACTGACCTGTTGAGGTTTTTTTGTTATTTAGACATTAAAAAGACCTTTTGGAATAGAAGTTGAACTATTTGAATTCTTTGACCTTATATCTTTGTTTCTTCTTTTTATCTCTAATGTTCGGCATGGTACTCTGAAGGTTCTCAGGAAATGTTTGTTAAATGAATCCGTGAAATAGCATATGGTATTTGTGCTACCGCATTAAATGAGAGAAGAGAATACCTATGATGACAGTGCCCCCCTTGAGTGGTGGTCTCTGAGAATTCTGAGGGTGTTGGAAATACCACTGCATGCAAAGAACGAGTCCCAGTGAATGTGTTTAGCATATGCTTTTGATAAGCGATCTGCATAAGATTTGAGTGTGCCTAGACTGCAGTCTTAGAAATTTCCAGACAGAAAATGACTGCTCTCCGGAAGATGTTTCATTCATTAAGAGCCTATGACATGCCAGACATGTTTCTCCGATCCTTTGCTTCTGGGGCGCAGTGAAAGAGATGAGTAAGGGTGGTGATAATCTCCCCAAATAGTTGTCAAGTTATTGCAAAGTTTAAAAAACAGTTTTTAGCACTCATGTACTGTCGCATAAATATTAATAGTCAAGGACTCGGAGTGTGACAATGAAAGGGAATGTTAAGTTAACGTCGTCCAAACTTCTTCAGGCAAATATCCGTGGAAATGATACAGGTGTGGGACTGTTCCGAAACACTGCTGTGGATGCAGAAATCATTGGCTCTAGGCCCGTGGGGGATAGCCCAGAGAAGACAGCCCTGGAACAATGCCGAGGCTTCTTGGGCTTTGAGAGCTGTCTTGAACTGGTAGGAGCTCTTGAAACAGGCTTAAGGTGGTGGGTAAAAAGCACAGATTGCACCTGCTATCAGCTTCCTGCAGAAGAGAATGTCACCTGCTCTGAAGCCTGAGGGTCACAGAGAAGGCTTGTTTCAGCCCTGTTCTCCTCTCAGGTTCAGGGCTGTGGGTGTGCAAGGCTGAAGTCAGGCTTCCGGTGACCAAAGAACACCTGTGCCACACGTCAACCTAAAATGCAGACTGCCCAGCCCCGGGCAAGGGCTGTGGATGATAGGGTATATATATATATACCTAGGTCTACCCTCCCTGTTGGATTTTTTCCCCACATTTTTTTTTTTGAGGTAAAATTCACATAAAATAGAATTAACCACTTTAACATGTACAATTCACTGGTATTTTAGTACATTCCCTATGTTGGGTAACCATCACTTCTCTCTAGTTCCAAGATACTTCATCCCAAAAGGACACCCCATACCAGTTAAGCATTCCCCATTTCCTCCCTCTGCTCACTTCCTGGTAACTTCCAACCTGGGTTTTGTCTCTATGGATTTCTCTATTCTGCATGTTTCACGTAAATGGGATCATACACTATGTGTCCTTTTATGTCTAGTTATTTTCACTTAGCACAATGTTTTCAAGGCTCATCCATGTTACGGCACATATCAGTACTTCATTCCTTTTTGTCTGAATAATATCCCAGTGTATTTTTTATCCGTTCATCAGGTGATGGAAGTTTGGGTTGTTTCCACCTTCTGGCTATTGTGAATAATGCTGCTATGAAATTTGTGGCCAGGTTTTTTGGAATATCTATTTTCAATTTTGGGAGGGGGTGTATACCAAATGGAATTGCTTGCTGGGTAATATGCTAATTCTGTATTTAACTCATTGAGGAATCACCAAACTGTTTTCCACAGCAAGAGCACAATTTTATAAGCACACCAGCAAAAGTATGAGGGTTCCAGTTTCTCCATATCTTTGCCAACACTTATTTCCCATTAAAAAAATGTTAGCTCTCCTAGTTTGTGTGCAGTGTTACCTCACTGTAGTTTTGATTTGCATTTCCCTGGTAACAAATGATGCCGGGCATCTTTTCATTCCCCGTTGAATTTTAACTCAATGGCAATATTCTAAAGCTGAACTTTTCTGCCCTTGAGAGGATCTGAAGTATGATTTAGATGGCAAATTCTTGCATGTAGATTTGTTTAACTCTCTTTGCGTCATGTGGAATAGGCTATTATTTGCAAATAGAACCTAAGAAACACTCTTGGGCAGCAGTGTGGATATGGAAATAGATGAAGAACTTTTTCAGAAGCAATATTTATTAAAACTATACTACTAATAGAGCATTGATTTTTTTTTTTGCTCTGAACTTTTAGTTTAAAATCTGCCCTTAAAAAAAAAAAAGAAAAGTCTGTCCTAGAAAAACAAACAAATGAGACAAATAACAAATCTCCCCCTTCATGGGCCTGAGTATCTCCTAAAACGGAGCAGCCCAAACTCATGAGTTTCAATACTTCCTTTATTGCTGTGTGACACTGACTTTTGACAAGCCTTCTCAGTCATATATTATTTAAGACATCCTTCTGTGTGTAATTTCCCACTTGTTCCACTGTGGAGAATGATGATGAGCTCCTACCAGTGTTGGCAGGGCTCTTGGGAAACTCTAAGAAGGAACCCACAAGTGAACTCATTGTGATGATGTTGTGAGGCTTTTCCCATGTAAGCCATCCATTTCACTATACCTGGCTTGGACTGGATTTCTCCTTCATTAAAGCCATTAATGGCCCTTTTTATGCCAACTTCTTGAGGCAAATGGACAGGGTAATGTGTCTCCAATTAGAGAAAGAGAAGACTGAGTGTCCCCAGAATAGTCTCATATCACAGTTAGGTTTGTTAGCTGCAAAAATAGATCTACATTAAAATAGAGAAATGTGGAAAATGATATGAAAATAGAAACCATATTGTGCACTACCTTTTTTGATAAGTAGGTTAGCTCTCTAGAATTCTTAAGTTTAGAAGAGATAAACTAAATAATATAGCACCAGCGTCCTCAGCTGATCTCGTATTGAGTTGGGTATTGGGGTCATGTCTGTGACCAGGCTCTGCTTAGGTTTTTCTTGCTGGTAATATTTTCTTCTTACTGATAAATCTCAACTTCCCATCTCTAAATGCCTCCAAATATTGTGAAAATTCTAGAATGTTTTTAATTGAGAGCTGAGAATCTATTAAAAAAAATTCCGTCCCACTCTCGAGAATAATGATATTCTTCTCATTCTGTCAATCATACTCAGAATTCCCTGAATTACCTAGTCAGTAGGGTCCTAGCTGGAGGCCCCTTGTAGAAAAGTAGTGCCTGCCTGGATGAAAATTGTCAGGATAATTGTTTTTCCTGGGGGTAAAGATATGTCAAAATGATTATTTTGGTAGGGAGAGAAGACAGCTAAGGAGAGTTGATGGTCTTCAGGTGGAAGGTCATGAGAAAGTTGCTGAAATCTGTTGTCTTTTGTCTGCCGTCTTCTATCTCCTGTTAGCAACATTAAAGGTCACTTTGGCAGAGAAATAAATTAGGTCAGTAAATAGTCATTGGATGAATCTGCTTTAGATGGATGAATTATAAGATCCTCAGCTGCAGTTTGCAGTCATACTGATTTTGAGTTGTTGGAAACTGGTCTTGAGTATTCTGATAGATGCCATCATAGGACTGGGACATATTAAGAATATATAATGAGTTCCCATTCCTCCATCTTATTTGGATATTATCTGTTCAACAGAAATGTTCTCTTCTTATTCCTGGTAGGATTGCAGATAAATATAGGGTGGTCTGTTTTTATGGTTTTCATTTTTGATTTTTCTTCCCATATCTGGCAAGTCTACTTCCTGGACACTTAGCTAGATTACATTTCCCAGTGTTCCTTGCAGTTGGATGTGACTGTGTGACTGAGTTCTGCCAGTGGATTATTCGTGGAAGTGATGTATCATTTCTAGGAGTGGCCCATAAGAACCTCCCATATGTGCTCTCGTATGTTCTTTTCCCTTTGTGGTTGGCTAGAATGGAGACAAATTCTAGGGTGACTTTAAAAGTTGCATGTTGAAGTTGGCAGAGCTGATTGCATGGAGGAAGACTGCCCCATTAACTTGTTTACTTTTCTGTACTATACAAACCAAAAAAAATTTTTTTTACTGCATTTGAGCTATTTTGCATTTTGTGATCTATTATTTTTGTTACATAAGTAATTTACTTAACCAATAAATATGTCAGTGGGCTAAGTCATTTTTATTGGTAACTAAATTACTAAGTAGGGAGAAAACTTAGCATGAGACAGCTTACTCAATAAGGTGGAAATTATTTTTAACTTCCCAAAAGCAATGTTCTACAAGTGCCCCAATAGGATTTTGCTGTGTATAAATGACTCTGAAACTTAGTACCTTAAAATAACAACAATCATTTTATTATCTCTCTCAGGTTCCCAAAGTCAGGAATTTGGAAAGGACTTGGCTGATTAGGATAACATTTATAGTGCAGTTCAGTTGAATAGGGATTTAATGTGGAAACCTATCTGGTGGAAGCCATGATTTATGCTATGCAGGGAAGTCAGAAAAGTAGATGACATGACTCTGACCATCAAGAAGCTTACAATACTACTAGACTTGCACACATATATAGGGACAAAATCATATAGAACACCTAGTTATGTTGTTAAAATCATTCATTCAACAAATATTTAGACATGTACTATGCACCATGTACTCTACTGGGCACTGGGTTTGTAACTATGAAAAAAACAGACAAATTTTTTTTTCATGGAGCTTACTTTAACGTGCATGCACACGTGTGTGTCTGTGTAACAAATTGCAAACAAATTAAAATTTTAATTATATAGGATATTAGAATATGATAAATGCTGTGGAGAAAAATAAAAGTGGGGAGGAGAATAGAAATTGTGCGTGAGGGGGTACAATTTTGTTTTCAAGTAAGCTCTATGTCCAACATGGGACTTAAACTCATGATCCAGTGATCAAGAGTCACGTGCTCTACTGACTGACCCTCCCAGGTGCCCTGAGCGGTGCAATTTTAAGTGGAATAGTCAGGTAAAGAGTTACTGAGAAAGTAACATTTGAGCATAGACTTATAAAGAAGGTGAGAGGATGAACCTCATGACCATCTGAAGGATAAGTGTTTCAAGCAGAGGGAAGAGCAAGTGAAAAAGGGCCCATAAAGGAATGTGTTGGTTATTTTCAAGAAACAACAAAGAAATTTGCAGGGGAGAGCTGGAGAGAAAAGCAGAGTAAAAGCAGGATGCGGAAGTGAAGGGGAGGACCAGTAATGAAGGGCTTTTTAAGTCCTAGTCTGAGTAAGATTGGAAACCAGTGGAGAGCTTTTTGAGTAAAGGGGTGACATGTTGGGACTTACGTTTAAAAGGATTACTTTGGCTTCTGTTTTGGGAATAGTTAGTAGGAGGGTAAGGATGAAAGTAGGGAGGCCAGATAGGAAACCATTGTAATAATCTAGGTGCTAGGTGGTGGTGGCTTAGACCACAGTTTAACAGCAGAGGTGGTCAGAAGCAGTCAGATTCTAGATATATTTTGAAGATAGATAGAGCCAGTAGGATTTCTTGATGGACTGAATGTATGGTGTGAGAGAAAGAAGTCAAGAAATACCATGTTTTTTGGCTTGAGCAGCTGGAAGTATAGATTTTCCACTAACTGAGGTAGGTAGGAAAAAAATGATAGATTAAGTGCTAGAGGTAAGATAGCATGTTTATATGTTGGTGGGATGTTCCAGTAGAGAGGGAAAAGTTAATGATGCAGTTAAGAAGAGAGAATTTCTATAATCAAATAAAGAAGAGAGTAGAATCCACTGCATATGTGGAGATCCTGTATTAGAAGTTTGGGTGGTCCATCTACAGAAACACTAGGGAAGGCAGAGCGTATGATCTAGAAGCTGGTAGATTGGTATTTGAGATGATGGGAGCTAGTGGAATTTCTTTTCTGATTGTTTCTACTTTCTTAGTGAAATAGGATACATACAATTCACCATTTGGGAATGAGGATGAGGGAAGAGACATGGAGGTCTGAGGAGAGAAGAGAAAATATGAAATTGTCATCTAGGAGGAGTTGAGAGTGAATGGGCTATGGAAAGGCAATAGTATTACCAGGTCTATTTGAGGTTCAAGATTATTAACCTAAAGTGCTTCCTGTCATCACAGTAGTCTTTCTTTTCTTCCTAGCTATGTTCAGCTTCTTGGCTGCGGGAGTGGAAGAGTTGGATTTTCCCAAGGCCGAGTTTTGCTAAGTATGATAAATTGAGAGAGAAACGTGAAGTGTAGGGTGTATTCAAGGGAGTGCTTATAATGATAGATCATGCCGTTTAAACAAGACGAGGGAGTGAGGACATGAAAGGGGAGAGGCAGTAAACAGATGGTAGAATTAATTGGTTGTAGGTCCTTGTAGGGCTGACAGATTATTGCAGGTGGACACTATAGAGAGTGATCTCAAAAGAGAGTGGATGAGCTCTGAGTGGGGAATGTTTGGTTTTGAGATTACGGGTGGTTGTAGACTGAGGTACTGACAGGGACTACGGATTGACCCTGGGGAGGCAGGCTGAGATAGGGTGGACGACAAAAGTCTGGGGAGGGGGGAGGATGGAAGAACGAAGAGGACAGTGCTGGAGGTATCATCGACACTAATTGGAATCACTACGAAATAAGACAAGCATGTTGTTAGAGTGAGTCACAAACTAAAATCTTTGAAACCTGAGGAGAAAGAACAAGAGTTTGGCAGATGTTGGCAACAAGGAGAAGCAGGGGTGAAAAAACACTAATGACATAGATTCAAAGCTGGAACATTTTAGAGAATGGCTTAGAAGCAGCAACGAGGAACACTGAATAAACATACCCTACTTTTAGTCCTAGGATTCAGGAGGCATGAGAGAGATGACAGCTCCCATTTGCAACTACTCCAGTAGAAACAGGCTCCTCAGGGGAGAACCGGGTTTCCATTTCGTAAGTTTGGAGAAGAGGCGAGGATACAAGAGGTTTATTGCTAACAGACCATGGGGTGCAGAGGGCACAGTGGAGGTGTTGCCTGAGTGAGGGGATGGAGATGGAAGAGATGTGCAGCCTGTGGAAATCGTGAAGGCCCCATAAGTGGGCTACACATTATTAACAGTGGTGTCAGTTTGTTCCCCTGCCTGCCTCCGACTGACTCTCCCACAAACTGGGGCTCTGCGTGTGTCGTGTGTCCTAGTTCTCATCCGTCTAAAATGGATCTAGCTCCTGGAACAGAGAGGAGAAGCAGATAACCATGGAGCCCTCAGCCGGCGCTGCAAGATTAGCTGTAACTGTCAGTCACCTCTAACGGATCGCCCTAACAGAGGCTTCTCTCGATTTTCTCATTCTCTTTGGATTGAGACATCTGGATAGGGCAGAAAAGTCATGAAGAGTGCATCTCAACCTGGCAATGGGAAACTTCTGCCTCATTGTGGTGTCTAGCCCCTTTGGATTGTGAGGGATTTGTGTCAGTGGAGGAGGGGCCCACATTTCAACCAGATCCCTCTCAAAACAGCCGCTGCTGAAAATGGCTTTTAAAAAGAAACAGGAAGCACAAAAGAAAATGAATTTTTATTAGGATAGATGATAAATGGCTCATCCGAAACATGTGCACACTCATTCATAGAAAACATAATTGTTTTCTTGCTGCTATCTTGGCCTCCTTGGTGGAGCTGTTGTTTTGCAGATGTCAGTGGCCTGAAGGAGACTCTCCGTGTGTGTGTGTGTGTGTGTGTGTGTGTGTGTGTGTGTGTGTGTGTGTGAGAAAAACTCCTGTTCTGCAGCGGGGTATAAGTAGAGCATGCCCTAATGGATTCAGAGGCATTTTTACACTGGAGTTACAGCTCCGTCTTTGCAGCTGAATTTTTATTTTTCACAATATAGTTCTTCAGCAATAAGGTGTTTGGCAATTTTCACCAATAAAAAAATAAATAAATTGCATAAAAGGGAGTTGGGGTTGAACCTGCCTGTTACCTTTTCTGTGAATTTTCTCGTTCTATTCTCTCAGCACATATCTGTCAGCGTTTACACTCCTAAAATAATTTATGTGGGGATGGAAGAAAAACAGAAAGAAAATAACTTCCTCAGGCTACTCTAAAAGGAGAAGATTTGGAGGGTCGTGTCGGGAAGCACGGAAACCATTTCATCAAACAGAGTGACAGGTGGATGGAATAGTGATGTGGTGGTAGAATCAAGGGTCTTCGGTTTTGACCTTTTGTCTATGAGACCTTGGGGTATTGACTTTTCACAGTGAGTTGCTTTTTGGCAGTTTTGATAAAGGACTCACTCTTCGATCTACAAACAGTTTTCGACGCAACTGAGGATGCTAGCCAGGGGGAGGGTTAGCAGGCTGAGGGGAACAGGGTAGGAGTGAGAGTTCTGCTGGACAGTCACTGAGGAAAGTCTAAAGAGGACCCTGAAGGGAGTGGGCATTTTTGGAGACCCTTGGCTCCAGAGATACTGCCTTCCTTTGCACAATTTTGCCGGAGACTATACTTGTGTCATCAGCTACCTTGATTCTATTCTAAATTCTTTTCAAACTGTACACAGAGAACAACACAAATTGTAAAAGAATTAAGCTTCATTGTAATTTCTCCATCAAAGTGAATCTCAGCCCATTTTTGCCTCCTCTTCAGTCATTGCTTTCTGGACGTTCTTGCTTGTGCTTATTTGTGAAAATATATCTCGCTTTCTATTTTTTGTGCTTGATTCCTAGTGAACTGTTACTTTCAACTACACTTTCTGGTTGGTTATTTCTGGGCTCTTCCTAAGAGTGAACTCTTCCCCAGTTCTAATTTGCCAGATGAAGGAATCCTAACATTGATGAGATACATGAATAGTAAGATACTTGAAGATATTTTTATCACATATTTATCACACAAATCATGTAAAAATTATAGTTAATCAAGAAAGCCCTTTGGGTAATTAATAAAATATATTTACAGTTCCTGGGTAGATTTGGATAATTATAAATAAAACATTTAATAGTCATTTGATGCCACGCAGTTTATAGAATATTTTAGTGTTCATTATTTATTTGATTTCACAGTATTTCTATGAATGAAGAACAGACGTTAATATTCCCATTTTACAGATGAAATTAAGGGCTAGGAGGGTGAATCACACAGCCAGTAGGAACTTGAATCCCAATCTGCTGACTTAAGGTCATGACAACCGAAATAATTTATGTAAAGATAAAAGCCGCTCTTGTTTACAGAAAGTAATTTACCAGGCATTTTTCAGTCTCAATATAGGTTTGGCAAATGTAGGTACTATATATCACAAGGTTCAAGGTTTTCTTATGGGGATAATCCAAGTATGGTACACTGAAGCACATCAGGGAGTGTCTCTAGTAGTTCTGCCTACATGACATTGGTCAAGTTACCTAGCCTCTTCTATTTCTCCCAATTTTCTTAATTGTGAAAGGGGAATTCTATTGCTGTCTGTTAGTAGTTCAAAAGTAGCTGTGATGTGAAAATGGTTTGTGGTTGTAAAGCAGTATCAAAAGTTGTCAATATTGTTCATTACCACAATCTTTGGCGAAAGATCCAGGAGGGAGGGAACTAGGGTTCGACTGGGCCTCACAGGTATGCACAGGAGATGAACTTTTCCAAGGTTTACGTTCTCCTGTAAAATGAAAGAGAGGAGACCATGTGAAATGGGGAAAGTTGTCTTAGGACACTCTCACTCTGGTGTGTTTATGGGACCCTTTCCACTCTTGTCCCAGACCCCCTTCCTGAGCTGATGTTGATGAAATATAATCTTCTCTAAGAAATAGTTTTTAATGGCTTAAGGTGTTTCTTTCCCTTCTCTAAGTGATGTTTTCCTGTCGATATAATACTCAGGAATCCCAACAGAATAACTCTATATTGGCAGAATTTTGGAGTCATCACAAGGTTCTTAGAGAGTAGGAATATTTAATTTTGTCCTCTCAAAACACAGCATGATTATGGCTGCCCATTACTAAGGTTATCCCTAGACTGAGACTATCATACTCTGTATTACCATTACCTGTCATATAGGCGTGTGTCATAAATGCCATAGATTATTTTTATTGGAGTATAATTTACGTATAACAAAATGCACCACTTTAACTTTACAGCTAACTGAGTTTTGGCAAACATATACAACCACATAACCATCAGCACAGTCAAGATAGAGATTCCACAAGCCCCCTTGCAGTCAATATCCTGTCCCCACCGTCAGCCCCAGACTGCTTCCTGTCATCACAGATTAGTTCTGGTCTCTCTAGAATGTCATATAAATGTATTCATACAGGATGCAATATTTTATGTCTGGCTTATTGATGCCATAGATTATGGCATATGCTTTAAGCAAACAAAATTCAGCTCAGGTACCTACTTTCTTATAGTTTTGGTCAGTCTCCAGTTTAGTATACTTGGCTAATGATAGTTCCAGTGACTGTAGTGCCCTGGGGTTTTAACATTTCTGTTGTTTGAGTTAGAAAGAAATGTTCCCCATTTTAAAATCCTAGTTATCACTTGCCAGTTATTAGCTGCCAGTGAGTGGCAAGGACTTGGGGGCTCAAGGAGCTCGTGGACTCTCCTGCTTCTATTTGCCATGTTATTTTCACCTTATATTACACAACACTTTTGTTGTTGACAAGCTGGTGTGTATGTAAACCAACTATGGTCCAGCCAAATGGAATTTTTATTCAATTTTAAATTGCAAGAGTAATACATATTCATTGTAGAAAATTTGAGAAGAAAATGGAAGAGGACAATAAAAATTTTCCATCCTTTCTCATGGAGACTAACATTAAATTTTTGGGCACGTTTCTTTCTAGTTTTTTCCCCTAGACCTTCCATCAGGCAGACATGAAAATACTATGTAAAAAAATTTTACATCCTGCATTTTTCATTTAATATTTTATTCATAGCATTGCTCTGTGTCAGTGAAAAATCTTCATAAGCATATTTTAAATGGCCATTATAGCTTACCTATATACATAAAATATTTTTATATTTTTAATGATGATATAAAATTATATATAATATACAATTAATATATAATTATCCCTGTATATCTCTATCTGTATAAGTTTCATAATTCAACAAATGAGATTTAAAAAGCACCAGTGGGGGGGCCCTCCTTTTGAAAGCAAGCCTATGTGATTTCTATTCTACTTCGGTAGGTGTGGATTATGCTTACAGCAGAACACAGCTACACCTATTTGATAGAAGGAGGCACAAACTGGCTGCTAAATCAGACTTCAGTGATGTAGAGAGTGCTTCCTAACCCTTCTGTTTCAATACCTTAAGCTTGCCGATTGGTATTTCTAGCCCTGCAGGTGTGCAGATTCAGCCATGCTTCCATGGGACTACTGGTGAGAGTCCATCTGTCAGATCTCAAATTGACAGAAGTGATAAGGGTAGGAGACTGGAGTGGTTCTTCCAGAGTTATTTTGCTTCCTGATGACAGCGAAGGAAAAATATGGACAATAAAACTGGGAGTCTTTACTTTCTGACCCCTGCTCTTGGCTGAAGGAGAGAAGCTCCGAGAGACCTAAGTACCAACTAGGATGGCTATGGGGTTGAACATCTGTGTGTCTACACTGGATGTTCACTGGTTTTCACAGAACTCAGAAGATGCTTGCAGACAAACTGATGTGCTGTAAGATCTAAAATCCGTCCAAGTGACAACCTTCGGAGAAAGAACTGTAGGACTTGAATAGGTCCTAAATTGTACACAGAGTAATACTATAATTTACCTAGTGGCACTTGCAAAGATTGACATGACAAATGCTTAAAGTTTTGGTTCAGATGCTTCATAAATATTTATCGATTACTGAGCTAGGCACTGTGGGAGATATATGAGATGTGGCTCTGCAGTAATGTGACCGATTTTTTAAAAAACCACGAATTCCTAAATCATATATTCAAGTATGTGCTCTTTTTTCAGAAGTCAAATATTTTTCCAGAGATGTTTTCACTATTCAAAACTTTTCTAATGCCTTAGAGTTTGCTTTCAGTCTGTAGCATATTTTTAAACTATATGTCTACGTAAGATACATATATTTAAACATATATATTTAATTCTTAGAATTAGCCGAAAGTTATTTGGTACCAAGTCCTATGAATGTTGTAGGAAATCAACATGGATAATATTCTGTTCATCTGAAATGATGTGTGACTGTGGAATAGAGTCTGAGTTTTTGGATCAGGTTTATTAATTTCAAAGGAGGCATTCCACTGATACTGTATGAAATGCAGCATAACTGCAATAGGCTTGTTGCTTCTCAAAATGACCCTGAAGGAAAATACTCATTTCACTAACAGTTCTGATGTGTTCATTACAGTTAGGGAGCCACACCTGAAAATGGCTGTTAACCTTTAGGAATCTTCTGCCTCATTAGGAAGGTGCAATGGAAACAAGTGTGATAGAGAGCAGGAATCGGCATTCATCACTTGGTGCTGGAGCAGGGCTGAGGTGATCATGTGATGCAGTCAGGAATCAGGGGCGGCTGACCGGGCTCCCGTTTTCAGCTTTACATCCACCCTCAAAGGTGTAGGTTGTCTTTGCGTCAAAAATTCCCCTCAGACTTTCCCCTTCGAGTTTTCATTTTCTTTGCTGTTTGTTTTATTCAAATTAATTTATGCAAAAAGCATGTTGAGTGTGAGTATTAAATTTCTCCTGGTTCCATGTTATTGCAGAACTGGCTCTGGAAATGGGAGGTAAAGAAGGAAACCAATTAGCAAAAGTAGTTCAGGTTGGTTTCTTGAAGTAGGTGGGTGGGACTGATTTGAATGAAGTTCTGGAGAATAGAGATGACATGCGTGGCTTCAGTGCACATGAAATTCAAATTT
Organism: Ursus maritimus; assembly: GCF_017311325.1. Classification (NCBI taxonomy): domain Eukaryota; kingdom Metazoa; phylum Chordata; class Mammalia; order Carnivora; family Ursidae; genus Ursus; species Ursus maritimus. Next base: position 75,965,447 of record NW_024424452.1, read on the forward strand.
ATATAATGATTATACATTCTCTGTCTAATGCATGGTAACATTGTCTTTTACATTAGAATGCGAGATACTCAGGGCAAGGGCTAATGCTTCTGAGTTTTTTGTATTCTTCATAGCACAGAGCAGAGTGCAGGACAGATCATCAAGGCCTCCCCAGATGGAATTGTTACTCCCTGATTCCCATCTTGTTTTCCCTTTTTTCCTTTAAGCAAACATGGTGTCTGAGTCTTCTCAGGCTGCCATAAGAAAATATCGTAGACTAGGGTAGCTTAAACAACAGAAGTTTATTTCCTCAAAATTCTGGAGGCTGGGAAGTCCATCATCAAGGTGCTGACCGATTCGGTTTCTGGTAAGGACTCTTCTCCTGGCTTTCAGATGGCTGGCTTCTCACTGTGTCCCCGCATGGCAGAGATAGAGCAAGCTTTTGTAAGGACATTAGTCCTACTGGATCAGTGCTCCACCTTTATGACCTCTTTTAACCTTATTCTTTTTTTTTTTTAAAGATTTTATTTATTTATTCGACAGAGATGGAGACAGCCAGAGAGAGAGGGAACACAAGCAGGGGGAGTGGGAGAGGAAGAAGCAGGCTCATAGCGGAGGAGCCTGATGTGGGGCTCGATCCCAGAACGCTGGGATCACGCCCTGAGCCGAAGGCAGACGCTTAACCGCTGTGCCACCCAGGCGCCCCTATTCTTTTTTTTTTTTTAAAGATTTTATTTATTTATGTGACAGAGAGACAGCCAGCGAGAGAGGGAACACAAGCAGGGGGAGTGGGAGAGGAAGAAGTAGGCTTATAGCGGAGGAGCCTGACGTGGGGCTCGATCCCATAACGCCGGGATCACGCCCTGAGCCGAAAGCAGACGCTTAACGACTGCGCTACCCAGGCGCCCCATAACCTTATTCTAAATACAGCTACACTGAGGGCTTCAACATATGAATTCTGAGTAGACACAGGTCAGTCCATATCACCATTGGAATGGAACACTTATTACATTGTGTTGTGATAATTTGTTTATGTCTATCCCCCGTTGACTATGGTGCCCTTAGGTGCTAAGCCCTGTGCTAGGCATTGAGAATCACAAAGATGGATCTTGCCTTCAAGGAGCTTATCATTAGTTGTATTTGCTTTCTGTGGCTGCTATAATGAATTAACACAAACTTAGTGGCTTAAAACAACACAAATTTGTTATCTTACAGCTCTATAGGTTAGAAGTCTGACAGATCTCACGAGCTAAAATCAAGGTGTCAGCGGAGCTGCGTTCCTTTTAGAGGCTCTAGGGAGAACCTGTTTCCTTGATTTTTCTAGCTTCTAGAGGCTGTCAACATTTCTTGGCTTCTGGCGCCCCCCCACCCTTCCATCTCAAAGTCAGCAAAGTTGCATCTGTGACTATTCTTCCATAGTCACATCTCCCTCTGAAACAGCCAGGTAAATCTCTCCGCTCTTCAGGACCCACGCCATTAGTCTGGGCCCATCCGGATAATCCAGCATAATCTACCCATCACAAGGTCCTTAGTTTAATCACATCTGCAAAGTCCCATTTGCCATGTCAGGTAACATAGTCACAGTTTCTGGAGATTTAAATGTGGACATCGTTGGTAGGGGGACATTATTCTGCCTATCACATTAGTGGAAGAAAGAGACGTGTAAATCAGAGATTCAATGCAATGTGCCAAATGCAATAATGAAAATCTATTCAGGGTACATATATATGGGAAGAATACAAGAAGGTAGTTAACAAATGATAGTTATAAATGAGGCACTGGCAGCAAAGACGAAGAGGATGAGGTGGGTTCTAGGGAGGTAGAGTGGGGATAATTTGGGATCCAACTTGATGTAGGGGATGAGGGAGAGAGAGAGAAAGGAGTAGAATGACTTCCAGATTCTGGATTGGGACTTGGCAGATCTCTTGCTGAGATAGGAAGCAAGCTGGAGGGCATGGTTAGTTGCTTTTCATGTCCTTTTATCTTCATGACTACTCTGGCTACAACCGTGTGGAGGATGGAGACGTGATTCCTGGAAAAGCTATGTTGGGCAGATATCCTATTAGGGATACAGTTCAGTGGAGGAGATGATGCATTCAGCTTTGTCTTTCTCTTTTGCTTTTTTAAAAAAGTTGAGATACAATTTGCAGTGAAATGCACAGATCTTAAATGCTTAGTTCAATGAGCCCACGAATGTATACTCATATCCAAATCAAGATACAGAACATTTCCATCACTTTACAAAGATAGTCAATACCCACAACTCAAAGGCAATCAAAATCTATCAACACAGATAATTTTACCTATTTCACAACTTCATATAAATGGAAGCATACAATATGTACTCTTTGGTGTCTTCACTCAACATAATGTATCTGAGATTGAACTATGTTATTGCTGTATCAAACATTCCCTCCTTTTTGTTGCTTGGAAGTATGCCCAGATCATACCGGCTCATTCATTCATCTTTTGATGGGCATTTGGATTATTCTTAGTGTGTTGGTCATTTGGACATTTTTTACACAAGTCTTTTTAGGGTTAAAGGGTATTTTATAGTATTAAATGCTGAGATTAGAAAAGAGGAGTTCAGTTTTGAGTAAGTTAAGTCAGAGGTACTTGTGGGACATTCAAGTAGTGAGGTCCAGGACCAGCTGGAGTTCAGTCTGTGGTAAAGGAGAGAGAGGTGGGCTAGCAATTTAGATTTCTGTAGTTGCTAGCCAGAATGCGGAATTAAAGCCAGGGCAAAATCCTCAGGTAGAGTATAAGAAAGAGTATAAGAAAAGGCCCATAAATTAAATCCTGGAGACCATGTGTATCTATTTGTAAAGACGAACCCTCTAAGGAGACTGAGCAAGTATGACCATTTATCTTTGTGTCTCCATCAGCAGGCAAAGGACCCGACGCCCAGGCACGTCTCAGTTTGCCAAATTTAACAGAATGTGTGCAGAGTACACGCTCTTTGATAGACCCTAACGGAGGAAATAGATGGGTAGGAGAAATGGCATGAGGAGTCGCAAAGGTCGGAATGAGTGTGGTAGACTGAAGAGAGGGAGTGGTTGGGCATAAGTATGACAGGCTCCTCCTAGCCTCGACGGGGCTGGGAGATGGAATCGTTGGAGTTGAATAATTAAGTAGGGTCAGACTACGCAGGTCCCGAAATGGATGTCAGAGGGCAGAATTTAGACTCCACAGGCCGGCCACCTTGAGAAGAGCTGGGTTCTGAAGTAGGGCGTGAGAACATGAGATTTGCTTTTAGGAAGTGACTCTGGCGGCGACGGAGGTACTGCTGCTACTGCTGGTGACAGGGCTGAGTGGTTATCAGTAGGGCTTTGCAGAGGTCTTTGGCTTTGTAGCTGCTGCTGACTCCCTGACCAAGTGCTGTAACTGTGCCTCTGAACCTTGGTAGCAGGAGACAGAGGTCGTGGCATCTGGCCGCAGCTGGGAGGCAGTGCGTGCGCGCCGGGCCGAGTGGACACCCTCCCGCGGAATTGCAGCCAGGCGGGGCGCGGATGGGGCGGCCGAGGAGCCAGGCCACGCCCCTCCCGCCCGCGCAGGCGCGCTGCGGGCCGTTAGCTGTCAGGAGCCGAGCGGCTGGCGGGCGGCGGGATCCGACGTCTGCGCTGGAACCCGCTGACAGCACCCAGCGCGGCAGGGGCGGCAAGAGCGACGCGGCCCCAGCTCCCCCGCCAGGTCGCAGAGGAGAGCAGGGACCCGCGGGCGGCCGACGACGCTGGCAGGATGGGGAACCGAGAGATGGAGGAGCTGATCCCGCTGGTGAACCGTCTGCAGGACGCCTTCTCGGCGCTGGGACAGAGCTGCCTGCTGGAGCTGCCGCAGATCGCCGTGGTGGGCGGCCAGAGCGCCGGCAAGAGCTCGGTGCTCGAGAACTTCGTGGGCAGGTGAGCGCGCAGGGCGCGGGGGGCGGGGCTGGCGACCCCGCTCGGGGCCGTTGGAGCGCGCCCGGGCGGGGGGAGTCGGAGGGCGGACGGGGGGCTGAGGCGCAATGGAGGGCAGAGCGGCGGCGTCCGTGGGGCGGGCGGGGTCGTCCCGGCTCCAGGCATCCTCCGTCCCCCCCCGCGCCTGGTGGCCCTCCTGTCTGTCTTTCATCCTGCGATACAAAGCCATTTCCTCTCCGTCCTCCGGTCGGGGAGTCAGGGGAGGGGGTCCGCCCGGGATCGACTTCCCCCCCGCCCGGTGCGCCAGCCTCGGGTAGCCTGGATGCGTAGCGCGCCCGGGAGCTTCCCAGTCCGCGTCTCCTCTGTTTTCCCGGCTCCACATCCCCCTCCTTTTCCTGTCAGCCTCCCTGAGGCTCTCTGCGAGGCTTTGGGGTTTTATCCCCTCCGCCCCCCGCGGAGATGCTGTCCTTCTAGCCCCGGTTCTCGGCTCCGCTCAGCTGTCTACTGTTCGAGACAGTCGTCCCCTGCCCCTAGCAGGGGAGGCGGGGTGTGAGGAGAAAGAAACCGTTTGTTGTGGTGAAGCTTCATCCAGCCACGCTTCCCCACCATTCTCCCTAAGAGTCGAAGAATAAAAGGTGGTGTGTTCGCGTGTGCACCTATTCACAGCTCCAGGCTTATGTCAGAGAAACCAAGGCACAGACTCCGAGGGGGGTGAACGTGGACTTGTGTTGCCCAGATGCCATGTCATTCCTGCATCATCTCGGAATTGACCAGCATCTTTCTCGCACTCTCTCTGCGCCCCCTCCCCCAGCATCATCTTCCGTTCCCTATGCTCTCCTCTGTCCTGCGAGTCTTCAAGATAAAATGTTGAATCTAAATTATAGTTATGGGTTTCGTCGTGACTCTTAACACAGAAAGAGCTAAAGAATTAATTTTTGAATTGGGAATCGGCATTTCTTCCACTGAGCAATTCGTGAGAGATTAAGTTACCTTAACGGCCTCGCCTGGGGAGTGCAGACATTTGCCAAGAAAAGCCCGTTTGAAAGCATTACGAAATCTGAAATCTGTTTCATATAGTAAACCAGGTAGAAAGGCACAGCAGTGAGACAGGGGGCCGGAGTGGGGACAATCCAGAGATTGTACTTTACTCTTTTTATTTGGTTGGTTAAGTGATTTTAGATTCAGAAGGTGCCTGTTCCCTTTTTTCTTTTTTTGTCAGTGTTTGGTGGTGTGTAAAATTTCGATATTCCCACATCTCCTTTGGGAATGTTAGTATCTATAAAGTGAATATTCTTCTCTCTTAGCTGATGCTCTGTCTGATGATACTCTTCGATTTTTCCTTGTATGAACTGGAAAGCTTAGAATCCTAATAAAAAAGTAAAATTGCTGACAATTGGTTGGTATCTTTGCGTAAGTCTCTTAATCACTTCACTTCGGTTTTACCATTTTGAGTGATGAGAAAAGTGATGGTAAAACATTTTGCATACGTCATCTTAGACTAATGGTGAAGTGATGGATGAATGTGATTTCAAACATATACATAGGACCGTCATACTAATTAAGGGTTTTACTTTTTTGGATTTACTGTCAATGAAATTCACTAAGTTTAAAGTGGTATTCATAAGGAAAGTGAGGTTTGAGGACAATGTATTTTTGAATTTTCAAACTCCAGGATATTTAACATGGTACCTTAATAGTCATATAACTACTTTTGTTTTTTAAACAAATACTTTAAGATTAAAATAGTAAGTAATTCAAATGCAATTACCATATTTTTATGCATCTTTCATATATTTACTTGGATGGGCCTGTATTATAAATGCATTGTTTGTGTCAAGAGCTTTTGAACCTAATGTCAATTTTAGGCATGTATCTCAATTCTGTCCTGACACACTTCTTAATGCTGTAATAAAATTGTATACATTTCCCCTTACTAGCTATAGTCTTTTAAAATGAGAATTTCAAAAAAAGAGATATGGAAGAGTAAATTATTTTAGCTCAAACATTTTTCATGATAGAATGAAAAATAGGGACATTATAAGCATTATACAAATCAGAGCATTTAGCAAAATACATTAATGCTTTGTTATACTTTTTAAAAAAGTTTTACCAATAATTAATTACTGTTATAATATCAAATCAAAGAAAAGGATGAACATAGAGGGAAAAACTCATTTAATAAATATATAAAGGCTTTATTATCTGTAGAGATAACACTTGCCTAGCAGAGCTTTATATATTAGGAAAAAAATTAATTAAAAAGGTCATTTGACTTTAATAAAGGTTTCGGTCATTGAATTATTGAGGAATCTAATTTCTAATTATAAACCAACCTTAGGGAAAAATGAGTTCTCAATTTTGAAAGGAGATTGGTCCTACGCAGAAAAAAACTACTCATATTCCACTATAACCTTTTATCTTTTTGTTATCCAGAAATTTTGCAATAAAGATAAGGTCCTTTCCTTTAAGGATGAAACTTTCTTCTTTTACATGTAGCTGTTTTCATTTTAAGACTCTGGCGTATGTACAGTTATCAAATATAGTCATAAAACAAGGGGGTCATTGCTTGTGTGGATTGTGTTTGCTCTCATGTAAGCTTGTTGTCTTCAAAATAATGATGCATTTTCCTCAATATTTAGCAATCCATATTTAATGGACTATTTTCTTCTCTCAGACAGTTTACATTGATTTTTTCGTTTTGAAAGCACTGAATGAATTTGGTTGTGAATGTGTTTACTTCATTTAACTGTAGCTGTAAAATCCAATTTTGGGGTGACAAGTTTGAGATTGTTATGAATAAAATGAGTCATGAATGAACTACTTGTTTGTGATTTTCTTTCTGAAGTGATGAATTTACATATTAATGTAATATAGTGTGAGTAACCATATTGTTCTTTTGGTTGTTTAGATGAGATATAGACTGGCAGTGAGAGGCAGCGTAAGGTCTAGTGAGTAGAAGCTGAGACCCATGGTGTGAATATAGGGGTGTATTATCTGGTGTGGGGGTCTGCCCATTTGTTTGGTTTGTGTATGGAAGAACTGAATTTACTCAACTACTTTCATATCCAGTTTTTTTTTTTTTTTTGCAGTGAGATGATGATACTGGTTAACATTTATTGAGAGTTTGCAGTGCATCTGGTCTATTCTAAAGGCTTTTACATGGGTAATCTCATTTAATACTCATAAAACCTCACAAAGGAAGGTACTCTTATGAGTTTCATTTTACCGAAGAAGAAATTGAGATTTAGAGAGTTTGAGTAACTTGCTGATGGCTAATTTAATTTAACATAAAAACAATGGAGCTAGGATCCAACCTGAGGTGTCTAGGCTCTGTACCTATCCTCTAAAACCTCTGTGCCACATTGCTCCCTCCATACTTAGATATACCAAATCCTCTGATTAATACTTTAACTTCTTTCTTTGATGACACTTAAAAGCACCACCTAAATGAACAAGAAGCTGCCATATTAATAGTATTATTCATATTTATTTATGTCTACTTTGCCTCATTTCACAGAAGATTTGAGGCAACCCCTTAGGCAGAAGCAACATTAGTTAAAGGATAAGTACCTTTCTTTACTATATTAGACATTCTTGAAGGGAGCTCTAGCATGTAATTGAGTTGTTTATTTAAGTATGTGTTTAGAGTTCATGTAACTTGTTCATGGAGGTGTTAAATGAAAACTGTACTAGTCGCTAATGTGCAGATGTTTTATAATGATATACTTGTTAAAAACATTAGCTCTTTAATGCTAATTATATAGGCAGAGAATTCCACATTATTTTATTCTAGCCTGAGTGGTAAATAGACTTTTAATTTTGTACAAGTAGAATAGGTTTTGTGATTAATGATTAAAAAAAGACTTTTTTATTTTATTTAATTTATTTTTTGGAAAAAAAGACTTTTTTAAAGTGGCTATGTTGAGAGAGTGCATTTCAATGTGGAAATGTCAAATGTATATTTATTTAATTGTGATGTTTTAAAGACAAATATGTTGATCATCAAATTAAAGTTTTTTTGAGAGAGAATCTTAATAGCCATTTGATGCTGTTGTTGCAATGGACATAACCAGATAATTTTTTAAAAAATCTGTAAATTATTTATATGGCTTAGATAGATACTACTCTATTCTTAAGTCTTTTGACTGACTTCAAGAGAGTAGTTAAAAATTAAGGAGGGAAGAGTTCTCTAATTGCAAATGAGATTAGACTTAGAAGCTTTCATATTATTATTATTATTTTTTTAAAGATTTTATTTATTTATTCGACAGAGATAGAGACAGCCAGCGAGAGAGGGAACACAAGCAGGGGGAGTGGGAGAGGAAGAAGCAGGCTCATAGTGGAGGAGCCTGATGTGGGGCTCGATCCCGTAACGCCGGGATCACGCCCTGAGCCGAAGGCAGACGCTTAACCGCTGTGCCACCCAGGCACCCCAGAAGCTTTCATATTATTAAACTTAATTCAGAAATAGGTTTGTATTGAGGGAAAATATTTTTTAAGTATCAAAGCATCTGAATTAGTGAATATTTTTCAACAAATGGCTTTCAGGTGTTAAAATTATTATGTAAATGGGTGCTAACAAAAAGTTGTGATAATTTTTGAAAATTGTGCTTCATGGTTCCCAAGTGTCTATTTAAATAAAGAATCAGAAACATGAACTTTTTGTTGTTCAACAATGAATTGCTAAACCAGAAATTACAAAGATATTTTTGTTGAATTAACATACATGATGTACTTCAGGTTATCACAAATTTACAGTTGGTAGGATTTAAGTACCACAATCAACTTAATTCTTTTTATTAATAGTATCTGAGAAGCAATACAACTAGGTAAACTGGATTGGATAGGATATCTCTGTTTTGAAATATACTTTTGATTAACAGATATCAAAAGTGCCCTTGATTAACTTCTTTAATGAATTTGGATAGCAGTCATCCAGAACTTTTGAGGAATGGAAACTTAATAGTTACCTATGCTATTATGCTAGAGATTAGGCTATTGGGTTATCTACCAGTGGAACATACATTTATTATATTAGGTGTTTTTCTTTAGTAGTACCTTTTGTTAGGGCTAGTAAATGGAATTAAATGATGATGTTTTATTTATTACTATAATTTACTTGATATTGAGGGGACTACAAGCAGCTGAATGACCTAGGTGATTTTTTTCCTCTCCCACCAGAGCCGAGTCAAGAGAGCCCTGAACAAATGTACTGTATAGAATAATCCAGTTTTTCTGTATGGCTAAACTTTTGCCCACCTCTAAGTCTGCTTTGTAATTTCTCACACTCTCAGCATTAATTGATTAATTAATTAATTAAAAACTTTTGGGGGGGAGGGGCAAAGGGAGAAAAAGAATCCCAGGACCCTGAGATCATGACCTGAGCTGAAATCAAGAGTTGGACGCGTAACCCTAGCCATCCAGGTGCCCCTCAGCATTAATTTAAAAATCCCAATGGATTATATAATGCTGAACACATTTTTATAAAGTGGAAGGAAGAAGGAGGCCAATGTTTGTTTAGCCTTACTGGGTTGCTGGCATAAATACTGTTAATATACTTTCCATGCTTTCCTTACTTTACCTGTTTTTACATCCCCATGTCCATAGGGGAAGAAACTCAGGGTTAGAGACGAGTAATTTGTGGAGGGTCACATGGCTAGTAAGTGGCCAAGCTGAGATTTAGCTTTGGATATGACTCCTATTGGTATTCTTGGGAAATATGAGCAAGTCAAGTCAATGAACATGTATTTATTGAGTTCTGAGTATACTTGGTAAGAATATAGCAGAAAGTATGAATGCCTAGAAGCTGGTGTATATATAAAAAGAGAACTGACAACAAAAGGTATGAGATCTCAACTTTCAAGTGGTTTTGTAAAATAAATGCAGTTGGGTATAATGCAAACTGGGACAAAATAATTTATACTATGTCAATTTATTTTTACAAAAAAGAAAAAAAATGGACAACCCACGATTCTGAAATTGAATTGGGATATAAGAGAGAAGAGGACAATATATGAGTTTCCAATGTCATTTGGCAGCTAGTCTCATTTTAACTCCAAGGCTGCATGTGCTGAAGTATCGATGTCAAAGTGGGGAGGTGGTTATCTGTGTCTCAGTGTCTGACGCCACAGCAAAGCATTGAATTTAGACTATCACTTTATCACAGAGAGATAGTATGTGCTGGAGAGGGCCTGAGAGAAGAGTAGGAGGAAAGAAAAAAGGTTGGAGAGATTAAAAATATAACTGGATGCCGTGAAGGCTAAGTGGGAGTGGGATCGATTAGGCCAACTGCTCTATAAGGACCTCCAAGGTGCTAATGCTGAAGGGAGTGGAATTCTATTTTCTTTTTAAGAATAAGGCATTTAGCTAAAGTAGTGAAGTAAACTGAAGACGAAAGGTCAGGGAAAATGTTCCAAAGGCAAACCTGAGAGTGGAATGTGTTGATATTGTTTAGAAGTGGGGGAGGGGAAAGGAAGAGAGTTGACACTAAACGATTTGCATTTCTTGAATTAAACACTGTGCTGACAAATTTAGAGGGTTTATTAATATCAAGTTGGTGGTGTTTTGTTTTATTTTTGTTTCTGTTTTGTTTTTGTTTTATCATAGGTAGCTTAGCTTTGCTTTTATCAGTAGCAAGGACAGGCATTTCACTAGGTTCTGTAAGAAACTTTCTTCAGTCTTACTTTCTTTGCTAACTTCCTGGAGCTACATTAGGATACAGAGAAACCAAAGATTTGCCCAAGGTCGGAAAGAGAATCAGAGTTGAGTTTGGAACTTGGTGTTCAGAACTGGGAGCCTTGTTCAGGCCGTCATCTTCTTTCCCTCCTCTTATTGTTTTAAAGTGCCTCCTTTTACCCTCACTTTGCCTCCTTCTTTTCCCATTCCTTTCCTTTGGACCAATCTTTCCTCCTCCTTGATATTTCCCTCCATTACTTTACTTGATAGCAAACCAGCAGTGATGTTTCATCCCCCCACCCCCTCATACGCAATAGTGGAAGGAAACAGGGAGCAGGATTTTTGTCAGGCTGAGGCTTAGACCAGGTAATTTGGCTGAGATAATACACACTAGTATATTTGGGACTTTTAGGAAACAGGCCCAGGGAGAGACTAAATGAAATAGTGGGTGTTTTCACACATTATTAATGTTTTCCCACCACGTGGGTATGTCTAGACAGTTGTGCCTGGGATGGTCACTGATAGACCTTGCTTAAACCAAGGAAAGCTTCTGAAAAGTTGAGTGTAAGTAAATAATATAAATATGGAAAGGTTGCTATTTTAAGAAATGAGTTAACTTTTTGGTAAAATGAAATATATGTATTGGGTAAGAATCCTCACCCTTCAGCTTTGCCTGTTTTATATTTTTACTTTTTTTGTGTTTGTATTCTTGGAGTGGGGCCCATTGATATCATAGAAATTATTTTAATAATTAATTTCAACAAGCATTAATACTGTGTTAAATCCTTAATGTTAATTGATTAGAAAGGCAAGATAGTTGTTGAGGAAAAGGATGATATATTTAATCCATGAATTATGTGAATGATACAGGACCGCTTTAGATCTTGTTTTTCTCTGACATCCTGCTGAAAGTCCTCTATTTCTAGAAGTTTAAAGTGTGTGCCCCAGTGCTCTTTTGTGACAGTTCTCATTTTCATTTCCCACTGCTTCAAGGTCATGATATACCCACGAATAACATATGTGTACCTATTAGAAGTGGGTAGGGCTTCTGAAGGACCTCCTTGTCTATTGTTTCAGTGGCTTGGGACTGAAAAGACAAATCCATTTAAATTAGTAATTTTATGGGTGACTAATCTTATTTATGGTATTTCTTTTCTTAGATCACAAAAATCCAGTATTTGAAAAGGACTCATCATATCCTGGTGATAGAGTGCAGGCTTTGCTCACTGGTGTTTCAGTCTTGCCTCTGACTCTTGTTAGTAGCATGCTCCTCAGCAAGGCACTGAACCTCCCTGGGACTTAATTTCCTCATCTGCAGTATAGGCATAGTAATACAAACTTTATTTTTTTTATGTGCATGTGAGTTTTAAGTATGATAATATATAGCGTATGGCCCATAATATGCATTCAATAATTGATGGCTGTGATATTATGATTTATAAGAAAAACATATATTTGATCATTTAGGACCAAAATGTATTTCTATTATTTTTTTATGAAGATCTTATTTATTTATTTGGGGGGCTGGAGGAGCAGAGGGAGAGGGACAAACAGACTCCATGCTGAGTGCAGAGCCCAGTGTGGGGTTTCATATCACGACCTTGAGATCATGACCTGAGCCAAAATCAAGAGTTGGACACTCAATTGACTGAGCCACCCAGGTGCCCCACCCTTTTTAAAGATTTTATTTTTATATGACCAAAATATATTCCTCATATGTATTTGGTCCTCATCCATGGTTCTTGTCTTAAAGCTCACAAAACCCTTGGAATTTGCTGTGTTGGGAGTGATAAAGGCATCTTTTTGTTATGTTAACGAGGTGGCTTGAACAACAACTAAGGATGGGGACTGGTTGTCAGTGGTTGTCAGTGGTTGTCAGTGTCTAACCCGTGTTTAGAGGGTTGGAATATTCAGTCCTATCCCCCAACTTCCTGCGGGAGGAGATGGGCTTGAGGTTAAATCAGTTGCCGATAGCCAATGATTTAATCAATCATGGCTATGTAATGAAGCCTCCATAAAAACCCAAAGTATTGGGTTCGGAAAGCTCCTGAGTTGGTGAACACATGGACATTTAGGGAGTTTGGATCCCCTGGAGAGAGCATGGAAGCACCTCGCCCTTTTCCCATACCTTGCCCTATGCATTTCTTCTATTTGGTTGTTCCTGAGTTATACCCTTTTATGATAAACTGGTAATCTAGTAAGTTAAATGTTTCTCTGAGTCCTGTGGGACTCTAGCAAATTACTTGAGCCCAAGGAGGTTCAGATTGGCATTTGAGGTGTCAGGGTACAGCCTCGTGGGACCGAGCCCTCAATCTTTGGAATCTGATGCTATCTTTGGGTATGGGATCAGAATTGAGTTGAATTGTATGACACTCAGCTAGTGTCCAGAGCACTGCTTGTTGGTTTGGGAACCCCCCTCCTCACATCGGAATTGGTACTGGAACCCATTTAATGGCTATTATTCTAAGTCTTTTATCTAGACTGGAAGTTTTCTGAAAAATTTTTTTTAAAGATTTTATTTATTTATTTGAGAGAGAGAGCGTGAGAGAGGGAGCACAAAAAGGGAGAGGGTCAGAGGGAGAAGCAGACTCCCCACTGAGCAGGGAGCCCAGTGCAGGACTCAATCCAGGACTCCAGGATCATGACGTGAGCCAAAGGCAGTCGCTCAACTGACTGAGCCACCCAAGAGCCCTGTTTTCTGAATATTTTTAAAAACAAAAATAAATGTAGGAGAGATGATAGATACTAATGCATATTTGCAAATTCTCCATTTTGTGCATGTTGGAAAATTATAGCTGCATCAAAATACTAACTTTTAGATCATATTAACTTAGAGTATATATGGGCCCTCTTTGGAGAAAGCAGTGCCCACGTTTAGCATTACCATAGTGTAGTTTTTTTTTTAAGCAGCATGAAACAGCGTATATCCAGTTTGTATGTTCTTTTCTCCCAAGAGTTCCAAAGCACTTTTCCACCTATTCTTTTCTTAATCCTTGCAATATCCCCGAAAGCGGAGTAAAGGCTTGTTTTATTAACTTCAAGTCAAAAATGAGGAAGATTGAGCTGGAAAAGTTAAGTGACATGTTAGTGTTCAAATGGTGATACTAGAGATAATGAACACAATAGAATGAATAACATTCCAATAGTAAAATTAAAATGAATTTTGCTGAAAATTTCCTTCATTCTCCCAGAGAATAAATTTTAAGGACAGTATTTGATTCTGTGACATGGAATAAAGCATTCTTAGCATATCTGTTTATCTTTTGGAAATATTAGGTGAAATTATAAGCAAAGAAGGGGTAGAAGTGGGAAAAGCAATGGAGAGTCCAACTGGAGAAGCAGAACTACTGAGCAAGAGCATGAGTTAAGCCCAAGGAACAGAAAAGATCTATAGCCAAGAGATCAGGAGGTAAGACAGAAAAATAGTTGTGTCTGGTGTTACTAGACATTAGAGAAGTACTGCAATTTGTATAGTAGAAGTTGAAGTAATATCCAGTGACTGTTTTCAGTAGATAAACTCATATTCTGACTTGATTGGCATTCTCACAACTTACTAACCACCAATTTCAGCTCTGAGCTAGTTAACTGCTGCCATTTGGAATGACATTATCTTTGTGTTACTAGGTAAGCCTCAAAACATTTGTGTAAGAATAGCTTTGGGTGTCTTATCCAGAGCAACCTTAGAGATTTGTGTGTGTGTGTGTGTGTGTGTGTGTGTGTGTGTGTGTTTCAGTTTTCTGGTTAACAAAACTGAGATTCATCCTTTTCATATATTTAAAAGAGGGGAAAAGTCCTGCAGTCTATTTTCATGGATCCTAGCGTTCATGATTCTGAATGTTACTTCCTGGACAATAACCATTGTGTGGTGACATTTTTGTATTTTCATCTAGAAATACCAATATAACTTTTTGAATACTGATTGCCGTCCTTGTGGATTCAATTTAAGAAACTTTACATGATCTGTTTACTTAATCCTAACAAAAAACATGTGAAACTGTGGGGGGTGGATACTTGATTTGATTTATCTACTATTAATATTATATTTTTCTCAGGGATTTTTTTCTAAGTTGTTGGAGAAGGAAATGGTGGAAGGATCATGAGTCTTGCTTTAAGAACAAGAGCAAGAATGGGAAGGAGGAAGTCTTGCTTAGTGTGAGTGTGCGTGTCACTATATTGTAAGGAAATAGAAAGAAAAAACAGATGAAATCTTAACTGCCGAAGGAATTAGGAGTATGCATGAGTTATTTAGTTTGACATGGATGTTTGTTAAAGGATTGCCTCAGGTAAGCTGAGGCACCATGGGGGAAAGCAATGATAACCGTCACCCTGCTGGTCTTCCTCAGCTTTTCCTGTCTGATTTAGTGGCCCCTCCTTGGTGGTCCTTGTTCATACCTTCCTGCACAGGGATCTTACTGCGCAGTGTTGCCTGGTCTGTCTTCTCAACTCTTTGCAGCTTCCATGAAGTCAGGAGCTGCATTTCATTTCTCTTTTTCATTTAATGCTGTATGAATTAGCAGTGTGATTCTGTATACACGACTTATCCAAGCAGAAGTGTATCTTCTTTATCAATAAATTGGTCTTGGGGGGGGCGCCTGGGTGGCACAGCGGTTAAGCATCTGCCTTTGGCTCAGGGTGTGATCCTGGCGTTCTGGGATCGAGCCCCACATCAGGCTCTTCCGCTATGAGCCTGCTTCTTCCTCTCCCACTCCCCCTGCTTGTGTTCCCTCTCTCGCTGGCTATCTCTATCTCTGTCGAATAAAAGAAAAATCTTTAAAAAATAAATAAATAAATAAATTGGTGTTGGACTAGATCAGTGGGTATGACCTATTAGCAGGACATGATATCAATTTAATGGGTTGTGACAGCTTTTAAAAAAAATCAGAGTGCATCCCAAGTAGTAATGATAAGTACCATACATGGAGCTTTTGTATTAGTTATATATTTGTATATGCATATCATGCTACAATATGAAATTTCTTTTTTTTTCTTTAAAGATTTTATTTATGTATTTGTCAGAGAGAGAGGGAGAGAGATTGAGAGCATAAGCAGGTAGATCGGCAGACAGAGAGAGATGCAGGCTCCCTGCTGAGCAAGGAGCTGATGTGGGACTTGATCCCAGGACCCTGGTATCGTGACCTGAGCCAAAGGCAGACGCTTAACCACCTGAGCCACCACGGCATCCCTATTTCTTACTACAGTTGTTCTCAGAATTGTTGAATGCCTCCGGACTAGATTGAATCTAATGTTATTTCTAGTCATTTATTTGATGATTCTATATTTGTGTGATAGGACAGATCTTTTTATTACAGAAGGCACAATTCACACTATACCGTACTATTCCACTTGGCAACCTAAAATGGAGATAATTTTATTATTTTTATTTTGTTAAATTAACTATGTTTTAATTGAAAAAAGGAATAGTACGTATGTTAAAAACTCAGACATTTCAAGAGGATATACAATAAAATTGTCTTCCCCCAATGTGGTTTCTTACTTGTTAAGATGTTTCATTTACCTGAATACCAGCTAGATTATTTCTGGGTTTATGTTTTCTTCATATGACATTTATTTGATTTTTGAGGACAGAGAGAATTTAATAAACTTGTTTGGTTGTAGGTAGATGATAAAACCAGTTGAGAAAGAATACGTTTGAAAATTCTATTTGCAGATGGATATATTCATTCACTGAGTCATTTACAGTCGTAGTTTGAGAGTCTATTGTATGCCAGAAACTATGTGAGGCTCTTCATATAGAATGGCTCCTTCAGAGAACTTGGTGACCCAGTGGGATACAAGGGTTGATATGCACTGTGCTGTTATTAGGGTAACCAGGTTAACGATTCTAATGTGAGGCATTTGTTAGAAAGTAGTTGGTGGTGTCATGATGTTGTCTCCAAATATTTGAGGAGCTATTAATTGGAGAGGGATTAGATTGACCGTATATCCCTGGAGGACACAGAACAAGTGAGTCAAAGGTACAGGTAGACAGATTTAAACTTAACGTAAGCGAGACTGCTCAACAGAAGAGTTAAGGAATGGAATGAGTTCCCTGTGAAGCAGTAAGTATTCCATCACCGGAAGGATAGAGGCCAGGGATTAAAGACTGACTGGCTCCTTGGCATGGTGTAGATGGGATGCAGGTTGAGCAAAAGGACTTTGAAGTTTCTTTATAACTTAAAGTCTATGATTTGGCTTGCCAGGTGTCAGAGAGCAACCTGGCTTTAAAAAAAAAAATGTATGTTTTCTATAGACTATTTCTAAGTAGATAAAAAGTGTCAGACATATAAAAGGGTTAAGACCTCTCTGGGTCCAGCCTTTCCAGGCCTTCAAAAAAATAGTTGTGGGTGTAAAAAAACTGGAATCCCTCACAGAATGGCTAGTACCATGAAGCAGTTATGAATAAAATTGTTTTAGTGATAAACTATATTATTCTTTGAAAAGAAAAAAACATGGAGTAACAGCTTGGGGGCGCCTGGGTGGCTCAGTCAGTTGGGCGTCTGCTTTCGGCTCAGGTCATGATCCCAGAGATCGAGCCCCACTTTGGGCTCCCTGCTCAGGAGGAGCCTGCTTCTCCCTCTGCCTGCTGCTCCCCCTGCTTATGCTTTCTTTCTCTCTGACAAATAAATAAATAAATAAAAGCTTTTAAAAAAATGGAATAGCAGCTTGATTTTAAAATCTGTTTTAACAATCCACCTTTTTTCAGTGGTGTACTAGTCTAAAAACTCATTGAAAAATCTCATTTAGTTTTCTTTTTCATTTCTAAAATCCTCTTCCTAAATCTAATACATATTGGGATTTCCTTATTCAGAACATTCTAGTCCAGGTCCTCCCCTACACCTGGACAACTCTGACAGTGTCCTGCCCTCCCATTTCCTCCATTTCTCATTCATCCATTCCATGCTGATATTGCTGCTCGCAGATTGATTTTCCAGCACACAACTTTCATGTCACTGTCTGCAGGAACTTGCAGTTACCACCCACCTTTTCAAATCTCTGTGTGATTTTCAAAACATTTTACGTATGTAGCTTTTGTTTTCCACTCCTCTGCAGTGTGTTTTCCTCTCACTTTTCTCATCTTTTCTGTTATAAAGTGGGCATTTCTGGTTACATAGGAACGACCATGGCTGGGCAGAGCATGATCTTTTGTGACCAAAAGGAATTCCAACAATCAACACATATTTGCTTACTTTGAGATGAAAAGGCAATGAAAAAGTATTTGCCCTCAACAGAATCTAATGTAGACTAACATAGAGTGTACCCCAGAACTCATAAAGTGTTGTGGCAAAGAACATGCCATGTCTGGAGCTGGACTGCCTGCGTTCACATCCTTGCTTTGCCACTTACATGGTTCTGCTATCTTAGGAAATTATTGAACCTCTTGGTGCCTTGGCTTCCTCATCTGTACCATGGGGTAATAGTAGGACCTATCTCATAGCGTAGCTGTGAGGATTACATTAGTAATACATGTAAAACACTTAGGACAGTGTCTGTCATGTATCAACAGTTCTCTGTTTATTACTGGGGATGGAAGTTTAGACAGAATTTGGGTGCCTTTAAAATTAATTACAGAGTGTTCTTGATGATTAAAAGAAAATGTCACATCTCTTTGGAGAGTCCAGGAAAGATTTCATGAAAGAGGTAGGGTTTGAAATGAGCATTAGAGAGGAAGAATTTGAAAGTTGAGATAGGGCCAGAGGCAGAGGTCAGAGATCAGAGGCCAGATTGCTACCTTCTCTGACCTCTTGATGACTTAAGGGTTGGTTCCATGCTGTTTGGCACCTCAGGGTTTCTGACTGATTTACATTATTTTTTGGTCCCCGAGGCAGACTGCAAACTCCTTATTGGTATTCCCCACAATATCTTGTACAGTTCTGTTTTAGGTATTTAATTTTTATTGAGTTTTCACTAATTAAATTATTGACCCAACTTCAGATGGGTTAGGACTGGGAATGAAAGAGCACAGCTTTTAGTAAGATATATATATTTAAGATTTTATTTTTAAGTAATCTCTACATCCAACATGGGGCTTAAACTCACAACCCCGATATTAAGAATTGCATGCTCCACTGCACTTCAAGAGATTTATATTTTACACTTATGAGATAAAATTGATTGTGTTTGATGAACTTATGCTCTTAGCTTGATAAACTAATGTTCTTAGCCCATGTGTCTTGGTTTTTTAGTTATCTCTTCTCTCATCTGTACTTCTCTATCCATTTTCTTAATGCTATGGATTAGGATTCTCCCATTTTAACCTCTGCCCTCTTCTGCTGTTGGCGTAGCTTCTTCCTTGTCTTTACAACCTTTACATTCTGAACTCTTGCTGTCTGAACCCAGGAATCAAATAGATTTGAGTTACAAGGCTTAAATATACTTGAAAGGCTGGTCCATCGCAGCATCTCCCAAGGCAAATATGTGGATATCATATTTGTGTAAGGTTTACTAAAGGGACTTGTTAAAGTAAGGGTTCCTGGGCTCGGCTCATGATGACTGACTCAGTGGGTCTGGAGTTAAGCCAGCATAATCTGTATTTTCAAGAGTTCTCCTGGTGCTCCTAATAAGCAACCAGATTTGGGAGCTCGTAATCACCACTTCCACAATTCCTGTGATTTCTGCAGCTGTGGATAAGGAATGAAATGTGTCTTCCATTCCCATCAGTATACTGAAACTGCCCTTGCCAAGGTCACTGATGATTTTTAGACAGCTCATTTTACTAAGTATTTCTGAAATTAATCACCTATGCTTAATTCCTACAACCACTGAATTCAAGTTGGCATCATTCATCTTCTGGACTATGGCAGTGGACTTCTTGCTTTCACCATCTGTAACCCTCCAACCTAGCTTCCACACAGCCATAGCATGATTGATATGGAATTAAAATTAAATGATGTCACTATCTTGGTGAAAACTATTTAGCTCCTAATGCCAACAGCATAAAATCTAAGCCTTCTTGGCATGGCATAAAAGGCCCTGCATGACCCAGCCTCTCTAGGTTATCTGTTATACTTGGATCCAACTGGTTTTCATGCCCTGCACACATTCACCATGCTGTTCCACATTTCTTTGCCTATTTCACATGAGTCCCTTTATAAGGAACAGTGTGATCCTTCACCAGGCTAGCTCCTATTATCTTTAACTCAAGGTTCCTTTCTCCTCTTCTCTTGGGTACCTCAGCTACCTTCCACTTTCTCATCTTTCTCAAGTTACTTGTCCCTCTTCTAGGCATCATAACTGTGAGTAATTTTCTAATGTTATACTTACTAATTGTATTAAATTATTTTATCTACTTCTGTCATTCAATTGTGAGCTTCTTGAAGGCAGAGCCTGGTTCAATTTTGGCACATAGTAACTTTTCAATAAATATTGAGTAAATGAGTCAACATATACAATAGAGAGGTTTCAGCCTTTGTCATACTGATTTATCTGCAGCATATGATGTGTATTGTGTGCCAGGCACTGTCTTAGGCAGCGGAAAGGCATTAATAAGTGAACAAGCATATAGCCGGTCATTGAAGAGCATGTGGTATAGTGAAAAGATCAACAACAAGCAAATAAAAAGTGTATAATTATAACTCAGTATGGATGCCATGGCAGAAATGATCATGACACAGTTCTAGAGCATAACAGAGAGGGACATTATTTATAGGTTGATCAAGGAAGTCCGATCAGGTTCAGCTGAAGGAAAAGGAATCAGGTATGGGAAGAGCTAGGAAAAAGCATTCCATGCAGAAGGAACAGTATGTGTTAAGCCTCTGAGGTGTCAAACATCTCTGTGTGTTGAAGGAATTTAGGGTAAGTTGGGCTAGGGGGAAGTATGGCAAGGAAAAGTAGCAGAAGGAAGTTTAGGTAGACTTTGTTGGTATAAAAAATAGCTTAAATTTTGCCCAGAATAAAATGGTAAGCAACTGAAAGAAGGATTTTAATCAGGATAGTGACATAATCTGATTTATATCTAAAAAAGATTACTCTAGGTAAGTTGTATTTAAGATTATAGTCACAACCCCATGTGGCTAATGCTACTGAGAAACTGAATTTTCGACTTTATGTAATTTTGAACCTAAATTTAAAAGCATAATTGATTTGGTTATTGGAAAACTTTTAAGTGTGTTCTGATACTTTTTCAACTATACATTTATAACATTAAACATAGATCAGGTATTTCTGATGAAAATTAAGCTTCTAAGTAGAGATGTGCTGTAAATATAAAATACACACCAAATTTCAAAGCCTTGGTATGAAAAGGAGAATGTAATTGTCTCATTAACTTTTTATATTGATTACATATTGAAATAATTATATTTTGGAGAGACTGGGCTAACTTAAAATGAACTGTTAAATTTACTTGTTTCTGTTTATTTTTTTGTAATGTGGCTACTAGAAAATTCAAAATTATTTATGTGGCTCACATTATATTCCCATTATTGGTAGATGCTTTGAGGATAATAGACTGGAGGCAGGGAAAGTAGCATCAGGGAGATGGGTTAGTAAGCTTTTGCAGTTTTCTAGGTGGGTGATAATGGCAGCTTTGATTAGGAGGTGGCAGTGGAAATGGAGAGAAGTGTAGATTCTACGTGTATTTTGAAAGTAGAGTCATCATGACTTACTGATGGATTAGATAAGGGAAGGGTGGGATAAAAAATGACTTACAGGTTTTTACCTTGTAACTAGATAGGTGGCGTTACCATTGCACAAGATGGGGGACACTGAAGAAAATGTTGGGAGCTGAATATCAAGAGTCTGGATTTGGGCATGTTAAAGAGCCTGTAAGATATCCAGATGGTTGGATATGAGAGTCTGGAGCACAGAGGACAGTTTAAGCAAAGATATTAATTAGTAGTTGTCAGTATTTCATTGATATTTAAAACTTTAAGATTATACAGCAAAAATTATAAAACATCAATGAAAGAAATTTAAAAAGACCTAAATAAATGGAAAGACATCCTGTATTCATGAATTAGAAGACTTAAAATTGTTGAAATGATAATATATCCCAAATCAACCTGCGGATTCCATATAATCTCTGTGAAAACTCCCTAATTCCCAAACTTACTACACTACTCAAAACAGTGTAGTACTGGCATAAGGATAGACATATAGATTAATAGAAATAAACTATTACAGGGGTGGCTGAGTGGCTCAGTCAGTTAAGTGTTCAACTCTTGATTTCAGCTCAGGTTGTGATCCCAGCTTGTGAAATCAAGCTCCAAGACTGACTCTGTGCTGGGCATGGAGTCTGCTTGAGATTCTCTCTTTCTCCCTCTGCCCCCCACCTCTAAAAACAAAACAAAATAAGAAAAAACTATTACATTTATGGTCAGTTGATTTTTTTTTTTTTAAAGAGAAAGAGTGTGCATGTGAGCCTGGGGTGGGAGGGGGAAGGACAGAGGGAGAAGGAAAAAGAGAATCTTAAGCAGACTCCAAGCCCAGCACAGAGCCTGATGCAGGGCTCAATCTCATGACCCTGGGATCGTGACCTGAGCTAAAATCAAGAGTTGGACACTTAACCAACTGAGCCACCCAGGCACCCCTGTGGTCAGCTGATTTTTGACAAGAGTGCCAAGACAATTCAATGGGGGAAAGAGTGACCTTTTCAACAAATGGTACTAAGACAATAGGATATCCACATATAAAAGAATTTGGACCCCTACCTCAAACCATATACACAACTCACTCAAAATGGGTCAAAGACCTAAATGTAAGAACTAAAAACTATAAAACTCCTTGGAAGAAAACACAGTGTAAATCTTGGTGACTTTAGATTCAACAGTGGTTTCTTAGCTATGATACCAAAAGTACAAGCAATGCAAAGAAAATTAGATAAATTGGGATTCATCAAAATTGAAAACTTTTGTGCTTCAAAGGGTGCTAGTAAGAACATGAAAAATGATCCAGAGAATGAGAGAATTTTTTTTTGCAAAACATAGATCTGATAAAGGAATAGTGTCCAGAATATGTAAGAAAATCTTATAACTCAATAATAAAAACACAACTTACCCAATTTGAAAATGGGCAAAGGATTTGAATAGACATTTCTCCAACATTTCATGAATAGAGGATGCCTTTCCATCTATTTAGGTCTTCTTTAATTTCTTTCAATGATGTTTTGTAGTTTTTGCTATACAATCATAAAGTTTTAAATGTCAATGAAATACTGACAACTACTAATTTATATATTTAGTTAAACTCTCTGTGCTCCAGACTCTCATATCCAACCATCTGGATGTCTTATAGGTTCTAACATGCTCAAATCCATACTCTTGATATTTAACTCTCTTTTAGAATAACTAACTCTCTGCCTGACTCTATTTACCTTTCAAGACACAGCTATAACTTCTTTCTTGGAAGCCTTCACTAAGCCCACAGACAGAAGGTGTTCACTGAATGTATGTTGAAAGACTGGGGATGCTCAGAGCCCTGTTGAACTGATGAGCTCTTTGAACATAGAAGAATTATCCAGAGAGGAAGTGTTGTAAGCAAAAAAAGCCAAGGGCCTTTGTACTTACATTGCTTTCTATCTTGTCTGCAGAACGGAACTAATATACATTATCTCAATTCCTTTTACAAAGTCTAAAAAGTGGGTTTTAAATGTCTAGTACAGAGACTCCTCAATAAATTATAGTTTAGAAAATAGTAGCAAAACATGCCTAAGAGATTATCTCCATTGCAAGGATTGCGAAGACACCTGCTCTATTTAAAATGCTGCATTTTTTGTCATTACATTTAAGACAAATTATGAAGACCTATAACTGAAGGTTGTTTTTCTAAAAGGTAATAGTTCCCCAGAATGACTTGTGTGCTTCTTGGTTTAGACCCATGGGTGGGTAAATTCTACACCAAAAGTAGAAGGAAAATATGTAAAATTCAGATCTACCCTGCATATTTCTATTAAGGTATCCAGCTGCCTGAACATTAAGGAGCTGTGCCAGTGAGGAGGAAAAGAACCTGGTAACTGGTCTTGTGGTTAAAAGGAGCTAACGGAGCTTACAATAAAGCTTGCCAGGGTAGAGGACAAGCTATCAGTTGTCTGTAGAACAGACAGGACTTGTGGAAGCAGTGTATTAAGTCGAGGCTTCTCTGCGCTTGGAAAGGGGCCTTTCCTGTTAGGCTAGAACCAAGACAACAACAAAGAGATTGTAATTTAGATTATATATATATATATATATATATATATATATATATATATATATATATACACACACACACACACATACATATATATACAACAAACACTTCTCTTTGGAATGGGGTACAACGTTTATTGTTGAATTATCGTTGTGTGGCTTGTTTTTTTCAGTAGCTTCTCTCTTTAAAAAATGGTATATAGGGGTGTCTGGGTGGCTCAGTCAGGTTAAGTGTCCAACTCTTGATTTTGGCTCAGGTCATGAGATTGAGCCCTGCATCTGGCTCTGAGCTGGGTGTAGAGCCTGCTTAAGATTCTCTCTCCCCCTCTCCCACCCCCACCCCCCATCCCTACCTCCCTATAAAAAAAGGTATATAAATTGAACATAAGTTAATAGTATTTTCTTAATGCTTAGTATTATTATATTAGAGATGCTTTGTCAGATTTTCCTTGCCAAAAGTTTTTTTTTTTTAATATTTTATTTATTTAGAGAGAGCACATGTGTGAGCTGGGGGAGGAGCAGAGGGAGAGGGAGACAAAGAATCTCTAGCAGACTCTGCACTGAGTGCGAACCCCACACTGGACTTGGTCTCCCCCCACCCAAGATCATGACTTGAGCTGAAATCAAGAGTCAGACACTTAATCTACTGAGCCATCTAGGCGCTCCTTGCCAAAAGTTTCTAATTCTTGCTTGAAGAAAATTTTTTTTATTATGTCGCTGGAAGTTCTAATTCAGAGCAAGAATCTTTTGTGTGCCTAAATTTTTTATAATGAAATTAATCATCCCTTAATTTGCCTTTTAAAACACAGACATTTAATATCTAGCAGGTTTTCTTAATTGGAGAGAAACATTCCTGTAATTCATAAGAAGTTAGCTATCATCCCTGCAAATAAAACCATTTTTTAATTTAAGTTTAAATTAAATTTAAATCAAATTAAAATTTAATTTAAATTTTAAATCCTGCTTTTCCACAAAGGATTTGAGGTGGCTTCCTCCAAACCATATTCATTCATTCATTTACTCATTTTTTTTGCAATAAATATTTATGGAGGTATTGGACATATAAAATAAAACAATGAAATAGAAGTAAAGAGTCAGGGCCAAGAAGAAGAAGTAATGAGGTAAGACCAAGAAATGGAGAAGAGAAAATTTCCAAACATAAAGATTAGCATAATTGTAGAATTGAACATATGTAAGCACCCTGGTAGTCAGGTCAGAGTCAGAGAAATATCAGTCAGACAGTTTTGTTACCAGAAAGGAGGAAGAAACATTCACATTCATACAGTTTCCTCTAGGGCCGAAAAAAACAATTTCTCATATGTTATAACTACGAATAGTAGCTTCTTTCCTCTATGATCTCACCCATTATCGGGGTTGAGCTGGGCAGGTGACTTTGGGATTTTGAGTCTGGATCTCATTCTCATATTTTCATACCTTTGCCGAGATTTCTTTCAACCTAAATGCTCATACTTGTATTAATAGATTCATATCTTCGCCAGATAGCTCATTTCCTATAGGTATTGATGGACTTCACTGTTGTCACATTCAATAAACCTTGAAACTTTCATATTTTCTTCAACTCTCCTCTCCCCATAACTTTTTAACTTTGCTATCTGATGCTGCTTTTCCATTTTTTTTGCTGTTGCCCCCATTCAGGACTTAACATCCTTCTTCTCTATCACAACAACTTATTTAATAGTGCTTCTGGTCAACCCCCTTCTAAATCATCTTAAATACTCTTCCACAACCCTAATCATCACCATTCCCTTTCCCTACATAATAAACTCCTAACTTTTCGGCATGACATTGAAAGCTTTCCATGATCTGGCCACCAACTACTTTTCAGCATAGTCTTCTCTTCCTCTCATTCACACACCGTAGGTACCATTTTCTCGAACTTTTGTGCTTTCTCTCCCTTGTATGTTTACCATCCTGCTTCTTCCATCTAGAATGCTTTTCTCACGCAAGTATTCAGAGGAATTGATTGGTAAGTTGAAGTTTACATATTGTTTCCTCTCTGAAGCCTTTCTAAGGTCTTTTTAAAAAAAGCTTAGGTGCATGTTAGTTTCTAATAAAGGCCGAGCATTTTTAAACTTTGCAGCCATGTGTGTAATCTCACATGGAGCACAGCCTCTAAAGTCAGCAAGAACTCCACACAGCATGTGGAGAAGAACCTGGAATGTTTCAGGCAGGAATAGGAGTCAGACCTTCAAGTGCAGGCCTCTCCAAAGGATAAGTGAGCTGAAGATCAGGCTTGGAACAGATTTGAAGCAAACTTGTATCTATGTGAGAGGTGATGGCTTTAGAAATTTGGTATAATTCTGTCTAGTCTTGTGGAAATGGTTACTGCTTCAGTAGTTGAATATGCCTTTCCTTGTCCTTATCATGATTAATTTATTTTACTAGAAAACCTGTATTTTAATGTGGCTGTTCATGCTCTGAACCTAAAATAGAAGTCACACCCATACCAGGTTCTGATAGGTAACATCCGGGTTCATCTAGTCCATGATTCTTTTGCTAATAGGTACCCAAGTAATGTGTCATGGGGAGATAGATGCAGCGCATATGGTTTCCTTTCAGATATTAATCCTAAACTAAGATTAGATGCAACCAAAGTATTTTCATATAGTTATGGTATTGTCACGTAAATTTTTCTGCATTTCCTTTGAATCTACTTTTATTTAAACATAACCTCTTCTTGGAATAGTAGATACTTACTTACTATGTTTATAATCTACTTTAAAAATTATTAACAGACCCCTAGTTTGCATGCTTGAGTGTCAAAGGGAATCCCTATCATTCTAGTATTTGGTATTTGTGGAGTTTACTTCAGTGGTCGTATATCATAAATATATGTCTATATATCTGTATTTATCATGGCCTACCATATTTCATCCATCAAAGATACCATAATTTTAAGATGCACCATTATTTTATATATAGCTAACAAAGGAAAAGAAAACCATTGTCAATTAAACACAATGCTTTCTTATCACTTAGAATTTTTGTTTTGTTCAAAACTCTTAGACTTTATAGGTTTTTATCATATGTCACTCGTATGCATACATAAGTTGTAAGATGTAAATGAAATAAATTGGTTAATTTTTCCTAAAACTTGTCCACATTGGGTTCAACTCATGAATTACTCTTCAATGCATTGGTTGACATCTGTGTTTTCCACCCAACATCATCTTCCTGCTGTTAACAATGTCAGTGGTGAAGCATTTCTTTAGAAGTTGCTTCTTGATTGAGCGATAGTAGTGTTATTTTCTAACAGACAGGATCTTTTAAAACTAACCAGTTCTGTAATTCTTTGGTTCATGCCGCGGCACTTACCCTCACTGATGAAGGTGTCGAGTGGTGTCCCAAGCACAGCTCATGGCATTCCAGGCATCCGTCTTCTCTGTGGTCTGTGCAGGCCAGGGGCAGAAAATGCAACGCCCTCAAGTACTTGGTCTTAAGCCAAGTGATTTTTCCTGTTTTCAAACTCAGCGTTGCAATTTGTGCGTTGTGTGAATGAGTGGAAATTTTTGAGCAAGAAATAGCTTCATGCCAGTTATATTTGAAATGCTCAGATCCACCTATTTAATGGCATCTTCACAGACATGCATAATTGAGTTAGTGATGTCACAACTTAGACAGTTTTTCAGGTAGAAAGAAAGAATTTGTTGTCTTCTAAGTCCGTGCTTCTTGGCAACTCTGCCTTGCTTTATTAAGCAAGGAGTAGCCTCTATATATTGAAAAACTCAGTTTTTTATTTTCTCTCTTTCACTGATAGAACATTTGCGACATGAAAAGGAAGAAAAGAAGCTTCTTGGTGTCCTTTATACCGTTTCTTAAATTACAGTTGCAGGGCTAATTGTTCTTGCATGTGCTTTTTTCTCAAGGCTCTCTATCTGAGCATCATATGTTTGGTCTTTGGAGAAAACCATTTTGTGAATGCTTTTGGGCACAAACTATTACTTTCCTCTCTGAATTAAGGCATGTGAAGACACCTGGCACATAATCCAAGTGCTATTTCCTTTGCCTTCCCCCTTGGTGCTGCTCTCCCCATGCCTAAGGAACTGTCATCTGCTTGCTCATGGCTTGGCCACATAGGATCTTAGCAGAGTTCAAGTTTCCTGAGATCTTTTGGGTGTGATTTTCATTCTTGCTCAAGTTTGTCTAGTCAGAGGCATTTCCTCATAAGGGAAGCACGTAGTTATAGCTGTCATTTGTAGTTAACTGTTGAATTGTGCTGGTTTACTCTAGAATTCCTCTTCTCTAGTGTATCCTAATTATGTTTTTCCTGTGTTCATATCCGTGTATAAACTTAAGCTTTTGACCTGAAATTTTCTGGCTATTCATTTTTCTTTTTCCATTTACTTAGTTGCATATGGATTCATATCATGACTGATAATCATGAGTTTTCAGTGAGGTATGATGCTGGGTTATTACCACTAAAATATTTTACTGCTCTGTCTTATTTTTATTGTTCAAAAATTAAACTAATGCTCATAGGCAATAAATATTTCATAATACCTCAAGACAAATCAACTTATTGCCAGTTATTTTCAGGTTACTTTAAACCTTCGACTAATTAAAGGTGGGGATGGATAACTTTTACATGGACTCATGTTAATTTTATTATTTTTTTTAGCGAGAGTGAGTGAGCTCTGGGGGTTGGGGGAGTTAGGGAGAGGGATATAGGGAGAGGGAGAGAGAGAATCTTAAACAGGCTCCACACCCAGCATGGAGCTGGGCACAAGGGCTTGATCTCATGATCCTGAGATCATGACCTGAGCCAAAATCAAGAGTCAAGACACTTAACTGAATGAACCACCCAGGTGCCCCTCAAGATAATTCTTTTTTTTTTTTTTAAAGATTTTATTTATTTATGTGACAGAGAGACAGCCAGTGAGAGAGGGAACACAGCAGGGGAGTGGGAGAGGAAGAAGCAAGCTCCCAGCGGAGGAGCATGATGTGGGGCTTGATCCCAGAACTCCGGGATCACGCCCTGAGCCGAAGGCAGACGCTTAACGACTGCGCTACCCAGGCGCCCCCCCCCCCAAGTTAATTCTTAAATATGGGAAGTTTTGATGTTTTTCTATAATTTCTTTATAGTAGCTCATATCTCACATTCAGTTTTCTTCACTAGTAATTTGGGTTGTAAACCCATAATTAGGCACCATTGGTGGAAGCTACTGGAAGTGCTGACATAGTGCCTAGCAAGGTATAAATAAATGCCTAATGGAGAACAAGCCTTGCAGTCAGGGTTCAGTTAGCTTGTCTCAGGACCTGTTTAAATACTAGTGTCCTACCATTATGTTTTCCATTATTGTGAAAATATTAAGAAATGATAAATTGCCCCTTGTATTCCTTACTGATATAAAGTAAAATTGGTAACATATATAATTTTTATGCATTCTCACTATATCCTCATTAAGGAGACACATTTTAGGTGGGACCAATTGAAAACTAACGTGTTTATTTTTTCATTGTGAACCAGCTGATGATCAAGGCATCTTTTACTCATTTGGGACTTGTAAGCCTTTGAAGTCTCTTATGCATTGTTCAGTGTTCTGCAAAAGGTTTACCCCAATTCCCTGAGATAAAAAGTGAAGTTGATCTTCAGTTAATAGGTTTCTGTTGAACACTTACTATATTCTAATCACTTTGCAAAATAGATTATGTATCAAAAAGAGATAGAAGGGTTCCTGCACTCAAAATTATATTCTCCTTGGGAAAGATAAGTCATGAAACAATGAGAAAACAGAATAAGGCTATAAAATATAATGCTAAATTGAATACAATCAGGTAGCAAAACAGCCTATCTTGTAATGGGCAATTTAAGGGGAAATAGACCATATTGAGAGATAATATCTAGGCAGAGTTTATCAGAGAAGGATCACTTAGGTGAGCCCTGGAGGATGATGGGATTTGGGAAGACAGAGAAAGGCAGAAGGTGTATCTGGAGGAGGGATGGCATGAATAAACACTTGAAAACATGCAAAGGCTGGCATGTATAGGGGATAGCTTAGTCACAGTTTCGAGGATGCACTAAGGAGGGAAGATTCTAAATGACCTCAAATGCTAAAAGTAAAAAATTTGCATTGGACATTGTCAGAAGCGATGGGGCAGAGGGCCATTTGGGGTGGAAGGAGATCAGGGAGGAACAAGTATACATTGTTGAGAAATGGAGCGACACAATACATAACCATGTACGTACTCACCACTCTGTGTCCGTGTCTAGAGCTACAAGAACAGCTGGATACATTGCTGTCAGGGACCTGGTTTTCCAAAATGCTGAACAACTCTTCATGAAGTTCCAAGCAAATCAAAGCACAGTCTTCTCTTAATTCACATGGTAGTTTCATTCCCTGAATATTCAATGTATGCCTAAATCCTTGTTAAAATATAAAACAGAATTAGGCTCCAGCTCAGATAATTTCACCTACATGAATGTGTAGCAAAAGATTGGAAAATTATGCAGGATGCAGGATAGTTGTTCAGTGTAGAAGACTCTTCCAAGAATTCAGGATGTTTAACATTTCTGGTTCTGCAATCACTGTGAAACACCCCCACGTATTTCTAAGTAACCCTTGATAACCACTGCTCTATTGCTGTAA
The DNA here is from genome assembly GCF_017311325.1 of Ursus maritimus. Classification (NCBI taxonomy): domain Eukaryota; kingdom Metazoa; phylum Chordata; class Mammalia; order Carnivora; family Ursidae; genus Ursus; species Ursus maritimus. The sequence goes on from NW_024424452.1 coordinate 75,995,726, forward strand.
TTGACTTGTGTAATTTATATATCCCAATTTCCTTTTTTTTTTTTTTTTGTTTAGATGTTTGGTGGTTCTTTTGACTGTTTTTACCTGCCAAAGAGAACATTTAAAAGTGAAATTCCCTAATAAAGGGTGTGTAGAAAATTTGAGAGGTGACAAAACCTGGGAGCATTGAGGGAAGGACAGAGAAAATGACAGAGATTGTCACTTTAGAGTTAGGTCTTAAAGAATAAGTATATATTTTTAAAGATTTATATATTTATTTTAGATGGAGAGAGAGAGAGAGAGAGAAAGAGAAAGCACAAGTAGGGAGAGGGACAAAGGGAGAGGGAGAAGAGGAGAGAGAGAGAGAGAGAGGGAGAGAGAGGGAGAGAGAATATCTTAAGCAGACTCCCTACTGAGTGGGGAGGCCACAGGACTCAATCCCATGACCTCAAGATCATGACCTGAGCTGAAATCAAGAGTTGGATGCTCAACTGACTGAGCCACCTAGGTGCCCCAAGAATAAGTATAATTTTAATGGGATTATAAAAGTGCACTGCTTTGTAACAGAAAGTTGAATTTGAAATGAACTTTCAAGTCATAATTGTGCAGACTTTGCAGTGAATTACCAAATGCTAAGTATTTCTTTTTTTTTTTAATATTTTTTTTATTTGTTTGCGAGAGAGAGAGAGACAGAGATAGTGACAGAGAGCACAAGCAGGGAGGAGAGGGAGAAGCAGGCTTCTCGTTGAGCAGGGAGCCTGATGTGGGACTCCATCCCAGGACCCTGGGATCATGACCTGAGCCGAAGGCAGACGCTTCACCGACTGAGCCAGCCAGGCCCCCCGAATGCCAAGTATATTTCTTGAGATTATAAGGCTTCTTTGCTATCTCCTGGTTTCTAGATTTTTTTACTTTTGCAGATCACTTTTCTATTGTTTACTTTTATATCTTTGTATCTGGCTTTTCCAACTAGTTTTTGAGGATAGGAACTATGTCTTAGACTTAACTGGATCTCGATAGTGCTGAGCATGGAGTAACCACTCAGTGAATATGGAACCTTACATATTGTCAAAATACTTTAGGAATGAATGATTCCTAGTTGGGAATTGTTTCTGTTTATTTTCCATTAGCATTTCCTAGGAAAAGTGAAGTCAAGAGTAATGGGGACTAAGAGGACAGTTTCCTCCACTTTTGGCATCCTGCCCGGGCCCATTTGTGCTCTGAGTTCGTAAAACCATGTTGCTTTTCTCCTAGTCCCTTTTGATAGGGAAGAAAAAAATTTGGAAAGCTATTATCTGCTCTGGAAATTATAGAAATTGCCATTCAGGAGGTCTTTTTCTGAATATCTGTGTCTCATTCAGGTCTAATTTGGACAAGATGTTTTTTTCTCTCTTTGGAATCAGTTGAAGAAGATTATAGATTTTTTATAGTTTATGTCAAATTTGATAATATTTGTAAAAGCATGTTATGAACTGTAAATATTATGGAAATTATTATTCTTTTGCCATTATTAAGATCAAGGGAGTAGTATAATCATAGCAAGAAGGAGCAAAATCATTCCATAATTATTCTTAGGGTCTGAATTTTGTGTTTGACATAATTTGTGAAGACACTTGATCTGCTTTGTTAACTCATATTATTGTAGTTACTGGATAGGTTTGGATATCTGAAGATCTAATGGTGTCAGTTCTTTAAAAAGTCAGGTAAAAAAGAAAGTCAAGTCAAATCATACATTAAGATGGAGAAATCTTGAATAAGCTTCACGGGCTGTGAAGTTACCTAACCTTTGTAAGTGACACATTTCTCGTTAATAAAATACTATTTATCGGGGCTGTTGTGATCTTTTTAAATGCATGTAAAGGGCCCAGCATGGTGTCTGACCTGTGGTAGGTGTTGCATGTTCATTAATGTTTGCTCTAAAGTATTTCTAATATTTAAAAGATTATTTAAAACCCCAAATTCAACAGATATTTATTGAACAACTACTATGAGTCAGGCACTGTTTTAAGAGCAGAGAGTAAAGCCCATAAATCAAAGATTCTTGTCCTCCAGGAACTCGTATTCTAACTGGGGCGTTTGATAAATAAGGGACATAATAAATAAGGAAATTATATGGTAGGGTGCAGGATGATTAGGGTTTTGGACCAAACAAGGTAAAGCAGGTCAAGGAGGGTCAGGGCTGTTCAGGGCGAAGAGGAACAGACTGGGAGATGACAACATTAATTGTGTCTCTCCTCCCTAGTTAGAAGTTGGCATTTCAACTGACAAGATAAATTACTTAAATTGAGAGAAATTTGTCTCAAAGGACAGGTGGCTTTTGGGGGTGAGAAACAGATATCTCTTAAGGAAGTCTTCAGTACCCCCTTTGTTCTGAAGAACAGCTGGTATGCTCTTGGAAGCTGTGACAATGCCTGATATTCTTAACTGTGAGGCTTAAAATATGTGAAAAGATATACACCTTCTCTTTTCTTTCCTCTAGAAAGTAAGTAAATGATGTTCTTTTATCTTTTCCTTCAATGTCAATAAAATAAGCATTCCTAATAGTATTATCAAATCTTTCCTTAGGAGCTATTTCCTTTACTTCCTAATGGATGTAGCTCTAATCCAAACCAGAGACACACTTACGTTGAGTCTCTCATTATGTGACATTATTACCACGAGTATTTTCAAAAATAAGAACGTTTCTATTTTCCTTCTGAGTGTAACTTGGCTGTAGGATAGGTATGTGAGAAGGACTCTTGCCACAGGTGAAGTATCTATTAAAGTACGTTACATTATTTAGTAAATGGTAGGTAATTCTTTTTCCTGGAACTCATTTGAAAACTTACTGTTGTGTAAACTCAGATTTTTTTTTAAGGATTTTATTTATTTATTTGGAAGAGAGAGAAAGAGCGATGGGGGCGGGGGGGTGTAGGAGTAGAGGGGGAGGGAGAATGAGGCTCCCTGCTCAGCAGGGAGCCCGACTCCAGTGTCAGCAGGGCTCTATCCCAGGACTCTGGGATCATGACCTAAGCTGTAGACAGACACTTAACTGACTGAGCCACCCAGGTGCCCTTAAAGTCAGCTTTTTCAATTCCTAATCAGAGATGGTAGTTTTTCTATATTTTAAAGTTGGATGTTGAATCCATACACATACATACAAACATGAGTATATTTCAGATATCTAGGTTTCAGATATTAAAATTGGATGCCATTGATACATGTATATATCATGTATAGATATCTATATATAACCACATGAGATATTTTAGTGATTAATTTGGTTAATTTCTTAATTATTTGAGAAAATTAGGGAAACAAGTCATTTTCATAATTAAAGATTACTTTAAATAATTGTGGTGTTTGTGCAGGTCAAAATTATTCTGTGTTTCAGTGGTATCTATGATAGTTCTTATGTTTAGATGTTAGAGGCAGAAGGTATGCAGTTTCTAGTTGATGAAATTGGAGTGTTTCTTTCGTAAGTTTATTTATTTTAGTAATCTCTACATCCAATGTGGGGCTCAGACTCATGATCCCGAGATCAAGAACGATATGCTCTTCTGACCGAGCCAGCCAGGCACCCTGAAATTGGATTTTTGAAAATAATGTGAGGACTCTGTTTTTATCATCAAAATACTGACATTCGAGTAGTTCATTAGTCGAATGCACATGTGTGATTTGTGAGCCCAGAGTACTTGCACTTATTCAGAACTTCTAGAGTTCATGATTATTTTGTGTGAATTGCATGTATGAAGGCTACTAAAAAAGTCAAAGTTATTCCATTGGAACGTGTGCAATTGTACCTTTCCTTTGTGGTTGAAGGACTAACAGTGTCTCTTTTCGAAGACAAGTTTAAACATAGGTTGGAAAAATGACACTTCAGTAAGTTATGTTTGGACTCTGAAGGAGTAAAACAAATATTTACTGGCAGTATAATGTAGTACAGTGTTTAAGACCATTGAGCTAAGCCTGAACACCTGGGTTCAAATCCTGTTTTGCCACTTATTACTGGCTAGGCAATTTTGGGCAAGTTACTTAACCTTCTGGTCTTTAGTTTCCTCATCTGTGAAATGACAAGATAATACAACTACTTTCTAGGGTTGTTTTGAGAATAAAATGAGTTGGTATTTGTAAAGCACTTAGGACAGTGTGTGTTAATTGATATAAAAATAAATACCACAGTAAGTCTAAAAAGGAGCCCTTACCTTTAAAGGAACATACTTAAATCTTTACTGATAAAAATAGTGTGCTATCTGGGATTTGCTTCAAAATAATCTGGTAGGAGAGTGGGACATGGAGTGGGTGAAAAGAGAGATGAAGCAAACTTGCCTATGGGTTGATAATTGTTACAGTGGAATATAGGTATGAGTGGATTTATTACACCTCTCTCTCTACTTTTATGTAAGCTCGAAATTTTCTAAATCAAAAAAAAAAAAAAAAAAAACCAAAAGGACAGTTTGCCCTATCTTAGCCTCTTATCCTTCCTACCTTCCTTCCTTCCTTCTTCCTTTCTTTTACTTCTTATCAGTCCTTATCTAAATCTGGCAAACCATTTCTTTTTTGGTGTCCAAATGCCAGCTTGTGTGAAGTCCTCCTTGATAACCCCAGCCACATCCCTTCTTTTCTTTTGTGATGAATTTAGCCCCTGGGCCCTTTCTTGGGTTTGTATGCAAACTGTGTGGCTTTGTGGTTATTACCGTTTGTGCTTTTTCTTCTCCCAGGCTTAAGATCCTTGGGAGCAAGATCCTCTTTGTAACTCTCATAGCAAACACGTTGCACATCAAATTTTTGTTGAATAAATGGCATTTGTTGACTATAATCTAGAGTGAGGGAAAAACAAAACAAAACACAAAACCTTTCTTTGTGTCACAGTTGTTACTAAAGTACTATGTTTCTGGATGAAGGAGTATTATTAAGATTTCGTAGTGGTAATTCCAAATAATGGAATACTTGTGGCTTTATATTGAAGTATTTTTGCTGTTTGGGCTTTTCCTTTTATCTTTTCAAGGACTTCATTTGGAAGGTTAATGTTGTTTCAGGTTTTTAGCTGAGTTACTGAAGTATCCGTTTAAGTCTTTTTATTTTTTAAAGATTTTATTTATTTATTTGAGAGAGAAAGAGAGAGGGAGAGAGAGCATAAGATGGAGGAGGATCAGAGGGAGAAGCAGACTCCCTGCTAAGCAGGGAGCCCGATGTGGGACTCAGGTACTGAGAGTCCAGGATCACGACCTGAGCCGAAGGCAGTTGCTTAACCAGCTGAGCCACCCAGGCACCCTATCCGTCTAATTCTGGCTTATTAGGAATCTGAACATGTGTAACGCTTGTTTTCTATTTTATGGTTATGGAAAATAAGATTTTCTTTTTCCATCTGGGGACCCACATTATTTTTTTCCATTTATAGATTTTAATGATACAAAGAGTCTACTATGAAATCGGAAAAAGTCTATATTGAAAACCTAAATCATAGAACTTTGTTTCACTTCTGCATTAAAACAACTATAATTTTAGCCACTCAACCATCCTCCATAATGCAAGGAAACTTTCTTTAGGTGTATTTTTTTTTTTTTAAGTGGGTTCCTGTTGGGCTTGAACTCATGATCTTGAGATCAACACCTGAGCTGAGATCAAGGGGGACACTTAACTGACTGAACCACCAAGGTGCCCCTGCTTTAGGTGTATTCTTGAAACCATATGTAAAACACGTTTTGGTAAGCTAAAGCATTATTTTGAACCCAAGAATTTTATGTCTATTAAACATAGTAATAAGTGGGATAATTTTTAAAAAAGAGAGACTGTTATAAAGCAAAGCATTATAATTAATCCTTTGTTTAAGTGTTTTGTAAATCTGCTTGTTATAAGTTGAACTTAGCCAAGGTGAAGACTCCACTCATCTTAGTCTTTTCTTTGCAATAAATCTTTTTTCCTGAACTTATTGCCTAGTAGTGAGATATAAACTCAAGGGCTACCTTGAGTTTCATTCACTTCAATCTCCTTTCCATTTACATCCTCTGTAGAGGTGCTAATCACTAGTGAAATAGTTAAGAGATGATACTAAAAGCAAAAAGAAGCACTGAAGAACACAGATAATCCATAAACTAAACAATCAAGTTCCTTAAAAAAATCACCAACAGGATTATATTGCCTAAAGACATTATTCCATGACTTTTCCATTTGCAATGGAGAATAGTCTCTGCCTTTGATTTTCTCCACTCCCCTTGCTCCATCGCCACCCCAGTGGCATGTTCTCATTAACCCAATTTCTTGACCTTTAGCTACTGCACTGCTGAATTCAAATTCACAAGAAGTGAATTGCCCCATTCATATCTGCAAGGTTCGAATCATGGTTAAATTTTAGGCGGGGTGTCTGATTATGAAGGGGCGTGAGAGTGGATGTTCTAGTGAGGATCTGCACTTGCTAAACTGCGTTGTTTCATTCACTCATTTAGCTTTTCCATAGCACTGGGGACAGTGATTCTCCACGTAGTCATTGTGACACATCATGCCATCTTTAGCTGGCTAATAAGGTTCTAAGAGAATTTAAAAATAAAGTAATATTTGTGGGGTGCCTGGCTAGCTTAGTCGGGTAGGCGTCTGACTTCGGCTCAGGTCATGATCTCAGGGTCCTGGGATCGAGCCCTGCGTCGGCTTCACCCGGCATTGGCATCGTGTCGGGCTCTCTGCTTGATGAGGTTGTGGAATATAGGTGAGGTTCAGCTGGGTGGAGTCTGGAGCCGATGACCAAGAAAGAATTCTTGAGATGTTTTTGGTGCAAAATGGTGGTTTATTAAAGGGACAGGACCCGTGGGCAGAAAGAGCTGCTGCCCCAGGTTGTGAGGGGTGGCTGATTATATACTATGGGGTTGGGGGAGATAAGGGAAAAGGGAGGTTGAGAAAGTACTTTCACAGGTTAAAGAAGACTCAAAGGATACTGGAGCCTTTGCCATTGTCAAGTTATGGTTGTTTACCCCTCAAGTAAGGCATTAACATGAAGATAGTTGGGAACTTCCTGGAGGCTGCAGATTATAAGGACATTTAATTGTATTTACATTTTGTTCCGGAAGCTAGGTTATTGATAGAAATGCTTTGTTCTTGTAGACTGCTAAGACATTTGTACACTGAGGGAGACTCAAGTCTTGCAGGGTTGTGGTCTCTATAGGTTAACTATTTCTTTTTCCTTTAGGTCAGCCAGGAGTGCCTGAAGAATGTCACGTACATCCCGTTGTGGGGAGGTTTGTGGGGTATCCATTTCTGCTTTGTCCTCAGCTTGCCTTCTGTTCCGTCATCATGCTCAGTGGGGAGTCTGCTTCTCCCTCTCTCTCTGCCCATCCACCTCCCCCTGCTCAGGCTTGTGCTCTCTCTCTCAAACAAGTAAATACAATCTTAAAAAAAAATAAAATTTTCCATATGCCACATGGAATTATTGAGAAGAATGAAGGGGCAGGTACTAAAAAAAAGATGTCAAAAAACTCCCCCAAATAAGGATCACTAACAGTTTCCAGAGGCTTAAATGATTTTTTGTTTTTGTTTTTTACATAGATTGAAAAAAATCTCATACTTCCTTGGGGCTAGGGACCTCGTTTTCTCTTCTGTTGTATCTTTCCGTAACTAGTAACACATTTTTCACAAACTGAGTAATCAGGAAACATTATTTTTAAATTCCTTTAATTTTTTTTTTTTGGAAGTTGGGAAAAACTTGAATCTGTAATTGATGGGACTGTGGGAATTTATTCATGAAAAAGGCTTGCATCTGGGGCTTCTTTTTTCCGGTGGTAGACATGCTCCTGGTAGAAGGATCTGCTGAACCACTTCTGTTTTTCCCATGAACTGGAGAACAGACTTGTATTAAGTGACAGATAAATATATTATTACAGTACTTTTCTGCATAGATGGGAACCCAGGCCATATTATTGATCGTCCAGGGGAAAGTCAGGTGGCATGACTTTATTTCTTTTACATCATATTTTTGCATGAAAAGGTATGTCATTAGTACCCTTAGGAAATAAGAGTATTCTTTTGAGTCCTAGAGGTACTTGGGTACTTTTATCATGTAGGTTCTATCTACCTCAGTGAATAGATTTCTGACCTTTAAATTCAATCTTTCTTTTTTTTTTAAATGGAAAAACCATAAATATATGAAAAAACAAATATACTGAAGAAATTATCTATCTGATTGGATTCTTTATCACTCTAGGAAATTATTATACTATTCCAGCCTTTATAGAAATTTCCTAAAATTTTAACATGGAGCCTCCCCTGTATTTTCTGTCAGAGTGTGTGTAGTTTTACAATAATGTTAATGGATTTTAGGATACTGTATTTATCTATGACATTTTCATAATTCAATCTGTTGCCCCCAAATCAAAACAAATGTACTTTTGGCTTATCCGTTAGTTTGAATCATCTATATCATTCCATCCATACTCAGTTGCTAACATATATTCACCATCCACCATATGAAAGGTATTGGCTTAGTTGTTCAAAGAAGCAAGGGTTGGAAAGAGAATGTTTTTTGTTTGGTATTGTTTTCAACTATGAAATCATAATGAGTTCAAATGAAAAATGACAATGTGTTGAGTAGCTGTGTTTTTATTTATTTATTTAATTTATTTATTTTTAAAGATTTATTTATTTTAGGAGGAAGAGGGAGAGAGTGCACAAGCAGGGGGAGGGGCAGAGGGAAAGGGAGAGAATCCCAGGCGAACTCTCCGCTGAGCTCAGAGCCCAATGTGGGGCTTGATCTCACAACTCTTGAGATCATGACCTGAACAGAAATCAAGAGTCGGTTGCTCAACTGACTGAGCCACCCAGGTGTCCTAGAGTATCTGTGTTTTTAAAATTCAGGCTTCTCTTTGTTACTGCTCAGAAAAAATGAAGAATTATATGATGTACGTCAATCAGTGCTATCTATTGCGAGTCTAGACCCCTTTAGATTACTTTGAATATTTGAAAACATGGAAGTGTTCAGACAGGTTATGTTTCTATGTAATTGTCTTACTACTGTATCACTCAAGGGTGTGGTTGCAGATGATGGAAATCACTCTACTCTTTAAGGAATTAGGTGCTTGCTAATCATTGAAAGGGCTGGAGGGTTAGACTCTAGGCTGATCCTCAAGGAATGGCTTCAGAATGACATGGCAGAACTGGCCATCGAGGGAACCACTACTGTAGTTACGTTTAGGAAGCTGGAGACTCGGGAAATCTGTATGTGGACTGCTGCTTTCACCACTGTAGCCACTTTCAGGAGTCTTGAAGCAACTCTTGTGTTCTGGAATATGCTGCCTTAGCTGTGACTCATGATCAGACTGTTGTCAGCACTGTTAGCTTCAAAGCTTTCTGTTGCCTGCTAGGTCTACACCAGCAAAACAACACCTTGAGTACTGCTTCTCTCCCACTTAATTTGACTCTGAATTCGGGTCTTACAGAAGTATGTCTAATGGTGAAAACTAAAAATGCATGGAGAATACTAGTTACTGAGGGAGTCTGGGAAATGAAGTTTTTTTGTTTGTTTTTTTGGCATTCTAGCCTCTGCAGTATAGGAAGGCAAATAAAGAGATCCAGAACAAAACTTGAGCTAGCCAGTTGCTGTATCTACTACAAATGCTCTTTTAAAAATTATTATTATTTTTAACATTTTTAAAATTTAAATTCAGTTAATTAACATATAATGTATTATTGGTTTCAGAGGTACAGGTCTATGATTCATCAGTCTTATATAATACCCAGTGCTCAGTACATCACATGCCCCCCTTAATGTCCATCACTTAGTTACCCCATCCCTCCACCCGCTCCCCTCCAGCAACCCTCAGTTTGCTTCCTATGGTCAAGAGTGTCTTATGGTTTATCTCCCTCTCTGGTTTTGTCTTATTTTTTTTTTTTTCTCTTCCCCTATGGTCCTCTGTTTTTTTCCTTAAATTCCAAATATCAGTGAGATCACATGATAATTGTCTTTCTCTGATTAACTTATTTCACTTAGCATAATAGTGTCCAGTTTCATCCACATCATTGCAAAGGGCAAGATTTCATTTTTTTGGTGGCTGAGTAATATTTCATTGTATATATAAACCACATCTTCTTTATTCGTTCATCTGTTGATGGACATCTAGGCTCTTTCCATAGTTTGGCTGTTGTGGACATTGGGCTGCTATAAACATTGGGGTGTAGGTGCCATTTCGGATCACTACATTTGTATCTTTGGGGTGAATACCTAGTAGGGCAATTGTTGGGTCGAACTACAAATGCTCTTTTGTTATTCCCTATGATTGCTAGAAAATAATCTTAAATTTAGAATTCGACTGATTAAATGAAGGAAACAGTTTTCAGGTATAGACCATGTATGTTGCATTTAGGTCTCCATGTAGATTTTTAAAATAGATCTTTTTTTTGTTTTTGTCTTTATTATCTAAGTCTGCAGAAGAACACCTAGTAATCATTAATTACATGGTCAGATGTGCCAGCTGGAATAATTCAGGTATCTGTGTATTTATGGTTTAAATCCCATATGTCTTCTCATTAGAACTTGGCTATCTTTTGAAATTAAAACTTTTCCCACTGGTAATTATGCTAGTGCATTTAATTGAGATTATTTTTTTGGCATAGAGGGCATTAAGTAGAGCAAATGGAGCATAAACAGCACTGGTTGAGTAAACAATAAAGAGTCTGTAAAGGTTAAATAGCATACTCTTGAATATTCTATGAAGTAAATTTTCCTTTCCATGGTGCACACTGTCAGGACAACTGGCCTAGCCCAAAGTCAGAAAGGCAGAATAAACTGATAAAATGAAACATTTGAAATGAACAGGCCTTACTGTTAAATGTCCTGACTTCTAAGGCCTTCTGTTGAATATCTTATTTATAAATGAAGAAAAAGATTTGTAGACTTGATTGCTATAAATGTAACTACTGTATTACTTTCATCTCTGGAATTAGAGGGAACTTCTCTGATTGCCTTTGCTAAAGGCATCCCCTCTTCCCTGGGACCCTCTGCTTTGTTGATCATCTTTAACATTTGTTAATCATTCTTCAGTATTCTCATAGCACTTATCATGATCTTATTTATTTTTGTTTATGTATCGTCTCTTTACCTCATTAGAATGCAAGCTGCATGAGGATAAGTGCTTTGCCATGTTCACTGCCCCCAGAACCTACAATAGCCTGGCATGTAGTGGGTGCTGAATATTGGGACAAATGAATGCAAGGGGAAACTGCATTGAAATAGCAATCAGAAGATCCAGCCATAAAATTCAGTAGGAGATTGCCTGTTAGCATGATGCCTGTATGCTCTGTGCGGTTGGGAGATACTATCTGTCCTGCTAAACTTTGTATGTGCACAGCTGAGCATGGGACCCGGCACCTAGCAGATTTTTTAAATAAATATTTGTTGAATAAATTATCTAACCATGACTGTGGCCATTAGACCTTTTTTATGTTTAGTTTCCTATTTCAAGATGAAGGGGGGGATCAAATAATCTTTAAGCCCTAATTTATTAATTTGAGAGAGAGAGAGAGCATGTATGAGTATGCTCTAGCAGAGGGGGAGGGGCAGAGAGAGTGGGAGGAGAGGGAAAGAGCATCTTCAGCAGGCTCCATGCTCAGCTCGGAGGCCCTAATGCCCGGCTTATCTCAGCACTCTGAGATCCTGACCTGAGCTGAGATCAAGAGCTGGGATGCTTAACCAACTAAGCCACTCAGGTGCCCCTTTAAGTCCCCTTTTAGATTTAATATTCTGTGATCCTAGATCTATATATACTTTGGTTAGGTTAGTTGTGTTTTAGATTTTTGGTTTTTGGTTTGAATCCCCAGGAGAATTTTCTGTGGTCTGTTCTGTTGAGTGAGTTAAGCATTCCATGATTTTTATTCATATATAAAATGAATTAATTAAGGACATAAAATTTGCCTTTATTCAAGAATGTTGACATTAGCAATATATGCTGAATGTCTAATAACCACATGTCTTGAATGGGATAATATTTCTCTCTATAAGCACAATTTATTAAATAGCAGTTATATAGTGAGTTAATCTTATACTTTTACAAGATTTCTTGTTTACAAAAACCACAAATCAGAAGAAAAAATGCTTTGCCATGCCATATGCTGTAATTTTTAATCTGAAAAATAACTCCTCATTGTGTGACCTACTCCAGCTGTAGTATAGTTGGTTGAAGATGCTTGTTCAATGATGTAGGAAGAGATAGCTCCAGTGGGCATTTAGTTCAGATGCTTCTACTGTGGGCAGCTCTGTGATTGTAGGAGATCATTCTTCCTTTAAGAAGGCTTGTCCACGAGGAGCACTTGTCTGACTCAGTATAAAGAGCATGCAATTCTTGATCTTGGAGTTGTGAGTTCAAGCCCCATGTTGAATATAGAAATTACTTAAATAAATAAAACTTAGAAAAAAAAAAGAGCTTATTCATGAAAATAGTTAACAGTGTTGGTAGTGGTTTATAAATTTGTATATGTTAGAAGCAAATGGAAACAAACCAAATGCCAAACATTTGGTATATCTTGATATAGACTAATATGCAATCTATAAACCTGATGGTGAAAGAGGTATATTTATTACTAAAGAATAATATTATACTGTTAAATGGACAAAGAAGTTCTAAAACTATGTAGAGTGTGACAATGTTATGAAAAATATATGGGTAAAAATTGTCTGGAAAGGTTGAAGATAAAATATTAAGGCATTGTTGGGTGATGGAATTGGAGTTGATTTTTTAATTTATTTACATTTAAAAATTTTTTATCCAGTTAGCACTTGTATTATAAGAAAATGATTACCAAAAACTTCTTCTATGAATTATCAACTAGGTGTTCTATTCAAAATACACAGGCAGGGGGCGCCTGGGTGGCACAGCGGTTAAGCGTCTGCCTTCGGCTCAGGGCGTGATCCTGGCGTTATGGGATCGAGCCCCACATCAGGCTCTTCCGCTATGAGCCTGCTTCTTCCTCTCCCACTCCCCCTGCTTGTGTTCCCTCTCTCGCTGGCTATCTCTATCCTGTCAAATAAATAAATAAAATCTTTAAAAAAAAAAAAAAACAAAACCAAAATACACAGGCAGAATAAATGGTAAAGTAAAAACATTATGTCTTTTTTTTTCTCTGCTAAATTTGACTAGGTATCTTGAATTATTTTGTGGATAATTTATTGGGAAGTGATATTTGGTTGTGAGTAAAATTAATTTTGTTGGAACTTGCCCAAATTTCAAAGTATAATAATATTTATTGAAATTATTTTATTAAGAGCAATTGTAATACTGTCCTGTGACTTTTCTTAGTAATTGTGTAATAATAAAGTTACGTTCATGATACACTAATTTATTTAGTTTTTCAATCAGTTCCGTATAAAACATTTGTTTAGTCTATTGACGTATCACTTTTACCACAAACTATTATTCATATGTAAGGTGAAATTCATTCTTAATGATGTGGATTTTCCAAGATGTAAACTTCTTTAATTTTGTGATCATGATATTGAATATACATCAAGTGTAATTTAGAATATATACTTCAGATATAGCCATTTCTTTTTTTTTAATTAAAAAAAGATTTTATTTATTCATTTGAGAGAGAGACAGAGAGGGCACAAGCAGGGGGAGAGGCTGAGGGAGAGGGAGAAGCAGACTCCCCACTTAGCCAGGAGTCCGATGTGGGGCTTGATCCCAGCACCCTGAGATCGTGACGTGAGCTGAAGGCAGACGCTTAACTGACTGAGCCATCCAGGTGCCCCAGATATAGCTGTTTCTTTCAGGATCTTAAAATTTGAGGAAGTGGACAATGTATGGGCCATGCTACTTAATATGAAAATTCTCTTGTCCAGTTTTGCCTTTTCATGTAGAACTAGGCAGAAGGGCTAAGGGGTGCACTTGACAGTTATACACATGGGAAAATTTATAGGACTGGGAAATTTCAGATGAGATAATAGGAGACCTTAGGCAGAGGGCCTGGCCGAGCCAAAAGTGGCGCCATAGGGCCATGTTTCTAATTTTCTTTAATCTAAAGTAATTTCCTAGTGGCATCTGGCTGGCTCAGTCAGAGGAGTGTGCAACTCTTGATCCTTGGGGTCATGAATTTGAGCCCCTTGTGGGGTGTAGAGATTACTTAAATAAAGTTTTAAAAAAATAATAAAAAAATAAAACAATTTCCTAACCTTTTCTCTTCTTTCATGACATTGATATTTTTGAAGAATATAGGCCAGTTGTTTTATAGACTATTAATTTTGAGTTGTATGCTTCAATTTTTTAAGCATGTATCTTTATAATTTAGTTTCAAAAACGTGGAAATATATAAGAAAGAAAACATTCATCTATGATCCTGGTACCCAAATGTCAATGCTATTGACATTTAGGCAAACTTTCTTTTCCCCCCTATGAATTTATTTTTCTACATAATTGGGATCCTTCTGTATATGCAGTTTTTGTATCTGATTTTATGAGAATTACCCATGTCATTGAAGGCTCTTTGAAAGCATATTTTTAGTACCTTCCTTATAGTCCTTGTTACAATTACACTAACATATATTTAAATACTCTCTTATTGTCGGGCATTTAAATTGTTTCAGAAGCTCAGGACATGCCAGTCTTGAGTTTTGGGGCCTCTTTCCAGGTAAGGATTTGCTTTCTCTTGATGTGCCAATGTATTTGCTCAGAGTGCTTGTCATACCATCTGCAGTGACAGTGCATTGTCATTTTCTCAGCCTGACTTCTGGGAGATCACAGGGAGTTGAATACAGCTGAGTTAAACAGATGTTCGACTTGGCTACATCTTCAAGGTCTTGCCTGGTTTCAGTCTTTTTTTTTTTTTTTTTTAAGATTTTATTTATTTTCCAGAGAAAGAGAGAGAGAATGAGTGAGTGCAGCACGCAGAGGGAAAAGCAGGCTCCCTGCTGAGCAAGGAGCCTGATGTGGGACTAGATTCCAGGACCCTGGGATCATGACCTGAGCTGAAGGCAGATGCTCAACGGACTGAGCCACCCAGGCATCCCTTAAACAAGCTTTAATTCAGTTTATTTTTCTTGTATAAAACTATGTGGTGGCCACAGCAGCAGCCTGGTGTGGGTCTTTACAATATGGTCAGTGAATCCCTGAGAGGGAGACTTGGTGAACACGGTCTCTTTCCAGATGTCAGGGGCGAGACAGCTGTAGGTCTTAGAAATGGTGTCAAAAGCGGCCTTGGCAGGGTTGCCCTGGGTGGCAGTGTAGCTCCTGGCTGAGATGTAGCAGTCGTCAATACGGATTGTCATCAGGAGCTTCTTGGGTACAAGGGCTGAGACCATGCCTCTGGGGGTGGCAATGAGGTGCAGCTGCGCAGAGCCACAGCGGCTGGTCTCCTTGCCTGGGACAGTGTGGGGCTTGCTGATCTTGCTCCTCCAGTAACCTTGCCACATGGGGATGATGGAAAGCTTGGCCAGGATGATGGCTCCAAGGATGGCAGTGGCTATCTCCTTGGAGCACTTAACACCCAGACTGACATGTCCACTGTACCCTCCGGTGGCAACAAACGTCTTGACCCTGGTTTGCTGGGCAGCACGGGTCTGCTTTTGCACAGGCATAATCTTCAAAACCTCATGCTTGAGGGATGCCCCCAGGAAAGAGTCAGTGATCTCAGATTCCCTGATGGGCAGGGAGAAGAGATAGATCTCCTCCAGGGACTTGATCTTTACATCCTTAACCAGGTGGCCTGGCTTGGTGAAAGGATCCACTCTTAGTCCTTGGCCTTGCCTCCGTGAGCTCCACAAGCTCTGTGGCCTCCACCCTGCCCTGACCATAGCTGCAGCTCTGGCCCCATATGCTGCTGCTGTGGCCTTCCATTCCGGGGCCCCTGAGCCCTTCCAAAGCACTGGCATCATCTGCCATTTGGTATTTTCTCAGAGAAGCTGGTTTCAGGCTCAGTGAAACTCCTTGGGGTCTGAGAGAGAGAGAGTTTCTGGTTGGAAGAATACTCTGTGGTTTCCCAGTGGAAACAGTAGCCCGTCAGTTGTGAGTTGGTTCTGGTGTTGCCTCTGGGGGATTTGTTTTAATGATGGAAGAAGCAGGGGTTGGTTAAGTCTTATCACCTTCTGAAGTGGCTCTTTTCCTCAGAATAAAGGAAAAAAATATGCATCGTCTTCTCTGTGATTCTTTTCCTAACAGTGCCTTGTAATCCTCCACGCTGGACCCTGCCTGGTTAATCACCTGTTCTTCTGACTCATCCAGAAATGGAATCCGTAGGTCCATATTGCAGCCCTCATGTTGTACTGTGTTCTCTTGCATACAATTCTGGCTTCCCTACAAGGCTTTCAGTTTTCTATCAGTTAGACTTTGCACTGCAACAAATCACATCAAATCTTGGTGGCTTAGAGTAGCAGCCATTTATGTAGCTCATGATTTTGTGGAATCAGCAGTTTGGCAGTGCTCAGCAGAGCTCAGCTGATTTTTTCTGGGACTCACTTATATGGACAGCTGCTGGGTCAGAAGAGGCTGGCTGATTGATGATTGGGACACCTCAGTTATTCTCTTGTGGTTTCTCATTCTTCAACGGGCTGGTGAACTTGTTGACATGATGGCTGCAGGGTACCCAAGAGCATCAAGAGGGCAAAACCTTAATGTGCGGAAACTTTTGAAATTTCTGCTTCTGATACAATTGCCACTCATTGTCTAAAACAAGTCCAGTGGCCAACCCCAGGGTCAGTGTGGGAGAGCACTATACAAGGGCATGGATAGAGGATGTGTGAACAAATGAGGCCATTCCTGTAGTCAACCCACTACAATTTCCTTGATGTCAGGATTACATTGTACCCATCTTTCTATTCTTAGCTTATACGATGAGTTTGGCATAAGGTAGGTGCTTGGGAAATGCTAAACTGGTGTGTACAGTTATCTGAATCCGTTAGTGTGCCCCCAAACTTGAGTAATCTTTGGGGTACAGAGAGAGCATTAAGGCAGTGCTCTGGGATGCTGAACTTTAGGGGACTCTGCTGCTGGCCGACTAGGAGTTGGAGGCGTCAAGGACGTGCCAGTGGGCCAGAGATGTCCCACCTAGAGATTATGCTCTACCTTCCTCTAAATCCTCTTCCAAGGAAAATGGACTCCAAAATTCTCTACCTAAATAGCCTTAAGTTGCTTTCAGGACCTGTGTAGGTCTCTCTCTCTCTCTCTCTCTCTCTCTCTCTCTTTTTTTTTAACTAAAGGAAGACTGCACCAATGTCTACCTCCGAGGTACAAAAGATGGCCAAGGGGTAGCATTTGCACGGTGAGGGTTAGAGTGGATGGACCTTAGACTTTGGGTTGGGGTACCTGTAACCTTGCTTTGGAGGTTCCTGAGGGTGTGGAATGGAACTGGGAGTGGGATGAAACATACATAGACCCCAGGCTAGGGTCCCCTTTGCCTTGGACTGCAGAGGTTGGGAGGCAGCCTAACCAGGGATCTTAAAAGGCTATTGACAGTTGTGGGACTCTTCCAGGGGCTGGACTCGTCTTAACCTGAATTCTGGGAGTTTTGATTAAATCAAATGACTTCAGGAATATAATGAACTAAAAAACTATGAAATAGCTGTTTAACTTACTTATTGTATTTTATGGCAGTAGATGAATGTGGTGCTTCTTTTGTGAGATTATGAACTGAAATGTTGGTTCCTATTAATATATGGTAAATTTGTGAGATTATAATCTCTCTTTTAGGAAGCGTGTCAAGTTGCTCAGCTACTTTTCCTCTATAAATGTAAAGTCTCTTATTTATAGTCTAAATGCTAAGTCTACAGAGCCTCCTGGATAGTGATAAAGTGAGTACCGGGGTGACTGGCTGGCTCAGTCGGTGGAATGTGCGACTTAATCTCAGGGTTGTGAGTTTGAGCCCCATGTTGGGTGTAGAGATTACCTAAAAATAGAATCTTTAAAAGAAAAAAAAATGAGTACCATGCTACACGGGACTTTAATATTTACCAATTTAATGTGTATTGGCTAGAGGGGAACATAAAAGTTCAGCATAGTGAGGCATTTAAAATAGTTTAAAGAGATAGAAAGCTTGGGGGCAAAGCAGATACAGGCATACCTCCGAGTTATTGCGGTTTCAGGTCCAGACCATTGCAATAAAGTGAATATCACAATAGCATGAGTCAAATGAAGTTTTTGGTTTTCTGGTGCATATAAAAGTAACGTTCACACTATACTGTAGTCTATTAACTGTGAAATAGCATTATGTCTAAAAAATGTACATACCTCGATTAAAAATATTTTATTGCTGAAAAATGCTAACCATCATCTGAACTTTCAGCAAGTTATCTTTTTGAAGGTAGAGGGTCTTGCCTTGATGTTGATTCTGTGGACTGATGAGAGCGGTGGTTGCTGAAGGCTGGGGTGGCTGTGGCAATTTCTTAAAATAAGACAACACTGAAGTTTCCTGCATCAATTGACTCTAAATTTCAGGACAGTTTGTAGCATGGGATGCTGTTCCATAGCATTTCACCACAGTAGAACTTCTTTCATAATTGGAATCAATCCCTTCAAACCCTGCCACTGCTTTATCAGTTACGTTTAGGTGGTGTTCTAAATTCTTTGTTGTCATTTCAATAATCTTCACAGCATCTTCACCAGGAGTAGATTCCATCTCAAGAAACCACTTTCTTTGCTTATCTGGAATAAGCAACTTCTCATCCATTCAAGTTTTATCATGAGATTCCAGCATTTTAGTCCCATCTTCAGGCTCCGCTTGTCATGCTAGTCCTCTTGCTCTTTCCACCACATCTGCAGTTACTTCTGCCTCTGAAATCTTGAATCCCTCAAAGTCATCCATGAGGGTTGGAATCCATTTCTTCCAAACTCCTATTCATGTTGCTATTTTGACTTTTCCTATGAATCATGAATGTTCTTAATGGCATGTGGAATGATGAATCTTTTCCAGAAAGTTTTCGATTGACTTTGCCTAGATCCATCACAGGAATCACTATCTATGGCAGCTCTAACCCTATGAAATGTATTTCTTAAATAAGGAGACTTGAAAGTTAAAATGACTACTTGATTTATGGCCTGCAGAATGGATGCATTAATCACATCTTACATCTCCATCAGAGCTCTTGGGTGATCAGCTATACTGTCAATGAGCAGTAATATTTTGAAAGGAATCTTTTCTGAGCAGTAGGTCTCAACTGGGGTTAAAATAGGTCTCAATAGGCCTTAACAATATTCAGTAAACCATGTTGTAAACAGATGATGTACTGTTATATAGGCTTTGTTGTTCCATTTCTAGAGCACAGGCAGAGTAGATTTAGCATGATTCTTAAGGGCCTTAGGATTTTCAGAATGGTACCTGAGCATTGGCTTCAACTTAATGTCACCAGCTGCATTAGCCCCTAATAAGAGAGTCAGTGTGTCCTTTGAAGCTTTGAAGCCAGATAATGACTTCTCTAATTATGAAAGTCCTAGATGGCATATTCCAGGAGACTGTTTCATTTACACTGAAAATCTGTTGTTTAGTGTAAATGATACGTAGTTTTGGAATAGAGGTGAGATTTGGTGGGGTGGGGTCCGGAGCCGAAGTCCTAGAAAGAATTCTTGAGATGTCTTTGGTGCAAATTTATTAAAGCACGGAAATAGGACCTGTGAGCAGAAAGAGCTGCACTGGGGTTGTGAGGAGCAATTGATTATATACTATGGGGCTGGGGGAGGTAAGGAAAAAGGGAGGTTTTCAAAAGAACTTTCATATGCTAAAGAGGACCTACAAGATTCTGGAGGCCTTGCCATAGTCAAGTTAAGGTTGTTTTCCCCTCAGGTAAAGCATTAACATTAAGATAGTTGGGAGCTTGGAAGAATGTCATACATATCCTGCCCAGGAGTGAGGCTGGGGTGGGGTGGGGTGGGGTGGGGTGGGGGGGTGGGGTGGGGGGGTGGGTGTCAGTTTCTGCTTTGTCTTCAGCTAGCCTTCTGCTTCCTCATCATAACCACCTTCATAATTGTCGTAGCTAGATCTGCTGGAGAACTTGCTGCAGCTTCTACACCAACACTTGCTGCTTCACCTTGCACTTGTATGGTGTGGAGACGGCTTCTTTCCTTACACCTCATGAACCAACCTCTGCTGGCTTCAGACTTTTCTTGTGCAGCTTCCTCACCTCTCTGAGCCTTCACAGAACTGAAGAGAATTAGGGCCTTGCTCTGGATTAGGCTTTGGCCTAATGCATTCTCTTAAGAGAATGTTACGGATAGTTTGGTCTTCTATCCAGACGAGTAAAACTTTCTTCATATCAGCAATAAAGCTGTTTCACATTCTTTTCTTTTTAAAAAATATTTATTTATCTATTTTAGAGAGAGGGAGAGCCCATGCAGTTGTGCACATACCATAAGGAGGGGGCAGAGGGAGAGGGAGACAAGCAGACTCCCTGCTGAGCGTGGAGCCCACTGTGGGGCTTGTTCCCAGGATCTCGAGATCATGACCTGAGCCAGAACCAAGAGTTGGACGCTTAACCAACTGAGCCACCCAGGTGCCCCAAGCTGTTTCACTTTCTTATCATTTATGTATTCAGATATGCAACTTTAAATTTACTTCAAGATTTTTTTCTTTGCATTCACAACTTGGCTGTCTGGGACAAGAGGCCTAGCTTTTGGCTATCTCAGCTTTCGGCATGCCTTCCTCACTGAGCTTAATCATTTCTAGCTTTTGATTTAAACTGAACAATGTGCAGCTCTTTCTTTGACTTGAACACTGAGAGACCATTGTTGGGTTATTAGTTGGCCTAATTTCAGTATTGTTTTGTCTTAGGGATTAGGGAGGCCAGAGGAGAGGGAAAATGACAAGGAACAGTCAGTCAATGGAGCAGTCAGAAGGCATACAACATTTGTGGATTAAGTTTGCTGTGTTCTTATATGGGTGCAGTTTTTAGTGCCCCAAAACAGTTACAATAGTACCATCAAAGATCACTGATCACAGATCACTGTAACAAATATAATAACAATGAAAAAGTTTGAAATATTTTGAGAATTAGCAAAATGTGACATAGAGACATGAAATAAGCAAATGATTTTGGAAAAATGGCTCTGATAGACTTCCTTGACACAAGGTTGCCACAAACCTTCCATATGTAAAAAATGCAGTATCTGTAAAGTGCAACAAAGTGAGGTGCAGTAAAACAAGGTATGCTTGTATAACAAACGACTGGGGGGACTTGTGGTACTGTGGCTGGAATGAATTTCAGCGATGCTTTCTTTTTTCTCCTCCCTTCTTCTGCCTGCCTCCCCCTTCTTTAAAGAATCCCATTGGTCAGTAACTTGTTACATGGAAAATTACCTTTGCTTTTGTTATTTACATTTTGCCTTTAGGAATTTTGGAATGATATGGGAGTCCTTAACAGAAGAAGTTAGAATCAAAGCTTATTGTGTTCTGTCTATGGCTTGAATTTAAAATAAGAAAGGGAAAACATAAAAGTTTTAGTCTTATAATCTGAGGATTAAGTTAAGAAATCATCAGTGATGAGCATGTGTCTAGTAATTTCATTTATAAGCCATTTGATTAATGACTACACTAAATATTTCTTCAGATTCGCATAGCTGTCTTAAATCTGAATTGTTTTTGCAATTCTGTTATCATCTTTTCTGGTTTAATGTTTGAAACTCATTACATGTCTTCTTACTAGAAAGTTATTTCCCATTGGTTATAGTAGAATTATATTTTAATGTGATGTGATTGGATAATAACACATTATCATCAAAAGCAGGAGAAGGTAGATTTATCAGGCTATTGAATTACAGGAGATGTTATTGCTGTGAGAGAAAACCCAATTACCTCTGGCCTGTGGACAAGGAACTTCCTATTTCCTACTGGAGATCTAAAATTGATTATATTCAGGCTAGTAGATTTACGCAGTTATTCCTAGAATCACAAAATTCTAGAGATATTAGGACTTTGGAAGTTATCTAATCCTACACCCTCATTTAAAAAATGTTGTATGGGGATGCTGGGTGGCTCAGTCAGTTAAGCGTCTGCCTTCGGCTCAGGTCATGATCCCAGAGTCCTAGGATAGAGCCCCACCTCGGGCTCCCCGCTCAGCGGGGAGTCTGCTTCTCCCTCCACGCCTCACCCTGCTGTTGTGCTCTCTCTGTCCTTCACTTGCTTGCTCTCTCTCACAAATAAACAAATAAGTAAGTAAGTAAGTAAAATAAATCTTTAAAAAAATGTTATTCAGGTGAAAGTTCTCTTGCCCAAGGTTACACTGGAATCAGAACCCAAAGGCCATAATCGCCCTGAGCTAGTGACCATTTTCTAAATACAGAGTGTCTCTTCTCTGTTTATACAAGGTATACATTCTGAGTAAATAAGGAAATTCTTAAAAACAAACCAACAAAACAAAAAATCTGGGCTGGAGTCCTACATGAGGCTCCTTGCACAGTGGGGAGTCTGCTTCTCCCTCTCCCTCTCTCTCTCTCTGTCAAATAAATAAACTCTTATACAAGGTATACATTCTGGAGGCAGAATCTTTTAAAATTTTATGTCTGATATTTAAAAGGTTTTCTATAGTCTTCATGGTTGCATTAACTATAAAGCCAATTCTTAGTCTTTTTTTTAAAGTAAGTTCTTTGATTTACCTTATTATTGCCAGAGTGTATCAGAGTAGCAAAATTGTTCATTCTTTCTCTTCTTTTTTTGGTGTAGTTGACATACAGTGTTACATTAGTTTTAGTTATAAAACATAGTGACTGCACAGCTCTCTATGTTAAGCTGTGCTCACAAGTGTAGCTATTGATGTGATGTGGCCTGGGAGTGAACGGTCCAGAAAGAATTCTTGAGACGTTTTCTGGGTAAAAAGGTGTGTTTTTTATTAAAGTATGGGGACAGGACCCTTGGGCAGAAAGAGCTACTCTGGGATTGTGAGGAGCAATTGATTGTATGCCTTTAAGTTGGGAGGGGCAGAGATAAAGGAAGTATTCAAAAGGATTTTCGTGTGTGGAAGAAGACTTGCAGCATCCTGGGATCAACTGGAGGGAAGGTTGCTTTTTGCCTCTAGCAAAACATTAACATTAAGGCAGTTGTGAGTTCCTTGAGGAATGTCACTCTGTCGGTCTCAAGTACTTGTCAATGCGCTGCAAGGTGTAAGGAAATTTAATTTTATCTACATTTCTTTTGCCTTTGTTCTCCTAACCAGCTACTACCTGTCACCATGCAATGCTGTTACAATACCATCAACTATAGTCCCTATGCTGTACCAATCATTCCATTCTTAATGATCTTTTCCCAATGAATTGTGGGACCCATAAAAAAGGTAACTCTCATATTTATTTTTGTTGTGCTTTATTTACTTGGTTAAATAGGTGATTCTTTCACAAAATTTCTACTTTTAACATTTCTTTGATAATTTATAAACACATTTATGCAAACTACATATGTATAAATGTGTAAATATCTTATCAATATTTGAAAAGATTCGAGATTTATTCATTTGCTGTTAATATATTATAACCAAATTATTAAGTTATTTTAAGGTGTGTCCTGCTAATGTAGCTTTTTCCCATTGTCTTTTCTTCCCAATTGAAGCAAGTGGAACCTTTAGAATATATATATAAACTAATCCTTACAATCTGATTAATTTTAAAAAGGGCTGTGATTCTATTATGCTTTCTGTGATCTGTCTTATATTTTAATACCCATGTGGTCAAGAAATTCTTGGTTATCTTCTCCTTTCCTTTTCTTTTCTTTTCCCTTAGTATTCATTTTTTTTCTTATTGTATGTCCTATAGTTAGAAATCAGCTGGTTATTATCATTATATGCTAAGAATGTAGAGGGATTTTTTTTTCTTTATGATTAGGAAAAACATTTGCTTGTGAAGTGTGAAGAAATCATAATGTTTTATTTGCAATAAAGTTTTGAAGCCAGTTCCCGGGGTTATACAGTGAAAAGATAGTGGAGCTGGGAATAAAACCAAGGTCATATGAAATTCATTTTTCTTAGTGCATGGGAAATAACATCACTTCCCCAGAGAACAAACGCTGTAGGTATTAGAAACAATTAAGGATTTTGGGGCACCTGGCTGGCTCAGTGGGTAGAACATGTGACTCTTGATCTCGGGGTTGTGAGTTTGAGCCCCACGTTGGGTGGAGAGATTGCTTAAAAATAAAATCTTAAAAAAACTCACACAATTAAGAGTTCTTAATATAGATGATAATACTGGCATAGATGCAAGAAATAATAGGTATGGGGAACTTCTAGCATCTTATTGTTGGCTGGAAGTCTGATTCTGCTAAAAGAAGAGGAAGGCATTATAATGGAAAGGACCCCGAAATAGGTGTCAGTTTCCACTTGTTTGGCCTTGTGGCCTTAAGTAAATAATTTAGCTGTTTTTAGCCTTCAGGCAATAACACCTGTCTTTCCAAACTTCTAAGTTTATTGTGAGGATTAAATGTGACAATGCATGTGAAAATATTTTGAAAATAGTGCTATATAGATGTGAGTTAGCACTAATCCAGAGCATCTGATCCATTTTCCTTTTGTCTTGCCAAGAGTGTCATCTCTTTGAAGGTGGACCAAGGCAGTGGAGAAAATTATAATGTTCTGTATCTTTTAATGACTAACAAAGAATATATTGGTGGTATGTCCTTAAAAGGAATTCTGGGAATGTTGACCTTATTAGAGTTTATAATGTCAAGGCAAGGTGGTACTGCATATCACTTTTCAAAAGGAGATTTTGGGGTGCCTGGGTGGCTCAGTCGGTTAAACATCCAAATCTTGATTTCCACTCAGGTCATGATCTCAGGGTCGTGAGATCAAGCCCCACCTGGGGCTCCATGCTGGGCGCTGGGCGTGGATCCTGCTTAGGATTCTTTTTCTCCCTCTTGCTCTGCCCTTCCCCCACCCCTCGCCTGAGCTAATTCTCAAAAAAAAAAAAAAAAAAAAAAAAGAAAAAGAAAGAAAAGAAAAAGTAGATTTTAAGAAGAGAAAAAGTAGATATTTTAAAGAAACTGTGACCTATGAAGATGGTTGATAATGAAAAAATGAAATTCTGATGATTTAGTCATGAATCATCTAAACAGTAGAGAAAGGTTTACGGGCAAGGTATTTTATCTAACAAGGCCATTGATATAGACAACTTTCTGAGCACAAAAGTAGCAGGAAATATACAAAATATCAAGGAAGGAGCATGTAACTAAGGAAAAATACAAGAATAGCATTTATTTAAAATGGAGTTGGTGACTTTCCCATATAGTACAATCGGCTTTAAAATATGCATCTAATAGAACATATTTCAAAGTTAGAAGAGTGGCTACTAGCTACTCCTTGGCTATGGCTGGAAAAGAATTCATATCAAAGTTTAGTTAGGTTAGTGTCAGGGAGGCTAAAACTGGGAATTAGCTGTGGTTTATAAGAAGGTTAGGGCAAATAAACCAATAAAAACAAGTTAAAGATAGGAGAAAGGACTCTTGTTTGTTTTTTAGAGTTGAAGCTCCTTCCAGAAAATAGTTGAGGATAAGGTCGCTGATTAGGGAAGGTGAAAAGCCTCTTTAAAAAACTATTCTTACTGGAAATATATTGCAGAGACTGACTGAATATTTACCAGGGATAGTTGCAGGAGGTGAAACATTTGGGTTTAATGTCTTTCTTTTTAACATTATTATTTACTATATTTGGTGCAGCCACTGTGCATGTGTGGATGTCTGGGTGTGTTGTAGTACATCCTGATCTGAATTTAAGCCTCATTTTGTGTTCCTCTGATTAGGATTTACCAGTCACAGTTTGTAGATTTTTAGCGATACCGAATGCTGAGAACAAAGGTATAAGAAAAAATTAATGAGAAAAAACAGTTTACCAGCCTCTAGTCTCCAAACCATCCCTACTTATTTGTAGTAGCATCAATGAATCAAATGATGATCATGGGTACAGTTCTTCAGATATCTGTTCTCAGTATAGGGATCTATCAGTTAAAGGACCAGAGGAAGAGAGAGGCAGCTGAACATAAAGAGTACCTTATAATGCCTGGGCATCCCTCATCAAACCTCTCTTCCAAAGCTGATATGCTATGTAGTACCTTAAAACGAGCTATTTATTTGGCTGTGCATTCTCATTTACATTTTATGTTCAAATGCTTTATAGCTCACATCAAAAGAGAAGAATAGAGCCTGGCAGCAACCCCTTTTGTAAGGCCATATTTAAAGCTTAGTTTGATATTGTACTGTAAGAGGGATGCTAAAAATAATGTTCATAGTGAATCTGTTTTCCAGTTTTATTTTAAGATTTGGTTTTTTAAAGCTATCTTCAGCCTTGTATGTAAGTACTTATTCCATGAATTTATATAGAAGTAGCATTTCTGGCCAAGTAGAAAAAAATGACTAGTTGATTCATTTTCCTAGAAAACCGACAGATGCTTTCCTAGAGATGAAACATAATCAAATTTATTTAAAATTGACTTGGTGACTTTCCTGTAGTAAAACTGGCTTTAAAATATGCATTTAACATAACATATTTAAAGTTAGAACAATGGCTACCAGCTACTCCTTGACTCTGAATTAAAAAGAATTCATATGAAATTTTAGATATCAGTTGAATTAACTTATAAGCAACTTCCAATGGGGAAAGAAATTATTAAGTTGGTACTTATTTATTTATTTTTTGGACACTGCTTCTGCAAAATAAATTTGAAATTTATAGAGGGGCCTTAGTTCATGCTAGAATAGTAGTAACTCCCAATTCTGTATATGTGTGTGTATGGAGGGGAAAGGGTATGTATAAATCTATCTAGGAGGATATCTTTTTGGTCTTGATTATTAGACACTAATCATAGAAGCAAAATGTAAGCAGTGATCCCTCCTGAACTGAAGGTAAAATAACAATGGACATAGTTTATAAAAGTCACTCTACATAGTTGTTGAAAAATCTGGTTCTTAAAAAATACATTAATTTCTGAAAATCTTTCCATGTAATTGAGTTTATATGATTTTGCAGCCCAACTGCTGGGACGGCCAACAATCTACCAAGAGCGGAAGAGTATCAAAGTGAAAGGGCCTCAATGATCAAAACATCAGATCTGAGTTTCCCATTTGGAAAGCTGGAGGTGGTTGATGCCAATGTATAGTATTAGGAATGGGGCTGGAGGTATAAATTGGGTAATCATCATATGCAGTAGATAGCTCCTCCCAAATTAATTTTAAATATCTTTTAGTTTTAGAACACTTTTATTAGATTTATAGCAAAATGACAAAGATAGTGCAGAGGGCTCCTGTAGACCCCACACCCGGTTTCTGCCATTGTTAAAATCTTACACGAGTATGGTACATTTGTTACAATTATCAAACCAATATGAATGTATTTTTTTATTCATTGAAGTCCACATTTTATTCATATTTTCTTGGTTTTTATGTCCTGGCCTTTTTCTATTCCAGGATCCCATCCAGGGGATAGCATACTGCACTTGGTGATCATGTCTGTTTAGGGTCTTCCTGACTATGACAGTTTATCAGACTTATCTTATTTTTGATGATATTGATAGTTTTGAGGAGTACTGATGAGGTATTTGGTGGAATGTCTCTTAATTGGAATTGATGTTTTTAGCATGGGGTAATATGTTTTGGGTGAAAGACTACAGAGGGAAATTGCCCTTTTCATTACATCATATCAGAGGTACATACATTATTGGAATGACTCACTACTATTTTTTTAAAAGATTTATTTATTTATCTTGGAGAGAGGTGAGAGCACACACGTGCTGATGTGCACAGAGGGGAGGGGCAAAGGGAGAGGGAAAAAGAGAATCTCAAGCAGACAAACCACTGAGTGTGGACCTGATATAGGGCTTGATCTCAAGACCCTGAGATCTTGACCTGAGTGGAAATCAAGAGTCACACTTAGCCAGCTGAGCCACCCACCATGACTTGTTACTATTGATGTTGACCATTAGCCATCTGACCGAGGTAATATTTGCCAGGTTTCTCCCTGTCCCTACTGTAAACTTTGGGAGGAAGTCACTACATTTAAGGAGTAGGTGTTCTGCTCCTCTTCCTTGAGGGTAGATTGTTTATGTAAATTACTTGGAATTCTTCTGCTTGGCAGACTTGTTTCTTCTTCTCCATTCATTTATTTATTTTGTCATTTATATATATCCAAATGGACTTATGGATATTTATTTTATACTTTGGGTTATAATCCAACACTAATTTATTTATTTTGTTGCTCACACTGTTCCCTTGGGAGCTCTTTCGGTTGGCTCCTGCATCCCTTTGACAAACTTCCATCATTGTGTGTGTGAATATGTGAGTTTTGAGCACTTCTTTACTTTCTATCACTGTAAGATGCTTCAGGATCATCTTTAATATTTCCTGCCCTAGTTCCAGAATCAGCTATTTCTCTAAGGAGCCCTCGTTCCTTTTATGGAGAATGGCATTAGAAACCAAGATCTGGATGGCCTGCTCATTGCTACTTGTATGTAGTTGTTTCTAGGCCCTCTCCGCTGGCAGAGCTGGGAGATATATATGTGTGTATATATTTGTATATATATATATAACCTGTGTATATACACATACTTATAAATATTTCTATATATGACCATCTGCATTTATGTTAAACAAGTTCATATTGATATCTCCAACTCGAATCTATTACCACATGGATAATTCTAGCCTACTCTTCTTGCTTATCTGTAATTTCTCATTCCAACAGTAAGAAACTTGGCTCCCACCATCCATTTATTTAGTAATTGTTCATTCCAGTACACATGTTTGCAGTAACAGAATTGTTAACTTGTATCCCTGGGGGTGGGTGGGGAGTTCCAGCTTTATCAGCTTAGGATACAGTGGTTAAATGCAATTCCTTTTTGCCTTTACTCTTGCAGATTTCACTCATTTCCACTTACTTAGGTCAGCGCTTTCCCCCTCTACACCTTTCAGTGAGGTTGTTTCATAAATTCGTAATACAGTGAGAGTGTTTTGTCACATTCTGCATTCCATTCTGGGGTCATTAATGATTAAAAAAATGCATTCCTTCAGGTTCACTCTTTGTGCTACAAAGTTTTATGGGTTTTGACAATGTATAGTATCATGTATTCATCACTACAGTGTCATATACCCAAATTATTTTTAATTGTTAATGTTTGATCAATTTTGATTAAAAAATCCAGTGGTTTTTGGAGACTTGATCTAATATAATTTGAAATGTGTATTATTTATATGTGGGTACATAAAGTAGCTAAAACTTAAGTGAGTTTTAGGTTATCATAAAGATATCTCATAATCTTAAATATATAATTATATTTTACATATTTAATAAGCACTATGGCAAAATTCCTGTAATTTTTCTGGTACAACAGTCATGTCAGATGGTTGCATTCCTTAATCCTCTCCAAATTATTTGCATTTTCAAAGAACAGTAGATATTCATCCAAATATGTCCTACCTGGTGTTATGATTTTAGGCAGCGTTAACAATGAATTACAAACTAGTATGCAGTGTTGGGGAATCTTGCTTTCTAGGGCCAGACTCCCTGACTTATACCTTAGTGTATTGCTTTATTTCTTGATTCATTTTTAAACCTTCTTCGAGTCTTAGTTCTTTTGGACCATCTTCAAGTGATCCCCAAGCCACACCTTCTTTATGAAACAGGGCTACATTTCTTCATTGAATAAGTAATTTTTGAGCATCTTCTATATGTGTGACATTGTGTTAGGTAGGGGAAGAGTTCCTAATTATAAATCAGCCAAAATGGGTGGCTAAAATGCTCTTGGAACCAATGGCTCCCAGACTGCTAAATTTCTTAAGTCAGTTAAAAAGCAAGCAAACAACCAACCCCCCCCAAACTTTGGCAGTGGATATAAAGTTGCCATCTTTTTTTATATTGTCAAGTGTGTACATTAAAAATGAACAACAGGCAAATAAAAGACAAGTAAGACTTTCATGAAGTAGGTTTTGTTTGCCCCTTCCAAATGTCTAATTTAAATTTTATACTGTGTTCCTTTCGCTAATTAATGTAAACTTCCCCTCCCCCAATCCTTTATTTCTCAAACAACTTAAGCTATTATCCTACTCCACAGATGTCAAGGTAGACCTTTATTATTATTTATTATTTATTTTTTAATTTATTTAAGGGTAGACCTTTAATGAGTAGAACAGATGTCAGACTTGACAGTAGTGAATAATCATGTCTGTCTGTTGTCAGTCTTTTGACTCTAAGTAAGGGAAATGCTGTGGAGAATTGCTGCTTTGGCTGAAAACCTAAATTAGCACATGCTATTCCATAGTGAATGCTTGCTTAATAAATATCTGCTAAATGAATAAAAAATGAATCTTTTCTCATCATCTCATTCATTAATGTGAAGATAGATAGACTCTAACATCTGACAGGAACTTCCTTTACTGCTAACAATCTGGCATTTTCTATATTTTATAGATGAACATAATAAAAATATGATCTTTGTTCTAATTGGCCAGTGGTAGAATTTAACCTTGGTTTTCTGACTTTGTTGCAACCTTTTTTCTGAGTAAGAAATTATTTTAAAATTAGGACATTTCTTATTATTGTTTTCATTTTGAACCATGTTTCACAAGTAAGCTTTTGATAGAGCGTATCATGACATTTTGTGGATTTAGTGATCCTGTAAATCTAGCTCCATCACCTCTAAGACCAAGTAAGACTGAGATTAAAAAAAAATTATTTTAAGTCTTTAGGATATAAATAAAAACTGGAATATGCTTATGAAGGTTTAGAGATTTCTAGAATTTAATCAAGAGCATTTTTAGAAACTTGTTTCGCCTTATTAAAGAAATACAATGTTCATCGAAGTATATTTAGAAAACACAGATAAAATGATAAGGAGATAAAAATTACCCACAATCTAGTCACCTAGAAGTTAACCACTTTTAATATTTAGGCATATATTTGTCTTATATTATACTGTTATATGATTTGAAAATGTAATATATAGATACATACATGTATTAGATATCCATTTAGGTTTACTAACTTGATTTTTCACTTAATAGAGAGTGATCTTTTTTCATATTAATTATTCTGTTACACCATTCTCAATGATTACTAATATTCCATTGTATGATAGGTCCCCTCTTTTTGGATATCTATACAGTAGTCTCTCCTTATCCATAGTTTTGCTTCTGTGGTTTCAGTTACCCGCAGTGAGCCGTGGTCTGGAAGCAGATGATCCTCCTTCTGATAGATCATTAGAGGTTCAGTAGTAGCTTCATGCCATGTCACAATACCTGTATCATTCACAGTCTTCGTCTCGTCATGTAGGCATTTTATCATCTCATATCGCAGGAGGAAGGGTGAGTGAGTATAGTACAAGATATTTTGAGCAAGAGAGACCACATTCACACAACTTTTACTATAGTATATTGTTATAATTATTCTATTTTAATCATTACTTATTGTTGTTAATCTATTACTGTACCTAATTCATAAATTAAACTTTATCATAAGTATGTATGTGTAGGAAAAACAGCATATATAGGGTCCCATATTATCCATGGCTTCAGGCATTCAGTGGGAGTGTATCCCCCGTGGATAAGGGAGAGACTCATATAATTTCCAATCACAATTTCATTTTAATCTTGTTAATTGAAGAGGAGGTTATGCTATTCACTTTTTAGGAGAAGGGGATGATGAGGTGTCTTTGAAGTTAAATTGAAGTAGGGCAGCAGTGCCCTCAAATGCGGTGAACCACTGCTCTGGGACACTTCTCTGCTGGCTCGCCTGGCTGGGCTGCAGGCCGGCCTAGGCCTGTTTGTTGTTAGCCCAGCGGAGAGAGCAGTGGCCTCANNGGCGTCAGCAGGAACAGAGCTGGCTTCATCTCTGCTCTTTGTCTCGGATGTGGTGCTGGTGTGTTGTCCCCGCTGCTGCCATGTGATGGCTCGTAAGCAGCACTACACACAGGATCTGTAACTCCCTTTGAAAGCTCTATTGTGAGATGCTGCTGAGTTTTAGTGCAGGGGAGGTTTTTGCTAGTGTGTTGCTTTTGGTTTCTTTCAAATGTGAATGTGCCTTCCTCTAAAGAATCCTAAGTAAGGAAAGCACTAGTTTTGAGACAACTAGAAGATGAATTAAATTATCCTTTACTTGAAGCCTCCTGTAATAGAACAGTAGCATAATAGAAAAGTAAATGCTCAGATTTCTTTGTCTACTTTGCACTGCAGTTAATCACCATAAGAGAAGTGAGAAATAAGAGAGTGGGGTAGGAATCAGGGATGGTTTCATAAGTGAAATGATATTTGAATGGGACAATCAATAATGGGTAGTATTTTGAGAGTAGTAACAAATGACAAGGAAGCACAGAAATGTGGACAATGGAAGTTATCCAGGATATTCATAAAACATTGGTTGAGGGCCTGTGGTGTACCAGGAATTATACTAAAATTTGGATACATGAGGATGACATGGTTCCTCCTTTCTAGGAGTTAACAGTATGGTTGGAAAGATGGAAAATAGATGAACATAACATGGTTGGCTCTATAAGATAGGTTTCTACAGATAATAAGGAATTCAGAGTAGTACTCAGCCTCGGCAGAGTAACAGAAGTCTTGTAGGGGCTGATTGCTGAGCTGAGTCTTGAAGAAAATGGGGAGCTGGAGGAAGGGGACTCCAGGGAGAGGAGACTCCAGGTGGAGGAGACTGTGCAAAGGCAAGGGTGTAAGAAGGAAGATTGGATCTCCAGAGCGCTGCAGAGAGTTCAGCATACAGCAGAAGAGGAGATTGCCAAGTGGAGGAGGATTGGCAATGCATATTTTACGAGGGCTTGAGTTAAGACAATAAGGGGTGGGGAGATAATCAAGGAGACTTCCAGATTTTTGCTTGGGTGGTGGTGCCATTCACTATTACAAAAAAATAAATAAATAACCACAATCAAGGAGGAAGAGATTGGGACAGCAGTGTGTTCTGTTTGGGACATGATGAGTTCAGAGTGCTTGTGATATATTGCTATAACAAGTAGAAGTTTGGAGCTCCGAAGAGAGATTAGGACTGCAGAT
This sequence comes from Ursus maritimus, assembly GCF_017311325.1. Taxonomy (NCBI): domain Eukaryota; kingdom Metazoa; phylum Chordata; class Mammalia; order Carnivora; family Ursidae; genus Ursus; species Ursus maritimus. Next base: position 76,028,597 of record NW_024424452.1, read on the forward strand.
TCATGAATAGCAATTATTAGCAGGGAGTCGATGAAACCACTGAGGGAGAACATGTAGAATGAGAAGATGGCTGATAAAAATCCAAGGAGTGCACAATGGAAGACACTGAGAAGGAGGAGAGGGAGGAAGGGTGGGAAGGGATGGAATGAGGGAGGTTAGCTGAGAAAGCATCAGGAGAGGTGAGGAGAGAGGAAGAGAGGTCAGCAATATCAAGTTTGCTGAAAGAACAAGGGAAGATAAATACTGGGAGCACCACAGCTTTTAGAAATAAGGTTGTTGGTGAGGGCAGCTACAAGGGTGAAGTAGGAGATTGGCTTAAATTTCAGTGGTGGAGGTGTGTGTTAGAAGTCAAGGAGGCATGATTTTAGAATCCTCTTGTAAGAAACTTGGCTGTAGAGGCAGAAGTGAGGTTAGGGTTAGAAGTCCATAGTATGTGAATATTGTCACTGCTTTGAAGTGTATGGAGTTCAGTGTATATAAGAGATGGCATTATTGTAGTCTCACCTCCCCTGGCCAGAATGCAGAAATTCAAAAATGCTTTTGTCCTCGGTTTTTATAATTTTGACAGTTTAACAATATGGTGTATTATGTTGTAGAAAGCATTTCACATCCTTGATTTTCCATATACCCTGAAAAAAGACAGCTCTGAGAGACAAGAGGTCAACTAAACAGGCTGTGAATAGCGAGGTGACATAGCAAAGCCCCTCTGGGTTACCCTTAGGTGAACAATGCTGGCTGCTGCCCAGAACACCCCCACTTCCAGGCAACTCTCCTACACTGGGTTATCTGACCTTGATGCCCACTACTAAGTAGGGACTAGCAGGGAAGGTGGGGTTAAGAGCAGGCCCACTGGTGTCAGGGAGAAGTGGCACCCAATGTTCTGGTAGCGAAGGGGAAGACAGGCACATTGTCAGATACCTCCTAAGGACACAGCAATAATCATAAAAAAAGCTCACAGTTTGTGCAGGGTTTTCAGCCCTCTTTAATATCCACTGTGGGCATCACTACTTTTTAGCCTAATCTAATAATTGATGTTTTAAATGAAGACTTTATCAAGAGATGTTTAAATACTTGGTATACAGTGTATTAAGAATGCCAACAAGAAAATATTAACTATATTTTATGGTTTTCCATTAAAATAAAATTTTGGCAATTAAAGTGTTAGCTGGGCCTTTCCTGAAGAGCCTCTCACTCTGTCATTATTTGTTTGGAGGGTGCCCCAGAGTTAGTGCTTCTTACAGAAATTGCTGAGAGATAAGAGCCATGACGTGTGGATGGGGTAGAAAATGTGGTGCTAGAGGAAGGGCGTGTCAAGGAAGCTTCATGTTGTCAGTTCAAGTTTGTATTTCCACGGCACATTTTAAAACATTTTAAGTCTTCATTGCCTTGTGGGATCATAAAAAGGTTAATAAGTAAACAGGATTTTTTAATGATTGAAACAACCTTATCCCAGACTGTCCTCTGACTCAGGAGAATACATTAATTTTATCAGATTTGGAGTAGCAAATATTCATCTTTTTTTATTCTCAGATTTGGTATTTTTTCCATTTAATATTTTTAATTGAAATGGTAATCTAAAATAGAAATTATTAAAAATCAAATATGAAAGGTCTAGTATATTTCTTTTACCACTTAAAAGATATGAGTATTTTAATTATCTTTTCAGAATTGCCGGGGAACAAAATTAGACTATGGTAAATTGAAAGTAAAAATGCTTATTATTGAATTGTGGTAGCCCTGTTGACATTCAGGAAGGACAAACCTTGAAACCTTCTAAGATCCAAAATTCCTGACGTGAGAAATGTTTTTGTCTTTTACAGGCAAGAGTCTGAAATCTGGACAATGGCTTAAAATCAAAGTAATGACCTGGAATGTTGTTGACTCTGTAGAAATGTGTTCAGGAGTGATAATCTTTGTTAAAAAGGAGAAACTGTTTTTTAAAAATTGATCAAAGACTTAAATCTCATTATTTTATCGACAGTTGGTTCAGTGACAGGTGTCTGTCAGGGTCTGGGCATAGAAAAGTACTCTTACTGGTAAAAAACTACTTGTATTTTTGTGTGTGTGTGTGTGTGTGTGTGTGTTCTGAGTGAAAATTTTCTACAACAGTTATGTTAAGAAAACTTTTTTAAAGGGTTTGAACCTGGGGTAAAAATCGGGTAATACCATAAAAAGAAGTTCTCACTGAGCAAAACAAGATGTATAGTGTGATTAATTTTTAACAAATGTCTTATGTATATAGTTTGATGTCACAGAGTGGAGAGTAGCAAATACTGTAACTTAAAAATCACTTTATTGTTTATTTTTCCTTTGTATTTGGTGCTGTCTTTCTGAATTTTATTTTTCTGGTGGTAACTTTTTTTTGTTAAATTTATGCTCCCAGATGGTCATTGACAATAATATTGTCTTGCTTTTTTTTTTTTAACCCTACAATTTGTAGAGAGCTTTCCCAAGTACTGTCTTATTTAATAAAATATGACATAAATATGTTGGAGGAAGGCCAGCATACTATCACTATTTTACAAATGAGAGAACCGGTAAAAGGGGTTCAGTAACTTGTTTAAGGCCCTAGAGCCAGTGTCGGAACCGAACTCTTTTTTCCCTGTAATCCGTTGTCTTTTCATTGCAGCATTTTGTTGATGTGGGAATTGATTGAAGAAGACATTTTGGTTGGAAGTTTTAATTGAGCTTGGAACTTGAAAATTTAACTTGTAGACCTGTAACTTACTGTTAGAAAAGGGAGTTTAAGTAATCTTAAGTTGAAAAGAGGCAATAGCTGAAAATCCTACATAGACCTTAAATATTTCAAAATTTTTACTTTTGTTTTAAGCTGTTTTAACAGTCCTATATGTTTTAGGTGTTCTACTACAGGAAAAATAATCTCAGAGCTAGAATTCATTCTCCACTTAGACTTGAGTTCACAGGTCCTGCATTTATTGTGACAAATTGGTACTCAGTGGAAAATATTTTATTGACCAAGTTTAGAATCTGTCAGAGACACAGACTTGATTTTTTAAAAAAGATTTTATTTATTTATTTGAGAGAGAGAGAGAGAGAGAGAGAGCATGAGCTGGGTGGGGGGAAGGGCAGAGGGAGAATGAGAGAGACAAGCAGACTCCCTGCTGAGTGTGGAGCTCATGAGGGGCCCAATCCCAGGACCCTGAGATCATGACCTGAGCCAAAGTCAGACACTGAACCAACTGAGCCACCCAGGCACCCCAGCATAGACTTGATTTTTACTTAGAATGTGATGCCTTTTAATGCTATGCTAAAAAGATAATCCTTTTATCTATTCTATAAACTTTGTTATATCTGTTGCACCTAGCTATACTTTAAGGGACAGTTTGGTTTGTGATATGTCAAAAATATGGGCTTCTATAATATTCAGCTATAATATATGCAGAATATATATGAGTGCCTACTGTGGCAATTATACTAGGTGCCTGTGATCTAATTGGAGAAAAAAGACTTAAAATTGGTTAGATATGTAACAGGGCAACTTATCAAGAATTTACTGTAGCAAAAAAAAAAAAAAGAATTTACTGTAGCAAATAGGAAAAATACAACACTGTTGTTTGTTCTGCATCCTTAAAAGAAGCATATATTCTGTTCTTGGGAATGGGAGACTCTCTACTCCGTTCCTAAAGATGGAATTCTCTTTATTTCCAAGGAAGGTAAACACATTCTCAACGGTTTTAGAATCCATGGTAGAAGCTTTTAGGACCATCCTATTTCTAAAGTCTTTGAGAGAACAACTAAACTCTATTATTGTTGAAGGAAATGCTGGTTGTCTTCAGAAGATTGGGGGATTTCTCCCAGAGAAAAAAATTTCCAGGGGGAGGAAATCAGAGATAGTTCATTTTTATGGATAGTTGAAGCTGGTACTCTAGTTGAAGCAGTGTCTTGGAGGTTCTGAAGTAGATGTGGTTATGTGGGTACTAGGGAAGACTGAACACGGAGATGACTTTGACAAACATTGTGAAGGTCCCCGTGGCTAACTTGGTGCAGAGGCTGGGGAGGGTGGCATGGAGGGTAAGCACTGGATGCTACCAATGGGGCTAAGTCAACAGGGCCACAAGGGTTTAGACAATGAGCATCTCCTGTAGGGGTCACCATGGGCCACTGACTAAAGGCCTTGACTACACTTTTCTTCATTGCATCACCTTTGGGGTCTGATACAAATCAAGGGGTGAAAGAATAGCCCTTAAGCATGTCTAATATTAGATTTCTTACTCACATGAATGAATCTTGACCTTGAAGTCCGAACTGGTTTGAATTTGAGAAACAAAGAGATGTGACATTTCTTGATCTTGAATGTAGTGGAAATAGCTTGTGTGCATACATGAATGTGCGCATGAATGTGTGTGTACACGAATATGTGCATACATGTATATGTGCATACATGTATGTATGCATACACGAACGTGTGCTTCCATGTATATGTGCTTCTCTTTCATACCTCCCCTGGTCTTTATGCATCCATCTTGAAATGTCCTCGTCCTTGCCTAACCACCTGGGAAATGCTTACTCATCATTCAGAATTCATGTCAAATACCACTTCTCCTTTTTGAATAAGCAGAGAGGAGGGAGTCTAAAAATAATTCTTGGCTTCCTAATTTGCAATATAGAGATAATGCTGGCCTTGCTTAAATCACAGACTGGTTGTGAGAGTTGAATGAAATGACTTCTCTTAAAGAGACAGAACATGTTTAAGGTTGGGAGAGCCACAGTGGCAAAAGCATTGAGCAGGGGACTCTGGTATACAAGGAGGCAGGGTCCCTAGGGAGACCTGTTTTGATGGAGCTGAGGATTTATTTTTTATTTTTTGGTGTATGTGGTACAGATGAGAATAGCCATACAATGTTTACTTACTGTGAACTGGATTTAGGAGAGGATCTTGAACAGGAAGGAGGACTTTAAAACATAATGAAGTGGTTATTAGGAAACCGTTTCTTAATAAGTGAGGGAGGTATTTTGAGTTGATTTTAACTTGTGATACACAAAATTAATTTTACTGAAGAGTGAAGAGGCTGCACAGACAGGAAAATCAGCATGGATACAAGTATATTGTACGGGTGGAAACCATGAGTCTCAAGACTAAAAATATAATGGGCGGTTTTGGAAGTAGAGAGTTTTTAATGTTAGGAGGTGACCCACCTCCTCAATTTGTGGGTAGAGTGTGATTTCAGTTTGTGGTGGTTGAATGAGGGACGGATGTGCTAGACTGTGAACTGAGGGAGAGGACTGCTCTAGATTGTTCAGTCTCTTCACAATCCCTGCAATGTAGCTTTCAAAGATTTGCTGACGAGATGAGTGAATTAGCTTGTCAAACATTACTAAGGCTTTTTAGCTGTAGTTCAATTGCCCTCTAAAAAAAAAAACCACTTTTAATTCCTTCTTTAGGACAGTTTCTTTTTAAATAACACTTTTTTTTTCATTTCAAAGGCCAACAAGCTCACTTGCCCCTGAGAGCTAGCTGTTCTTGATGTCCCACCATTCTACCATATGAAATGATGAACCAGATTGTCAAGAAACTTTTGCCCAGAATCTCATTGCTGATGTCCTCTAATGTGAAGGGTCTGGCAAGATTCTGAACCTTCTGTTTTTTTTTTTTATAAGAATGCATAAATCTTTTATCTTTTATAGATAACCAATTTATTCTGAAATTGATGTCATTTTCATCAAAAATTCTTAACTTCCAGGAAATGTTCAGCAGATGTGATTTTCTGGGCCTTCTGTATGTCTCTAACAAAATATGTCTCTAACTCTGTGTCTCTAACAAAATAATTACAATAGTAGGAAGAAAAGGAGCTCACATGTATTGAAGTCCTGCTATGTGCTCTCTACATGTTATTTAATCTTTTCAATAACCCTTCAGAGTATGTGATGCCATTTTTATTTTATAGACCTGGACTCAAAGATTTAGAGAGATAAAATACAATAACCAATGTATATACTCAATGAGCCATAGAGCTGGAATTTGAACCCAAGTCTTTCTGGACACACACACACAAATGTCTTACTACTTTATGCTGCAAGGCAGAAGTAATTCCAGGTGGGCTCTATTTTTAAATATGCCCCAAATCTGACCACCTTTCACCACTTCTGTCACTATGATGCTGGTCCAGGTCTCCGTGATGTTTTGTGTCTATTAGTCTAACATCTCCTGTTTTCTCTGCCTCTTTTATTTTTATTTATTTATTTATTTTTAGGATTTTATTTATTTATTTTAGAGAGAGAGAGAGAGGGTGTGAGTAGGGAGAGGGGAAGAGTGGAAGGGAGAGGAAGAGAATCTCAACCAGATTCTATGCTGAGCGTGGAGCCTGATGAGGGATTTGATCTCATGACCCCAAGATCATGACCAGAGCCAAAACCAAGAGTCGAAGGCTTAACTGACTGAGCCACCCAGGTGCCCCTGTTTTCCCTGTTTCTGTCTTTGACTCCTACGGTTTATTTTTGATAGCCAAAGTGATCCTTTTATTTATTTTTTTTGAAGTATAATTGACATAAAATATTATATTAGTTTCAAGCGTACAACATAGTAACTTGACCTTTGTATATGTATGTTGAAAAATGATTATCTCAATAAGTCTAGTTATCATTCATCATCAAAGATAATACAATATTATTGTCTATATTCCCCATGCTGTACATTACATCTCTATGACTTGTTTATTTTATAAGTGGAAATTTATATTCCTTGATCCCCTTCACTCATTTTAACCCCCTATCCCCCTTCCCCTGTGGCAACCACCAATCTGTTCTCTGTATCTGTGAAATCTGGGTTTTATTTTGTCTATTTTGTTTTTTTAGATTACACATACGGTATAAGCAAAATCATGTGGTATTTGTTTTTCTCTGACTTATTCACTTAGCATAATAATCTCAAGGTCCATACATGTTGTTATAAATGGAAACACTCATTCTTTCTTATAGCTGAGTACTATTTAATCACACCTGCACACACACACACACAAATACATCTTTTATATCCCTTCATCCATCAGTGGATACCTCGGTTGCTTCTATGTTTATAATACTGCAATGATCATGGGGTGCATATATCTTTTCAAATTACTGTTTTTATTTTCTTTGGGTAAATACCCAGAAGTGGAATTGCTGGATCATATGGTAGTTCTATTTTTAATTTCTTGAAGAACCTCCATACTGTTTTCCATAGTGGTTGCACCAGTTTACATTCCCACCAACAGAGCACAAGTGTTCCCTTTTCTCTGTATCTTCACTGACACTTGTTATTACTCGTCTTTTTGATAATTGCCATTCTTACAGGTATAAGAGTCTTTTGTGATTCCATACAAATTTTAGAATAATTTGTTCTAGTTCTGTGAAAAATGCCATTGGAATTTTGATAGGGATTGCATTGACTGTGTAGTTGCTTTGGGTAGTATGGACATTTTAACAGTGTTAATTCTTCTAATCCATGAGCACATATCTTTTCATTTATTTGTGTCTTCTTCAGTTTCTTTCATCAGTGTCTTATAGTTTTCAGTGTACAGGTTTTTTACCTCCTAAATGTATTCCTACGTATTTTATGCTTTTTTTTTTTTAAGATTTTATTTATTTATTTGACAGAGAGAGAGACAGACAGCGAGAGAGGGAACACAAGCAGGGGGAGTGGGAGAGGAAGAAGCAGGCTCCTAGCGGAGCAGGGAGCCTGATGCGGGGCTCGATCCCAGGGCTCTGGGATCACGCCCTGAGTGGAAGGCAGATGCTTAATGACTGAGCCACCCAGGCGCCCTTTTTGATACAGTTGTAAATGGGATTGTTTTCTTGGTTTCTCTGTGATATTTTGTTATTAGTGTATAGAAATACAATAGATTTTTGTATATTAATTTTGTATTCTGCAATTTTACCAAATTCATTTGTTAGTTCTAAAAGTTTTTTGGTGGAATCTTTAACGTTTTCTATATATGGTATCATGTCATTTGCTAATAGTGACAGCTTTATCTTTTCCTTTCCAATTTGGATGTCTTTTTTTCTTTTTCTTGCCTAATCACTGTAGCTATGACTTCCAATACTATGTTAAATAAAAGTGGGGAGGGTAGGGATTCTTTTCTTGTTCCTGATCTTAGAGGAAAAGCTTTTAGCTTTTTACTGTTAAGTACTGATATTAGCTATGGGTTTGTCATGTGTGGCGTTTATTATCGTGAAATCTGTTTCCTCTTGAATATAAGTCAGAACAGTCACTCACCATTTCACATAGAAAAAGGCCAGAGTCCTTACAACGACCCCTTTTTCTTCCTCTGACCTAATGTTTGATTTCTTCTCTTTGTTCATTTCTTTCTAGCCTGCCAGACACATGTCTTCCAGGGATCGCTAATTCACTCAGCCCTCCAAGTCATTGCTCAAATCTCATTGAGGTCTATGCTAATCCACTATTTAAAACTGCAACCCCAATGGGACTTAAAATACAGTAATCTAGGATTTTCAGGCTCTTGATAAAATTCTTTAAAACACTAAAATTCTCTGCTTCTATATTAAATGACAACAGTTTTTTTCATGTTGAAATATAGAATTGGAATAGATCTAAAATACCACAAACACAGTCTTATGTGGACTAGAGAAGACTCATCTAGCGTTTTTCAAACATCGTATCTCATTGTAAGAAATATAGTTTACTTTGTGACCCACCGCATGTTTATAAAACTGAAACAGAAGTTTTATGAAATATTTTGCATTTCTGTATGTGATATGCTCATATTTTCTATTGAATTCTATTCCATTCCATTAGAAAAACTATGTTAGTCATGACCTACAAATTGATTTCACGACTACTTATTGGTCATATTCCATAGTTTAAAAAATACTGGTTTGTTGTATCTCAGATCTCTTTGGCTCAGGATATGTGAATCTTGTGTGTTAACTTCATGAAAATATAAACTGTTGACAATGACAAATGAAATTTCACTGTACTTTTGATACTGACATATAACTATTAGTGAATGTTTACAATATTCATATTCAGATTAACAAAGTAATATAGATTTATTTTTATAAATATGTAATTAATTTAAAGTGCTTCTCTTTTGTTAATATTGTTTGCTAATGTTAGAATTCATGTTAGAAGTGCTGCTTTTCATCCAGTGAATTAAGAGATTTCTATCTTTTCTTCTCTCACTCCCAAATCTCAGTATTTTCATTTTTTTAAAAGATTTGTTTATTTTAGAGTGGGAGGAGGGGTAGAGGGAGAACGAGAGTCTTATGCAGACTCCACCCTGAGCATGGATTCTGATGCGGGGCTTGATCTCGTGACCCGAGATCATGACCTAAGCTGAAACCGAATCAGACACTTAACCAACTGCACCACCCAGGTGCCCCTCAATTATTTTTATTATTTTGATTAGTGTTTGTTTTTCTACCTTTATTAGTATTAAATACTAAGAATGAGGAAAAATATTCAAGAATAAAAAGCTTAATTTATGCTATTTTCTAAAGCATCACAATAATTAATACATAGGCCTGCATAGTTTATCACACATTTGTTTTTTGGCTTCTTAATTTTTGAGGACAGAAAACATTTAATAGATATCATCTCTGTAATCTTCTCTAATATATTCTCTAAATTGGAAATTTCCTAATGTGATCTTTTTTTTTGAGAGAGAGAGTGCGAGGTGGGGGAGGGGTGGAGGGAGAGAGAGAGTTTTAAGCAGACTCCACACTGAGCACAGAACCTGATGCAGGGCTTGATATCACGACCCTGAGATCACAACTTGAGCCAAAACCAATGGAGTCAGATGCTTAAAAGACTGTGCCACCCAGACACTCCATAATATGATGTTTGTTAAAAGTAAGAAACCCATATTCCAAGCTGTCTTTCATCATTGTCTTCTTACATGCGGTGCTCTAGCTATATTAAATTATTAAGCCAGTTTCATCCTGCCTTCCTGGCTTTGTGCTTTTGTGCCTTCTTGCTTTACTGCCTGCCTCCATTTTTCTTATTCTGTCTAATATTTTGAATATCTGCTATATGCCATGCATGGTAGTAGGGATTATATAAGACATAGTCCTTGTGTTCACTGGACTTAAACTGGATACTAACAGTCCCAGTTATGAAAGGAAAAACAAGAAGGCTTAGATTGCTTAGAATACCTATAGTGGGATTGATTCTGTGTATCTTGATTTACTTCTAGCATTCAGAGATTAATAGAATTTTGGAAGTGGCAGAGGCATTGGAAGACATTAGTTTAGTTCTCACACTTTAATGATGTAGAAACTGAGTTCTTATAGATTAAATGGCCTGTTGAGGTCACAGCTAGAACCTAAGTTGGTTTCTTGACCAACTCATTCTGTACCACCTCCTTTCTCTTTATTGTGATAGCCTGCCCAGATCCCATGTTGTCATATACTTTTATATCTGATTTGTGCTGTTAGAGACCTCTTTTCACAATACATACACTGAAGTATAGGCTTTAACATTATTGGTTTTTTAACTTGAAATTATAATTGGAACAATTAGAGATGCGTCAGTGGAAAAGCAATGAAAGAAGGCCATTAAGTGCTAATAAATGCCTCTCCTCATGGGATTGGAGATCTTTTCTTTTCTAAGCATTTGAGCTCTTTTCACTGGTGCTTTTAAGTGGCTAGAAATAACACTTGCCGCACGCTTGTGGAATACTCTAGATGCCAGGGGGTTCATTTCATTCTGTATTTGAATTGAGCACACTGTGGTTGGAATGTGTGTTGATTCTTTTGTTGGTTTAAGCTTTCATTCCATGTTTTGTATTAACCTTTCTCATGGAAGGCAGAGAACAATAGTGAGAGCTCTTAGAGAATGAAGCCTTTAGGTAGCTGATGACTTTCTAGGAAGCAGATGAAAAAGTTAAAATTATAGGTGTTTATTTTGATACATTTTCCTTTTCACATCACTCAAAACTTAGATACAGTATGAAAAACTGTATCTAGCTTACCCTAAAGTCACATGCTTATGGCAAGCAAAAGATAATCACTACTTATTGCTATGGAGATATATTACATTCTGGAACAAATTTGTATAATTAATTACTAAATAAATTTCAGGATAATTTACGACTATTTCTTCTCAAAATTGTGGTGATGATGATGATGGTGATGATGATGGCAGCTGAAATTTTTTGACCACTTACTGTGTACCAAGTACGTACTTCAGTTTTCTTGTCTACAGTTTCAGAATGCAAAATGATCTGAAAATTAAATATTATTTTTGTAATTCATTTTGCAAAACTTATATTGACCTAAACTCATTTACTGGCAAACTTGACCTGAATGATGTGAGGCTGTTCATAGAATGTTTTTATCTCTTTTACCGTGAATATTCATTTGTTTTGCTACAGAAATAGTATGTTTGATTCCACATGCTACTTCAGATTCCATTACACAGTTTAAGTTTGAGACATCATTTTTTTTTTAAGATTTATTTATTTATTTGAGAGAGAGAGAGCACGAGTGAGAGGCAGAGGAAGAAGCCAACTCTGCTGAGCAGGGAGCGTGATACGGGGCTCCATCCCGGGACCCTGGGATCATGACCTGAGCCAAAGGCAGCCGCTTAACTGACTGAGCCACCCAGGCGGCCCAAGTTTCAGACATCATTTTACCTGTCTCAAATATGAAGAAAATTTGAGTTGCATATCACAATGCCACTAGAAGGTAAAGGACTGTGTTTTTCTTATTATTCCACCCCCAACCTGCCCACAATTTACAGATGAGAAACTGAGCCAAAAAGTAATGGATCTCAAATTCAAACCCAGGCATTTCAGTGCTACAATCTGTGCTCTTAACCACCATGCTATACCAAAAAAGAAGTTTTTGAAAGCACTTCACAGATATAACTATTATATATTTATCTAATAAAATTCTAGTAACTGTGAAAAAATTCAGATTTGAATAGAGTTAGTTACTCTATTAATATTTCTGTGTTGTTTTCCATCGTTAAATACTATCTTAAACATGTCCATGATTTATTAGTAGTTCCTGCCACTCTTGATTGCTATTTATTTATTTGAGAGAAAGAGAGAGAGAGTGTGTGTGCACATGAGTTGGTGGAGGGGCAGAGAGAGAAGGGGAGAGAGAATCTTAAGCAGACTCCACACTGAGCGCTGAGCCAGCTGTGGGCCTTGAGACAGGGTTCAACTTGGGGCTTGACCTGGGGCTGAATCTTAAGACACTGAGGTCATGACCTGACCTGAAATCAAGAGTTGGCCACTTAACAGACTGAGCCACCCAAACACCCCCAGTCTTGATTGTTTTATTTTCAACCTGCTGGTCTGTTCCTCCTTTGGACTTCTTAAATTTTTGAAAGCTTCTGTACTTGTTTATAAAGCATGCTATTAGGTCTCAGGAAAAAGAGTAAACATCGCTGCTGAGGCAAATGTGCTTTGAGATGCTATCTACTCTAAATGAAGAAGGGAGCCACCAATCATTTTAGCACAATAGACAGTTTGGACTATAAATAAAATTATAACCTTAGTCACACACTATCAGTTTACTGATGTTGGTGGACATGTAGTTTGTGTATTATTGTTGACATATACAATTGGGTAATATAGTGTAATTGCTGTAGTCAGAGAAGTGTAGATAGAGAAAGTAATTCTTAAGTTTACTTATTAGTATGCCTTCTTTGGTCAGCTGAATCTATTAAGTAATAAGCAAAATTTATTGAACTCTGTTATGTGTTTCCACTGGCTACTTTTAATACATTTTAGGACTTGGAGCTAATAAACATGTTTTCCCTAAACTTTCATTGGGAATGTAGAGTCAAGGGTAACTTTTTTTTTTTTTTAAGATTTTATTTATTTGACAGAGAGAGACACAGCAAGAGAGGGAACACAAGCAGGGGGAGTGGGAGAGGGAGAAGCAGACTTCCTGCTGAGCAGGGAGCCCGATGCTGGACTCAATCCCAGGACCCTGGGATCGTGACCTGAGCCAAAGGCAGACGCTTAACAACTGAGCCACCCAGGCGCCCCAAGGGTAACTTTTAAGATAAGAAATAACTAGGTATTTATAATGCATATGTTATAAATATATATACATATATTTGTATATCTATATACCTATATATCATCTATTAGATACTGAGTACTTTTCCTTCTTCCTTTTTCTCTTGCTCTTTAAAATTTCCAGTCAATGGTACAGGATCACAGAAAAAAAAGTCAATTAAATAGACAAAAAAAAAAAAAAAAAAAGAAAGAAAAAAAAACAATCCAAACATTTCCAGGTAAGAAAATAAAAGAATAGACCACATACATGATACCTACATCTTTAATTATGAATGTTTGCATACTTATTTTCTAATTAACCCTTAAAATTTTATTTCCAATAAATTCACAGTTTTAATTCCTATATTGCTGACTTTATTTGCTCACCAAGTCACTATTGAGCACCTTCTTTGTGCCAGGTGCTATGCCAAATACTGGCCTTTTAGAAATGAGGTCCCTGTCCTAAAATAGCTTGTCTAGGGGAGGGATGTGAGGTTCATGGTAGTTTGGAATAAAGAGGAGAAACATTTAAATATACTGGTATTTCAAGAAATGCTTTCCATAGGAGGCTGTAGCAACATTCTGTCTTTAAAATGAAATGGGTAAGGAAAGGCAGTGCCTTGGGGAAGAGCTTCCATGGTAGAATACTCAACACAGAGGCATGAAATTAGTGTGAAGTCACTTGGGAACCAGATGTTCTGGGAATAAAAGGTTTGCATGGAGAATAATCGATGAGGCTTCTAGAGTATTAGGGAAGAGTTAGATCCAAGGATCCACTTAAATCCCTCTTTGATAATTGGAAAACCAGATTCCCATTCTTTTTAAATAAACTGTGTGGCTATGGCTCTCCATTCTGTTTTAGTGGAGAAACTGACCTGTACTTTTTTGGCTTCCAGTTAAATACCTATTTTTTCTTCCAGCATCCTAGGAAAAGTGGAGACAGGTATGCATAATATTGACTGTGGAAGCTTACTTCTACACTTATCCGTACTCTTTTCTTCTAGCCCCCGGCAAGAACTGGCAATAAGCAGGACCAAGGACAATAATTGGGTCATATTTCTTCAAGTCGAGTCTTCAGGCAACAGTTGAAGTGCTGCCTACACCAGCCCTGCCCCTTGTCATTGGATACGTGCTCTCTCGGGCTAGCTTCTTCTCATGGGGTGTGGTCTTCCACACCTGGGCCTTTCCTACCCATTGTAGTGTCAAAGTACAAAGGTCTGAGATTCATGTAGGGGCTTCATGGAAAAGGGGCCTTTTCGGGAGGCCTGTCAGCCTTTTTGGTACTAGGCCTTAAGCCTGCCTCCTAACTAGCCCAGATGAGGCTTCCAAAAGGTCCAACCTCATGTTTCCAGGATTCAGAAGGGACTGAGTAAGGGTTTGAGGCAAAAGCTGTTTGACTTTTCCTTTCCTCACATATCTCTCTAGAAACCCTGTAGGAAAGGATGGCTGACAGAATGAATGTTTGGCATTCTGGGTTCTTTTATTCTTCTTTGATCTGTAGCACGTATTGTCAGTGGGAGTGAGATTGCTCCCAGGGGGGCAAAAATTAGTTCTTGGGGGACAAAAGTAATCTTATTCTTCTCATGTATAAAGCACAGATGTATATATAGTACATTTACAGATATACAGTATATCTGGTATTAAATTTAATGGGGAAAATTTAATGGACAAGAATATATAACAAGGCCCTTAGGGGGGCAATAAAAACAAAAAAGAGGTTGAGAAACACTGTTCTAAAATGTAGTGTATGTCTCTCTCTCTCACTCTGTTAGGCAGTGCATACGAGGATGGGGGTGACTCATAATGCCAGCACTATACGAGACTGTCTTTTTTTGCTCTGCTCTGCTTAGTCCGTAGCTTTTATCTTCAGGTTTGCCTTGTGGCTGAAGATAGTTTCTGTGGCTCTGCTATTTTGTATGACTGACAGGGAGAAAAAGGAAGAGGGAAGGGCAAAGTGTATACATCAGCTAAATCAGACCTTTTTAAAGGAACTATTTCATTCAGGTTAAAGATCTACTTATTTATTTTAGAGAGAGAGAGAGAGACGAAGCGTGCATGACTGGGGAGAAGAGAGGGAGACAATCTTCCAGCAGACTTCCCACTGAGTGTGGAGCCGGACGTGGGGCCCGATCCCACGACCAATGAAATCATGGCCTGAGCCGAAACCAAGAGT
This sequence comes from Ursus maritimus, assembly GCF_017311325.1. NCBI lineage: Eukaryota > Metazoa > Chordata > Mammalia > Carnivora > Ursidae > Ursus > Ursus maritimus. The sequence continues at coordinate 76,043,741 of NW_024424452.1, forward strand.
CAGACGCTTGAGTGACCTAGGCACCCCGTTAAAGTTGATGTTACTTAACAACCTTTAATTACGTTTTACCGACTAAAACTTAGTTATGTGGATACCCCATTTGCAAACGAGGCTGGAAAAATATAGATTTATTTATCTATTAAAATTGGGTCCATTGCCATTAACAAAATTGGGATTCTGTTAATAAGAAATAAGGGGAAATGGATATTGGGCAGCCAACTAGCAGTCTCTTTAGTTGTCCCTTTTATCATCCATTTGTGTGGCAGCTACCCAGGTGCAAGAGCTATGTCCCTCTCCTTTATGCTGAAACTCATTAATCTGGTGCTTTAAATTTTTGAACAAACTGGCTTTATGAATAAGCAAATAAAATGGATTAAATATGAAGGCATTAAGTTCTTGAGAGTTTCCTGGTGGGGAGAACACATTGTATTTGTAAACTAAAGCTGGCTTCTTCATTCAGTTTATAGATCTTGGACTCAGAAATTTTGCATTTTGAATGTTGCAGTAGAAACCCTTAATTATTAATTGATTAGGTTTAATGAAAACATTTTGCTTAGAAATTTTGAGTTTTGTGAATGAAAGATAAATTTGAATTGAAAGTTTTTAGATGTTAGTAAAAAAATAAAAACACAGTGTTTCCTGCAAATGGATTCGTAACTACGTTTTTCAAACAAAATGATGGTGGTATTTATTGAATACCTCAAATTATAGAGTATTTGATAGCAGAAAAACGTGATCTTTTACCAGTCTGTAAATGCTGATATTCTTACTGTGCTAAGAATTTAGGGAATAAAAGAAAACTTCCTTGGAAATTTTCCAATTAAATCTGTGGATTTTGGCATAATTACTTCTTTCAGCAGTTAAAGTGGCATTGTAATGGTTGGCAAAGCTCCGGGATTAGGCACAGAAGCACAAAGCCATTTTAACAGCACCATTGTGTTTAGCACGTGGAATACATGACCTCAAGTGCTTCTTGGGCAGGAGGTGGGCAGTATTTGGCAGGGATCTGTTTCTGTTTCTCTCTCTCTCTTTCTCTGTCTTGCCTTTCCTTCTTTACCTCTCTTCCTTTCTCTCTCTCTTTCTTTAGTTGGGTTATCATTTTTTTTTAAAAGATTTTATTTATTTATTTGACAGAGAGAGAGAGAGAGACAGCCAGCGAGAGAGGGAACACAAGCAGGGGGAGTGGGAGAGGGAGAAGCAGGCTCACAGTGGAAAAGCCCGATGTGGGGCTCGATCCCAGAACGCCGGGATCATGCCCTGAGCCGAAGGCAGATGCTTAACAACCGAGCCACCCAGGCGTCCCTGGGTTATCATTTTAAAGGGCTGTGAGATAGTAATCCCATAGGGATTATTTTGGAGCACATAAAATTGTACTTTGGCGATAACTTTTTAGAAGGGGCTTTTCTGTTTTTAAGGAATAATTTTATTTTTTATTTTTTTTAAAGATTTTATTATTTATTTGACAGAGAGAGAGAGAGAGAGCACAAGCAGGCAGAGCAGCAGCAGAGGGAGAGAGAGAAGCAGACTCCCTGCTGAGCAGAGAGCCCAACATGGGCTTGATCCCAGGACCCTGGGATCATGACCTGAGCCGAAGGCAGATGCTTAATCGACTGAGCCACCAGGCATCCCTTAAGAAATAATTTTAAAAAAAATTTGGCTCTGGGAGTTTTAAAAAAATTATTTCCTTCAAATTCTATTCTATGTCTTTAGATAGTCAATAATATTGGCCCATCTGATATTTTGTATTTTTTACTTTGGTATATACCGTTGTATCTTAAACATTCATAATAAAATATTAACTTAAATGACCTCAACAAATTCTTGGTAAATTGAAAGTCATCTTACCTGTTCTTTCAGTACAAGTAAAATGCCAGTTAGCTATTTTCCAGTTGGAGAATTAGATAGGACAATGTTTTCCCTCTGTGATATGAATATATGGGGCTATTGGAAATCTTCCTGACAGGGTAGGTAGAAAGTATTAGAAACTTTAGTATTAGCACTAAAGGAGGCCATGGGAGGAACACAGAGGTGAGGGAGCCGACATGTAAATAGACCATGTAACAAGTGTGTGTTGAGAGCTTAAATAGAGGCATGCATGGGGGATTTCAGGGAGGGCTTCTCAGAGAAGATGATGTGGAGGTGAGTGTTGAAGATCAAGTAGAAGTTGGCTAAAGAGAGAAGTGGGGGGAGGGCGTCGCAAGAGGGGAACATGGACTGTGCCAAGGCACTGGGACTGAGAGTGCGTGTGTATGCAGAGACTTCCATAAAGGACAGGACTTTTTATCTGCTTTGTTTATGGTTTGGATTTCATGCTAAAGACAATGGGGAGTCATTGAATGATCTAGAGTCTGGAAATGATGTGATGGGACTTATGTCACTGTTGAGGTTGGATTAAAGCATGCTCAATTTGGATGCAGGGAAATTAACTGGGAGATTGTTATAGTGGTCTGTATGAGCGTTGGTGGTACCTGTGGTGGTGATTGAAATAGAGAAGAGAGTTTTTTGAGAGTTTTTTGCATTTAAGAGATATGAAGAAGGTAGAATCAGCAGGACTTGGTGACCAACTGTGAGAAGGAAAGGGGAAAATGGAGGATGGACGATTCCCATGTACTTGGTTTGGCTGATGTGTATTGATGCTGATAATGTGTATTATGGTTCGGAATGAAGGAGGAAAAACATGATGGGTAGATGATAATGAGTTGAATTGTTGAGCTTGAGTATGAGATGTTTAGGTGGAGATGACTAGGAGCCTAGTGTGTTTTTGGGAATCCCTCTGACTTACAGTATTTGGTTTACCTCTTTGGGAACTCCCTCTCAGTCTTTCAGTTAGTTCTGTTTCTTTCAGTGTCCATTAAATATTGGTATTTTCCAGAGTCCATATTCATCTCTCTTCTCCACTCCTTTCCTACTCATCTGTTCTTTTGGATTAGGTACCTGCTCCATGAATGTCTCTCAGATTATTATCTCCAGACAGGACTTTTAACCTGAGTTCCGGTTGCTCAGTCTGTGTACTTGTCTCCATTTGGATATTCTCCAGGTATCTATCAATATATCCAGTTTGTTCCCTTATCTTCCTCCCCATTTCCTTTACAATGTAGCGTAGTCTAATGGTCACATTAACACAGAAACTAGAGTTATGCTCTCTAGGTTTGAGTCCTAGATCTGTCAGTAGCTTGTGACTCTGAGAAAATTATGTGACCTTTCTGTGTCTCAGCTTCCTCATCTGTGAAGTGAGAATAACAACAGCACCTACCTGAGGATCAAATAAGAATGGTGCCTGGCACACAGTAAACACTATATAAATAACAGCTTTAACTGGATCTTCCTGTATTGCCTGTTCTGGTTAATGGTACCACTGTTCAGCCAACTAACCGATCCAGAACTGTGAGATTTATCCTCACTCCTCCACATCACTTCGTTCCACATCAGAACAATAATTTGTCCCATCAGTTGTCCACTCTCTGATGTCTTCTTTCCATCTCTGCCATTACTGCTCTGTACTGAACCTTTATTATCTTCTTCCTCAATGACCCATACTGGCTAGTGACTAGTCTCCCTGTCTTTTGTCTTTCTTTTTTTCAACATTCTCTCTATAGTCCCCCAGTGATTTTTCTGAAATGCAAATCTGATCACTTAAAACTCTTTAGTGCCTTTCAGTTCTTATAGGAAGAAAAAAAATACAACTGAAGGCCTCTGAGATCTGGTCCTGCCTTTTTCTTCAGACTCTTTATCCACCCCATTCTGACCTTTCTTTAATATTTACAATTCCTTCATATTCTGTATTACTTTGGTCTTCCATGTCTTTGTACATTCTGATCCCCTTTGGAGGGCCTTCTACCTCATGTCTCTCTGAAGTAGTTTCTGCTGGTTCCCCAAGCAGACTAGGTTATTCTCTGATCTATGTCAGTATTTCCCCTTGCGTGGGGCTTAACCATATGCCAGTCATGCTTGTCATTTGCATGCTATTCTCTTCATAAATTAACTTCTTGGAGAGTCTAAATTATGCCTCTTGTCTTTAGTCAAGGGCAGATGTTAAACATTTATTTACTGAACAGATCATCTGGTTAATGATCATTTACATCTATCTTAAAGAAAAAACATCTCTGTATTTATTTTTTGCTAAGGAAAAAATTTATTTTATCTTGGTTAATTCAGAAAATATGCTCTCCTTTTTTTTAGGCTTCCAAAGGTCAGTCATTTCCTAGTGGACCTATAGTGATATATCTTGATACCTAAGTTTCTGGAAAAGCCAGTAAGAAATATTATCAAGATGGTTCTTAGACCATAGCGTGGGAATTGTTCTCTACTTTTTGTGCAGGAGTCAGGAAACCGTGAAAGAGCATTGACTTATTGCCTGAAGACCAACTGTTAAGACTGTGCAGATTAATGCTTTATTGAGGTGAGTCGAGAGAAGAAAAGCATTTGAGTTGTAGCTGCTATGTGGCATTGAGAGGGAAGTATTCCTCCTGCCTTAAAATCTGTACAGTCTAACATGAATACATAAATAAGACACTCAGGCAATAGAATGGAGTTAATTAGATGATGCTGAGTCTTCAGATTACTCTTCTTATTTTTTACCTTGAAAGTTCATGCAAATAAGAAAAAATGGAGAAAAATGGCATGCAAATTTTATATTTTTATATACATGACCATAAACAGAAATGTGTAGTTTATCCACAGTAATACTGAAGGCACAGTCATTTTTTTCTGCATTAATTTAGCAAAGTAATTTCCCCAAAAGATGTCCCTATGGAAGAACCAACCACCTATTACATAGGAAAGAATAAAATTCAAATGGATGGTTGCATACAACAGCTAATGCATTATCCATGATTATTTGTATCAGGGCCTTGGCTCCCTGTTGGAGGCAGATATAAGGAACTGAGCTTTCCAAACCAGTGCGCTGGTCAACACCAATGGGTTCAGGTGGGGTCTGTGGCTCCTTATCTTTAAATTCCATTCACGAATGTTAAAATATTGTATGTAGAGGCTTTTTATTTTTATTTTTTTGAGATGAGAGAATACCGCAATATCAGGGAAAACATGCTGTGGCTATATTATAGCAAGAGTAATAGTACTACTTCTTTCTATGGTAGTTGGCTTTTAAAAAGTTGCCATATATTGCATTTCATTTGATCCATAGGGTTGTCTCAGCTTAGTAGCAAAAGAAACTAAGATTTAGAGAGAATTTTGTCCATTCAGTGGTGGAGCTGGGGCTCAAAGCAAGGCTCTCTGGGTTTCATTTGTGTGCTGGGCATATGGTTTTCATGCTGCTGGATCATCAGAACCACATGAATCTTCAGGATGCCAGGTTAGTCATTGACTCTTCAGAAGAGAGAAGTTTCTCTCTAGTGCTTTGTCGCACGTAGATAATCCTGTGAAGTCAGGAGAGACTTCCAAATAGCAGGATTCGGTTCCCAGATCTTTTGACTTTTGGTGAGAATGTATATGTTGGAAGTAGGTAGGCCTGGTGAGAGCCACGAAGGGGGCCAGTAAGTGTGAGTTAGTAAGAAGGGGGTTGGATACCTGAATGCATTTATTACTTTTAATGCAAAGCTGTTTGCTTAATAAAAAAGTAGAGAAAAATGTTAAATGTATCTGTGGGCTTACTTTTTAGCCAAACACATGATAATTATTTGTTATTTAAAATATTCGATACATTATGTTTTGCTTTAATAATGTTCAAAGGGATTGTTACTAAATCTACATTATAAATATATAGTCCTAAACATTAGTTGAAACGAATCCCAGCACGAAGGTATTAAGTAACTAAACCACCTTTCTTCCTTCTTCCTTTCCCCCTTCTTCTTTACCTTTTTAATTAATTAATTAATTAATTTTTCTATTTTTTCATTTTTTTGAAGATTTTATTTATTTGAGAGAGAGAGCAAGAGAATGACAGAGAGAGAGAGCACGAGAGGGAAGAGGGTCAGTGGGAGAAGCAGACTCCCCTCTGAAGAGGGAGCCCGACACGGGACTCAATCCTGGACTGTAGGACCATGACCTGAGCTGAAGGCAGTCACTTAACAAACTGAGCCACATAAGTGCCCCCCCTTTTTTTATTTTTTAAGAAAGTATTTTATTGATTTCATTAAATGGCATTATTCAGGCATTTAAAATGTGAATATTCCTCTTTGGCATCTCTCTATACATCCTAAAATCTGACTCAGAATCCTAATAGTTGAAACAGATTCCCTCCCACTCTTTGCTATGGGGTTTTGCTTTGTTTTCCCTTTATCCGTATTGATTCTCAAGGTAACTTCTTCCTTTTTGGTTTTAGGTATAGAGTAGATGCTCTCCTTGTTCTGACTAAGCTTTAAGTGATTGTTGACACCATTAAAACTAGCAAATATTCTAATATAGTTCCTGGAGAATATTAAAAGCCTATTTAATTTTATGTATTTAAATGTTTTCAAAAGAGAGTATCTGTCTCTTTTCTGAACTCCAATGTAGTTTCTCTGTCCCCTCCTTTAATGGTCTTCTATGTGCATGTCTTTATCTTCGCACTAGATTTCAAACTTCCAGGGTCTAACTAGTGCTGGGTGATGCCCACAGCATCTCCCTAGCACTTCTTAGTTTCTCAGTGAATTTTTTTGATGAATAAATAATATAATTTATTTCAGATGGCATATTTTTGAGCAGTACAAGTCTGTAATTTCACTATATTTGTTTTAGTCACATGCAATGACATTCCAGATGAAACTTAGTCCTTGGAATCAAGGAGTAAAGCTTTATTTTAGTTAAGAGGCTGTTCAGTATTATTTCCTCTGTTAAAATTTACACTAGCACTTGCAAAATAAATTGTTTGTAGTAGGGGAAATTTTGTTTAATTTTATCTCTGCACCTCTCTATTCTAAAGGATCACTAGAGCTAAAGGCTTGGGTTCTGCGGCATTCTCACTGGCCTTCATCATTTGTATAAGCTGTTTGCGTTGAAATCTCATTGTGTTAAAGCTCTGTCTACCAAATTTTCTACAAAACCCATGCCATTATCACCCACTGAATTGTTGAGTAATGTATCCTGACTTGAGGTCAGTGGCTCTCAAACCATGTGAGCATCAGAATCCTCTGGAGCTTGTTAAGAGTACAGATACTGCACATCTTCCCCTGGCATTCTGAATCTGTAGGTTTAGGATGAATCCTGGGCCTCTGTGGTTGTAACACTTTTGGTGGTCCTGGAGCCATTTTTGAGAAACATGGCCATTGAGTCAAATTTATTTGTGATTTTTAAATGATGAATCTTCCAAAGTTGTAAGGCATTCTAAATGCATTTAAAATCTGTGTTACAGGTATGTTAATGAATTTGACATTGCACAATCAGTATTGATTTATGTGGCATTGCAGATGTAATTATAGAATAGTTTCTTAGCTGCAGTTTTATTGGTCTAATGTATATTAACATACATTTAAAACACAGTCTTTATTTGTTTAAAAAACTCCCTTTTTAAATAAACTCCCGCTTATCAGGAATGAGAACAAACAAAGCTCAAACTTCAGTGTTTTCTCTGCTGTTAATTTCTACATATACAATATTTATCTCTACTTAATCATATATTTTCGGTGTGACTATTTATTGGAAAAAAATTTCAGGATATTTAGAAGGCACAATCTAATATGCCTTTAATATCTCTAATAATGGTCCATGTTGACTTTGAAGCTGGACAGAGTACTGAATTTTTTAATTACAAAAAGTTTAAGGATTAATTTCTGCACATGTTTTTTATAAATGCTGATTCTCTGAAAATAAAGATCAAGTGAAAATACAAAGTAATTTAATACAAACTTTTATTAATTCCAGCTTAATGAATGAGTGATGTATTCTAGTGAGGTCATTGTGATAATACACATGGATTAAATATTCAATATAAGGAGCCCTCCCTACCCCCCCTTTTTTTTACTTTGCAAATGCTTCTTTTTTAAGATGGGTCTAGTATTCTTTTTTAAGATGGGTCTAGCATTCTTCAGTGATGCACTGAACAGTTTGGAATTAGGAGAATTACAGTGGGACTTGACTTACAAATTTGTCGGTAATTAGAATTACATAAAGTGGGGGCGCCTGGGTAGCGCAGTCGTTAAGCGGCTGCCTTTGACTCAGGGCGTGATCCCGGCGTTCGGGGATCGAGTCCCACATCGGGCTCCTCCGGTGGGAGCCTGCTTCTTCCTCTCCTACTCCCCCTGCTGTGTTCCCTCTCTCGCTGGCTGTCTCTCTGTCACAGAAATAAATAAAATCTTAAAAAAAAAACAAAAAAAGAATTACATAAAATGCCTTAATCTATTTTTTCTTTTTTTCTTTCTTTTTTTTTTAGGGACTTTCTCCCTCGAGGGTCGGGCATTGTAACCAGACGGCCTCTTGTGCTGCAGCTTGTTACTTCCAAAGCAGGTAATATATGAGGATGTTTGCCACATGAGTAAGCACATTCCCATGGTACCTGTTGCCTCCATTCCTGGGTGTTGGGTTGTAGCAACAGAAATGTTTTTGTGATCCCTCTGCTCTGGGTAGCAGCCTGTATTTCTTTCCAAATGCTCTCTTCTTCATTGTTCTTTTAATTCCTTTTATTCCAATAAAGGGAAAATCTATTTGCATATAGCTTTTTAGATACCTACTATGTTTTATGTTAAGAAAATAATAATTTCTCATTGTAATCCATCTATATAATTTTATAGTACAGCTTAACTACTAATACCCTTCTGGTTTATTTCCTTCTTGCATGTGTGTGTGTGTGTGTTTGGAAATTTTTTTTGAGTAACAATTCAAAATCCATCTAATATCTATATGCAGATATATAGTATATGTATACCTGTATCTATGTCTAATGTGCTATGCTTGCTCCTTTCCTTAACACCATGATAATTTGATTGGCAAATGAACTTTGTTTTCATTCTTATTTTTTAGCAACTGGTGATGTTAGATTTTTTGTGTGCTTATTTGGTGTTTATTTATTTTTTTAAAATGAATTGACTGTTTTTATCTTTCCCTATTTCTTTTTGTGGATTTTACTATTTTTCTTATAAATTTCTTTGAAAGTACTTATAAAAACTGCACCTCATAAATTGCAAAAACCAAAGTCATGAAATTTTACCCCTATGTTTTCTTCTAAGTATTTTATAGTTTTGCTCTTATACTTAGGTCTTTGATCCATTTTGAGTTAATTTTTGTATATGGTGTGAGGAAAGGGTCCAACTTCATTTTTTGTATGTGAATATCCAGTTTGTTCCAGCATCATTTGTATGGTTTTGGTAACCTTGTCAAAAGTCAGTTGGCCATAAATATATGTGTTAATTTTGAGACTCTCAGTTCTATTCAGCTGACCTGTATTTTTATATCTGTGCCAGTACTGTACAGAATTACCCATTACCCTTGCTTTGTAGTAAGTTTTGAATTGTGAAGTGTGAGTCCTATTTTGTATTTTTCAAGACTATTTTGGCTATCCTGAGTCCCTTGAAATTCTGTATGTATCTTAGAATCATCTTGTTTTATCCCAGCAATGCAAGATTGGTTTAACACCTAAAAATGAATTAATGTAATGTATATCAATAGAATTAAAAATAAGAAATCACAGGATCATCTCAACAGACTCAGAAAAAGCATTTGAAAAAATACAACATTCCATCATTATAAAAACACTCAACAAAATAGGAATAGAAGGGAACTTCCTTAACCCGAAAAAGGGCATAGACTAAAACCCACTGCTAATATCATACCTAATGGTGAAAGACTGCATACTTTCCTTTAGATCAGGAGCAAGGCAAAGAGGTCTACTTTTGCCTCTTCGGTTCAACATTGTGCTGGAGGTTCTAGGTAAGGCAGTTTGGCAAGAGAAAGAAATAAAAGGCCTTCATACTGGAAAGGAAGGAGTAAAATAATCTCTATTTGCAGGTGATATGATAAAGTACATAGAAATTCTTAAGGAATCCACCAAAAAACTATTACAGCTAATAAATGAGTTCAACAAGTTTGTAGGATACAAGTCAATATACAGAAATCAGTTGTATTTCTATAAACTGCCATGCACAATCAAAAAGTAAAATTAAGAAAATAATTTCATTTATAATAGCATCAAAAATAACATACTACTTAGAACTAAATTTAACAAAAGGAGTGTGAAACTTGTACTCTTGAAATTATGAAACATTGTTGGAAGGAATTAAAATCTAAATAATTAGACAAACATCTTATGATTTATATTGTTTATAAAAGTTTTGATGTATCGAAGTTTTACTCTTTATAGTTGTAAAATCTATACATGTATCTTTAACAAAGAGTAAATACTTAGCACAATTTTCTTCCTTTTCATACTTAAATTTTAACATTTGTTTCATTTATATGAAATTTATTTTCATGTATGCTGAACTATTTTTATTTCCCAGTCTCCTTTATCTTCTATAACATTCCTACTGCAGTCTATTTCTGAATATCTTTTCTATTTTATTGTGCCAATAACACAGTGTTTTACTTTTAAAGATTTATTTATTTATTTGGCGGGGAGGGGCAGATGGAGAGAGAGTGTTAAGCAGACTCTGTGCTGAGCGTAGAGCCCAAGTGGGGTTTGATCTCACGACCCTGAGATCACGATCTGAGCTGAAACCAAGAGTCGGATGCTTAACTGTGCCACCCAGGTGCCCCCAGAGTGTTTTACTTTTGTGGGTTTATAATTTGCTTTAATATCCAACTGTCATGTCTATAGTTCCTCTGCCGTTGCTTATTTTTATTTAGGGGTTCTTTTCTATTTGTGTGGCAAAGTTTAGGATAATTTTGTAAAGACAAAGCTATTGCCAGTAAAATTATTTTAAACCTATAGATTCATAGAAAATAATTTATATCTTTAAAATATTCATTATTTTTTCCAATCCAGGGATCATGCTATGTCCTTTCATTTGCTCAAATATCCTCTGTATTCCTTAGTAAAATGCTTTATGATCTTTAAATAGCATTCGTGTGTTTCTAGTGAAGCTATTCATATTTATTTTTTGTTGTTCTTGTGGTTTGAATAAGGTTTTTTTTTCCATTATATTTTCCAATTTCTCACTGCAAGTCTGTGTTAATGCTGCTATTTTTACTTTTAATTTTTAAATTAACCATCTTCCTCTACATTTGACATTAAAATATTTTTAATTGACTCTCTGGGGTATTTTAGTTATTATATAGTGATTTCATCTGCATTTCTTAATTTTTTTCAATAAATACTTATCCTGAAAATACTGAGATGGCTGAGAAACAAATTGCACTGGATTTTTGGGTGAGTACTGACATGGGAAAAACTGTTAAATGTTGAGATTTATTGAGAAAGTACATTATATGCCTTTTCCTTATACCCTTTTGTCAACCGTCTCCCAGTCTTGCTACTTCTAAGCCCCTGACTGTTTTTTCATTAATTAGTGACAATCATACTTTACACACCACCTCTCTTTTCATACAAAGTAGACTAGAAATTCTTCCCTCAGGGAAAATTTACTGTTTTCACAATCATTCATGAACCCCAAAAAGGAGTTTGTATACTGCAGCCCTCTAGCTGATGCCAGCTGAGAACTATGCTTATTTTTTTCCACTCTGAGTGAACTGTTCATAGAGCAATCCCATGTGTGACTATAGGCTTGGGTTGATGGAAGATTAATGAAATGGCTGAATGAAGCAAGCTGGTATATGTCACTGCTCATGTAATTTACTTGTGCCTTTGAGTCCTAATTGGGATCAGTTCCATAAATACTATTTACACTTGATAGATTCAGTCATTCTTCCAGTGCTCATTGAGTGATTCCTCTGTATCAGGCAAATAACCTTGGCAAAATGGAGCTTACATTCTAGTTGGGGAGGAACTAACAACCACCGAAAAACAAAACAAAACAAAATAAGACAAACCCCCAAACTATAGAATGTTAGATGATGAAGAAAGTGAGCATTCGATCCATGCTGCTATTTGTGTCAGGAGAGGGAAGTTAGAAGATTCTAAGATGGGATCTCCTTATGTGTTTGAAGTTTAACAAGGCTGCCGGTAGGGCTAGAGTGGAGAGAGGAGGGACAGTAGAGGATGAGGTAAAGGGAGACAGTGTTGCTGAAGCAGTTGCTGGGTAGGGTCTTGTGAGCCAGGTGCCTTGAAAGAGAATGTGATAGTAGGATGAAGGCCTTAAAGTAGGTGCCACCAAATATGAGAGAATGAAACAGGAGAGTGGTTTGGGGATTGGATAGCGATTGGGATAATTCCTTTACTCGTGAGGAGGATGAAGGGATACCTTTTCTATTGCAATCCCATGGAAAGAGGAAAATGTGGGAGAAACTACTGGTAAGTCTGTGCTTTTAGTGGTAGAGTTGTGGGATTCCTCACTTGATGACTTTATTTTCTCCAGGAAGGAGACAAGATATTTGCTAATAATGACCATTTTATCTTCTCATTTCCATTAGTATGTCTGTTATTTCTCTTTAATGTCTTCTTACATTGACCAGGACTTCCAGAACCATGTTTTTGTTCCTAGTTCTGGTGAAAATGCCTCTTGTGTTAAATTATACATATATTATTTACCATTTGTTTTTCCTGGTTAAGAACTGTTTTATTCCTAATTTTAAAAATATTTTAAAACCTAGTGAGTAAAGGGGTGCCTGGTTGGCTCAGTTGGGTAAGCCTCTGCCTTCAGCTCAGGTCATGATCTCAGGGTCCTGGGCTTGAGCCCCTCATCTGGCTCCCTGCTGAGTGGGGAGTTTGCTTCTCCCCTCCTTCCTGCTCACCCTTTCTCTTGCTATCTCTGTCTCTCTCAAATAAAATATTTTAAAAAACCTAATAAGTAGATATATAATTTTAATGAATGACATTTTGGCATTTATTGAGATGATCATTTAAAAAATTTTTGATATGTTCACCTTTACGTTTATAGATTTCTTATTTAAGTATCCTTGCATTCCTAAGATATACTTGATTTTAGTAACTTTCTTACTGTACTATTAAAGTAATTCTACTAGTTTATCTGGGTTATTTACATTTATTTATATGTACATCTATCTATCATTGTCAAGTTATCGAATGAAATCTGTACTGGTCAGCATAAAATAAATTGAGTAACTCTGTTTCTGTCTCTTTCGACTTTCTTCTGCTAGCTTTTGAAAATTCTTAAAAACCCAGTGATGCGTTTTAGTTTCTGTTTCCAGTTAAGAAGGGCTGCTAGCCTGGGTTTTTACAAAGCGTTCAAAGTGTTATGCCTTAGACTCGGGGGTTCAGAGACAACAGCTGTGGTCAGTAAGAGCCTGGAAGAGGTAGACTTGAGGCTGTGGTTGGCCTGGGTGCAGAGGCATGGGATGTCAGAGCACATAGGGAGTATTCAAAACCATGTGGGTACTTCCTGTTTTCTCTTCCTTCCTCCCTCCCTCCCTCCCTCCCTCCCTCCCTATGCCCAGTGTGGAACCTCTTGTGGGGTGTGATCTCACAACCCTGAGATCATGACCTGAGCTGAAATCAAGAGTTGGACACTTAACCCACTGAACCACCCATGTGCCTCGCTACTTCCTGTTCTAATGCAGAGATTTTCCTGTTACAATTATAAGAAACTCTTATAAAAGTATTGCTAAGCCCAGGACAGTTACTATTTAGAAAATTAAATACTGAGTGGTTGCCCTGTTTTTGAGCATTAGGTATGTATAAGCACTATGCAAGAACCTTCTGATATAGATGTTATAATTCCCATTTTAGAAAAAGAGCCCCAGCAAGGTTAAGCACCTCAGAGGCCACACTGTTGGTAGGAGTAAGGGTTGTTACTAGTATCTTTCTGACACTGAATATTGCATTTTAAAAATAGGAAACTCTGTTTTATTTATTTATTTATTTATTTATTTATTTATTTATTTATTTATTTATAATACGTATACTTTTTATTAAGCAAACTCTACACCCAGCGTGGGGCTCGGGCTCACAACTGTGAAATCAAGAGTCATGTGATGTACCAGCTGAGCTAGCTAGTTGCCCCTTGAACTTTGTTTTTTTTGCAGGATACACTTTGTATTTTTATTGGGTTATGTTTTATGTAAGGAAGCATCAATAGGCGAATAGTAAATACAGAAGTTATTTGGTTAATTCATAATTATCATTTACTTTGCAACAAAATGTGTGTTTACTAATATTTAACTGCTTGTCTCCATCTGCTGTTGTATTAGTTGCTAAGCGAAGCCAAGAAATTAATTACAGACCCTAAGCCTTATCCTGTGTAATTTGTTTTAGGAAATTTAGTACTTAGTACAGGAGAGCATTCCAAAAAATCATAGTGTTGTGAGGAAGGTGAGAAAAATCACCATCTCTGTGATTTTATTAATAAAGGTAAAATTTTTAAGTGTTAAGGTCATGATAGTTTGGATTTAGAGAGAAGGATTTCTGAAGGTTTTGCTTGAAAGGGCAAGAGCTGGACAGTGCACTTTTGTTGGGTAAGGACTGTGGTGTCAAGAGCAAGGGAGTAGGTAGAGGGTCCTGGTAAAACAAGAGGACAGTTTTCAATGCCTTTGGGCATTTCCAATGCCATGTTGTAACTGGTTTGTGCCAGTTCCTGAGACCCAACAATGCAGCTCTCTTCTCATCTCCGTGTCCACTGACATCATGGTGGTAACCTGAAGCTGGTCACCGTGGGAGTGTTTACACTATGGAAATTGGCAAAATCTACAAACCAGGACTTTTTCCCCCTTAGGGTGCCAGCTGTTGTTTTATCAGCATGCCACTGGTTTCTTTCTTCTCAATACCTAGTCTTACTGGTTTAGTGACATGTCAAATAGAGAAAGCAAATATGTCTGAGTATAATATTTTTGATGAACTACTGAGTATATTGAAAGTGTCACTGCTTTAAGAAATGATCCATTTGGAGTTTGATATACCTCCTGAAGGATTGAGTCCATCACTCTTTGCATTAAAAGTTACTGTTAATAAGAACTTACAAAAGTAAAGCCTGTAAGTCATGGTTAAGGATAAGTGGTTTTGTCTCCTAGAGAACTATTCTATGTTAAAATACTTCTCTCAATGCTATGATATTGCCTCATGCTGCTTTATTTCAATGTCATCAGTGTAAGAAAGAAAGATATTACAAATTAGAGCTTTCAAAATGGATAAATTAAAGTTAATTGTTCACATTACAGAAGTATTCTTTCTTTTGTGAAAGATTTCCTTGGCATTTCCTCTTTTCATGCATGTCAAATATATTATTAATTCATCAAAATTTGATTTACCACTTTTGCATTACATTTACTGCGCAAGGTAATAAATATGTCCATGTTTCAAAAATTGCAGAAGATGTAGTTTATTAGAGAATTATTAGTATTCAGTGCTTGGGGTCCTTGAGCTGCTTTAAGTGACCATTTTAATAAAGATATTCAGTAACAGAAGTCAGAACACTTGTTTCTGAGGCACCAGAGAACCAGTGGGGTGAGGTGGAGACACAGAGTTCAGGCAGCAGGGCTGAGAAGCAGCAGAAGGCTTGTCAAGGTGGCAGATGACCGTGTTCTGTTCTAAGACCTCTGCACACTGAGATCTCTTCAGGGTCCCTTTAAAAGCATTGTGAGTTTAAGGAGATTGCTTCTTACCACAAGAGTCAGGGAAAAGTTAATTCTAGAGAAATGTCACCTTCTCACACGTGAGATATTCTAAAGAAGTTTACAGATTACTGAGACTTTAAATCCTGATGTATGTACAATGACCAGGACCTGTTTTCTAGTTTCATAAATTAGATTGCTACATTTTAGTGGAAACATTCAGGTATTTCTTGAATAACAACGCTGAAAATATTTTAAAACTACATGCCTCATTTGCTTTGTATTTAAATATCTGAATTTAATTAAAATGGATATTTTAGAATAAGATAGTCTGTTTTTGCAGAGGAGTAAATGTTTATTTTCTTTTCATTGTAACAAGTTAACCTCATGTGAAAACAAATGTGATTCTGAAAACATTCTTTCTTGACTACAGCTTTGACCTTGTTCTGCTCCAGTGCTGGTTTCCTATTGCTTTCCTTATAAAGTGCCAGTTACCAGATAAAGTGCAGATTCATAGTTCAAAGTCTCTTGAATATAGCTCTTCTTAAATTTTAATGTGCGTAAGTTTCCTGAGGATTTCTGGGTATCACCGTCAGAAGTTTTGATTCAGTAGGTGTGGGGCAAAAGCCCTGCGAGATGCATTTTGAAGGACTACTCTGCTTCCATAGCTGTTGGTCTTTGAGAAACACTTTGAGAAACGTTCATAACAGTTTCATCTAATTCTTTTACTTTTGTTTTCTTTTTCTAGGTATCTTTCCTTCTTCCTTTTAATAGATCCATTTTTTGAGCTATTGCCTGTTATTCTTTTAAAAATTGTCTGAATGTTTGGTCATGGAATCTTTAGACAGGTCTGAGCACCGTGCTTTGAACATCACAGGCACTCACTCATGGAATTCTGACCTGTATTCTCCTGCTGCCAGGGCGTCTAGCTCGGACACCAGCACATTTGGCCCTGGTATTTGAAGAGCCTGAGGATATTTTCTTTCCAGCTTTATTTTAATATAATTGATAAATAACACTGTGTAAGCTTAAGGTGTACGATCTAATATCTCTGATATATGTGTATCTGAGGATTTTCATAGACTTCTCAGAGGTTGAGATTCTAATAACATCTAATTTTGTTGTTGCATAACTGACTTACTTCCAGGCATAAATGTAGAGAGAGAAAAAAAAAAACATCCAAATGAAATCTCTGTAACAGCAAGTGCGCGTCCACTCATCCCTTAGAACTGGGGTCTTCCCTGATTTCTGAAAAGCCCAGAAAGTCCCATTGACCCCCCCCTTGGAATGTCACATGGTTATCAAGCACAGCATTTTAATTCTGGAAAATATAACTATCAAAAATACATTAGAATATATTTGTTGTGGTATTGAACAATGGGGATGTTGGGTTTTCTAAGAAGTTTGAGCATCACTGGCATAGAAGGGATTAAAGGGGATTCATTTTTCTGGGGGATGCTTTGGGTTATTATTCTGTGACTATGGGACACAATGTAATAAATAAAGGAACTCCCAAAGGTCCTAGGTAGAATAGTATTCTTGTTAAATGGATAGAAATGTAGAGACTGTATACATGTATTAAGGTAACACTTTGTCCAGATGTTCCCACATTTATAATCTGTTTCATGGAGAGGTCAAATGACTCTCTTTTGGGATTCTTATAAACCTTATTTTTGAGGGGAAAAAAGGTAGTTTGTGCGCTTTCATCCAAACCTACTTTAAATCTGGTTTGGTTGTGTTTTTCAGGTCACTGCTCTTTTAATATTTGGATAACTCAAGAAATCTAACTTGTCTTCATTTTATGCTTGGTTATTGGGATCCTACTTTCAATTACTGGTTATATTCATTTTTTCCTCCCCCCACTTCTTTTTGTTGATACTACTCTAAAACTGGTATTTTAACCATTTTCCTTTTGTTGTCCTTTTTTCTTAGCTTAAATATTGGCTACCCATTGATTAATAGAACTTAGAATTTCTAGTTTCTCAGTTATGTATTTTCCATTTACAAAGTCCACAGCAGTTTTTGCTCAACTCTCAAAATTTTGAGAAAAGTCAAAGAGCTATTCTAAGCAAACTTGACTTAACTTTTATTTCTTCACAGGTAGGTGGCTGCCCTTTAATGCCACATTTATTTCCATTTAGGAAGGAAATGACTAAATTAAAGGCATTATGTTTCTCTTGAAAGGAAATGAAGAAATATATATTTCAGTAGAATTCCATTCCCGTTTGTGAGGTTAAGATGACTTTTAAGTTGGCAATAATTTGTTGTTTATAAGGCACGTTTGTCTTTATTTTAATTACTTAATTAATTAATTAATTAATTTTAAGTAGGCTCCACACCCAGTGTGGAGCCCAATGCAGGGCTTGAGTTCACAACCCTAAGTTCATGAACTGAGCTGAGATCAAGAGTCGGATGCTTAACTGCTTGAGCCACTCAGGCATCCCATCTATTCTATTTTAAAAGAAGGCATTGAGGTTTTTATTGGCCTCAAGTTTCCAAGCCAAAAATTATAGTTATCTGACCTTTTGCTCCATCTAATGTCTTCCAGAATTATGTCTGCTTAAAGAGGCTGAATGGAAGGGTGATAACAAGTTTCTTCATTTTGGCACTTCTCTTTCCTTCTATAAGCCTTTGTTCTCCCAGTTTTAAAAAATGGGTTGTCTGGAAATAATTGATATTGAAGAAGACTAAAAGATAAGCTGAATAGTTGTTAATATCTGTTTAAATCGAAGAGGGGGAAGTGTGATTTTTATTGTAAGAAAATGAATAGACTTATTTTACATCATGCCTATGACTAATAATAATTATTACTTACCTACTCCTTCCTACTCTCATTGTTTCCACGTGGGCTTCTAACAATAGAAATTGTAGATCACAGATGTCCCCTATATTTGCATTTGTTGGATGAGTCGTAGTAGTCTGGAAATCATTTTCTTTGCCTTCTCCTCCTGTGTGGGTCATGTGTAATCTTCCCCACTGCCACAGACTGCATCCTCCTTTCTGTGAAACATTCATTTCAGTGGTCACTTGAGCAGCAGGACAGGATGCATTATATCATCTGTTGAATGGTACAGCTTACAAATTTAAGAAATTGGTTGTTCTGTTGTCTGAACAGCATAGAGTGGACCATTATTGAGCTACTCTGCTGGTTTACAAGATAGTTTTGTAGTAACCGAGGTGTTTGTTTTGCAAAGTGAGTTAAATTCACATTAAGTTCTTTTAAAGTGATTGTGTTAGTTTAATATGAACAATATCCTCCAAGCCTGTTGGAATTTCTTCTCATTATTTTCCCAAAGTGTATTTGTTTGGTAAATTTTTATCTTCATGCTTTGTATTCATTCATCTTTTAAATAGATTTTAAATGCCTACAAGTGTGCGATACAACGAAGTTGCCAGTATGTGTCCTCTGCACCATGTTCCTTCAACTGTCTTCCTGTTACTATTACTTTGGCTAATATTTAAAGAGACTTTTTTTTTTTAAACCTCTACACACATAACAGAGACTATATAGATGGAATTGCCTCTCTCACTGAACTTCAGTTTTTATTGTTCCATTATATAGGAATTTGGGGTCGTACAATACTTCGTAAGTATTAGGGTTTAGAAGCACATACCTCTGTAAGGCATGTCAAAAGTAATTTGAGTCTCTATCTTTGGAGGGTCTTGAATCTAAGACATGTCAACTGTGATTTCCATTTTGAATATCCATTTACTCTTGTTCTTCTTATTCCTCATCAAACTCTTTTTCTTGACATGTACGTGATATATCTGACTCTTCATCAGTGTCTTTTTTTTTTAAAGATTTTATTTATTTATGTGACAGAGAGAGAGACAGGCAGCAAGAGAGGGAACACAGCATGGGGGGGAGTGGGAGAGGAAGAAGCAGGCTCATAGTGGAGGAGCCTGATGTGGGACTCGATCCCGGAATGCCGGGATCACACCCTGAGCCGGAGGCAGACACCTAATGACTGCACCACCCAGGCGCCCCTCTTCATCAGTATCTTAATGTTTCATTTTTCTAATTTTCTGTGTACATGTCTACCAGTGTTCATATTAAGCTCATGTAGGCTTTTCCTTGACCAAGTTTAAGTACAGGATTCAGAATAAACATCAACATACTTAAATATATTGCAGGTCTATTTTGATTTGCACAGTAGGTGTGATCTTGAGATGTTGCCTAAATTGTTCATTGTCTAAGGTATTGCTAGCCTTTTAAATAAATCTTTTAATTATTTTGTGTTTATGCTATTGAGATTTTTAAAATTGGGTATTCAGGAAAGTACATATGTAAGGAACACTTACTGGACAGTTTATTGAGTGCCTTTTTTCTCTTTTGAAAAGACTACTGAAAGGTGTACAAAGATATATATGAGAGACAGTCCCTACATTAAAAGAGTGATGCTGAGTGTCCAATAGGTAAGAATAGCCACACCCATAAATAATTCCTGGATAGTATGATAGGAGAGGGTTAAACTGTGGGAGTGATATGAAGGAATGATCACACTAAGGGAAGTATATATACTTCAACCGCCAAACGAATGAGAATAATGAAGGTGAATGTTCAGAGGTTGGTCCTGGAGGATACTCTGCAGGGGAAAAGTAACATTGTGTGTCAACTACACTTTAATTTAAAAGAAGAATTAAAAAATAAAATGTATCAAAGTGATCACTAAATGATTATGCTTTAATTAAATCATGACGTGTTATATTGATTTACTATAAATATATAACATAAAATTTGCCATGTGTTAAAAAAAATTCCCATCTGCTAATTCCATCCTCTTTGTAATTTTTGTGTCTATTCCTGCTGAATAACTTTCATCCTGTTATGGCTCCTACAATAACTGAATACTGGCCATTGTGAATTTTATGTTGTGCTGGATTTTGTTTTAATAATTTGGGGCTTTGTTCTGATATGCAATAAATTAATAGGCATCAGTTTGAAGGGGTTATTGGGTAACTGAGGAAGCCAGTGGATAGCCATTCAGACTTCATAGGAGCCATCTTGTGTAGGCTACTGATGCCTGTATATTTCCATAGAATTGAGGGAGACCAATGGAGCTGTGCCTAGCTAATGATAATTGATAAGCATCCTTTCCCTGCTGACTTGCTTTTGGCTGGATGATAAGGTATTTGTGAAGTTGTGGTAAGTATGTGTGTAAATATGCTCACTACTATGCAGTTTGGTGAAGTATCCCTTACATTTCTGTTTCATTTGGTGGCAGTGGTGGGATCACCATGCAGTGACATTTATCAGAAGTGAGACAACAGCTATTTGTTACTCGGATGGCAGCATGGAGGTAGACCTGGAGGTTTGTGTTTCCTGTTGGTCAGGTGGCTGCATTTGGACTGAGGCTTCATTTTTTTCTCATTGTACCTCTAGCTTTATCATGACCTTCATTAGATTGTGATCTGAAGGACATGTGTGTGAGTGTGTGTGTGTGTGTGTGTGTGTGTGTGTGTCTACTATACTGTCCTTAGGTTAATTCTTCCAGCAGGCTTTGTGTGTATGCATGTTAAGGAAAAGGATGTGTATTACCTAGCAAGGCTTCTAATTTGACTGGGCTTAGATATTTTTCAAAAGCATTACTCATAGTTTAAATGTTTTTAATTTCATAATAACAGGATGAGAAAAATCAGTATTTCATAGTAAATCATGAACCCTTTTATTTGACTTTACTTTCAAAAGATTATCAATAATAATTTCAGGTATATTAATAACAGTAACTTTCCTTAGTATTTGTGTAGAATTTTTAGGGTTCCTGTAAGATAAGAAGTAGTTAAGTAAATTAAATTTGTTTCCTTTGGCCCCAACCTACATATCTGTATTCATTTTTACTCTATGTGCTGTCTCATCTCTCCCAGGCCCCTGCGTTTTCATGTACTCTTAATACCTCGAGAGCCTTTCCAAGAGCATCTAATAAGTTCACTTACACTCAGATACAAGTAACTGATACAGTTTGAAGTGTTAATATCCCAAAGGCCTTTGCATTTTAACAAAAAAAATAAATGAGAAGCCTTACAGAAATTAATCTCTATTAGTGGAGTTTTCTGTTGGGCAGGGGATGGTTTTTATTTGTTTATTTTTAATCTATAGAGTTTTTTTCAAGCTCTTAAAACCATACCACCTAGGTGCCTGCAGTTCTGCTTCTACCCAGAGTTAGCACCTTGACGTAATTCTATCTTCAGTAAGTTCAGAGTTCTTTATAAATTATTTCTAATCTTTAAAACACTCTATTTGTAGTGAACAGACAGCATTCCAATCTGTTGACAGCTGATGAAACAAATACAACATTTTAGAGAAATAAAACAATGCCCTTGAAGACACTTTGAAAAGTGTTAATGCATTATACAAGCAAATTTTTGTTGGTAAATTGCTTAAGACCTGACAATTTAAGCAGTCTCATTAAATTTTTAATGAAGGTACTAATTTATAATGGATAAGGAAAGTAGGAGAAGTTAATACGGAGATGTTTTAAGAATGAGCTGGGTTAAGAACCGTGGTATGTCTTAACTCGAGTGCCTAAGTCAGACTGTCATTTTTATTTTTTAGGGTTCTGGTGTTTGGGCATGGAAGGGAATATAATAGACTGCCAAATGGCTAAAGCTAAGTTGAAAATGAAATGAAATATAGGCTCACATCTGAATGAGCTTCTCACTGATCTGATCGCTTTTAGGAAGAAAAAGGAAAGCAGCTCTTCACTGATAACACGGGTAATTGAAAGAAGTGCTGCCAAGGGAAACAGCTACTACTTGTTACCGGTTCTGCTGGAACCCCTGTTAACATACTTCCTCAAACAGATGAGTTTCCTGAAGGAGCCAAATTCCTAAATGATAATCTAACCAAAACACTAAGTGACTCTTGTGGTTAAAACAGAATCCAGATAGAGGAAGCACTAAGGTCAAGATTTGTAAACTACAACTAAATTATGAAAACTATTCTACTTCCTAGTATTCAGGCATTTAAAGAGCTCTGCAAAAAATGCAGTCTTATGTGACTTCCTCCATTATGTAATTTGTTTAGGTATATTGGCTAGGAGCTGAAAATATAGCTATCTCAGACTTTTCTGTTTTTATATTGAAGAGAATATTCTTATCTATTATATTTTTCATAAGGGAAATGCATAAAAGTTACTAAAAAGCAAGTCATGTTATTTTTTTAATTATAGGGAAACCTCAAGAATTTACTGATTTCATGAAATAAATAGCTGTGCCCAATTCATACAATGTTATAAATATGGGAAATTATAGAATATACTTTATTTATATTTTAAATTTTTATTTAAATGAATGTATTTTAAATATTTTTGGCAAAATATTGCTAATTGTACCAGCAATGGAAGCACATTACCTTATAGTACTTTTCCCTGTGTGAACGTGTGAATAGAAATGTTAGATATGGGCTCTCCATCCAGGGACAAGGATCAGTAGTTTACTAAAGGTGGGAAAGAAAGAGTGGGACTGCCAGTACAGGAATAAGGAGGGATGGCAATTAAGTACATGAAAATAAGCTCAACATCTTTTGTCATTAGAGATGTGCAAATTAAAACCATAACATGATAATTAATATACCTATTAGAAGGCCTAAAATTAAAAAGATTGGCTTACAAAGTGTTGACTAGGATGTAGAAGAACTATAATGCTCAGACGCTGTTGATGTCTAATGTAAAATTGTACACCACTTTGGAAAACAGTTGGGAACTTTCTTAAAAAATTGAACATACACCTACCATATAACTAGCCAATCTACTCTTAAGAATTTACCCAAGAGAAGTTGGTACATTTGTCTTCCCAAAGACTCGTGCACAAATAATCAAAAACTGGAAACAGCACATATGGTCATGAGTGGATGAATGAATAAACAAATTGTGGAACATTCATTCAATGGAATACAGCTCAGTTATAAAAGGCATGAACAATTGATATACTCAGCGACATGGATGAATCTCAAAATAATTATGCAGAGTGAAAAAAGCCAGATAAAAGGAATACATATCAAATTCATTTAAATTTCTAGAAAATGGAAACTGATCTGTAGTGGCAGAAAGCACATCAGTGTTTTTGGAGGGAAGGTGGAGAGGGGCAGGAGGAAAGGGTTACATAGTGGCATGAGGGAACTTCTGGGTTGTGACGGATCTGTTCTTGATCATAGTGATAGTTTCACAGGGGTATACATGTGTCAAAACATCACACTGTATGTTTTAAGTATGTGTAATTTATTGTGGTAGTCAATTTTATGTGCTAAGGAATACCTAGAGAACTGGTAAAACATTATTTTAGGGTGTGTCTATGAGAGTGTCTTCAGAAGATATTAGCATTTGAATTGATAGACTGAGTAAAGAAAATCACCCTCACTAGTGCTTGTGGGCATCATCCAGCCTGTTGAGGGCCTGAATTTAAATGAATGAATGAACGAATGAATGAATTGCAGAGAAGAGTGGAGTTGCCTTCTCTGCTTCAGCTGAAACATCCGTCTTTTGCCCTTGGATATTGGTGCCTCTGGTTTTCAAGCCTTCGGCTTCAGGTGGGGATTTACACTATCCGCTACCTGCTACCCTCTCCTCTGTGGTTTTTCAGACTCAAATGGAATTACATTACTGGTTTTCCTGGGTCTTCAGATTGTAGGTGGCAGATTGAGGGACTTCTCAGCCTCCATAATCATGTGAAACAATCCCTCATAATAAATCTCTTTCTATATGTGTGTTTATATGCATAAATATCTCTATATCTTTATATCTATCCATCCATCCATCTATCCATCCATCCATCCATCCATGCACCCACCCTACTGGTTTCTTTTTTGCTGGAAAACCCTGAGTAATACAATTGTATATCAATTACACCCCATTAAAGCTGTTAAAAATACCATTTGTCCATCTATCTAATTGCTCTGAAGTTGTGGCTTAGTTATATGCAGAAACTGCTGCTTATTTTGGGGGTGGGGAATGAGATGTGCCATGACATCCTGCTCATGCTTTAATTTTGGTGCTCCCTGTTTCCCAAAGGTGTTAGATAATAAGCTCAGTGTGTTAATCACATACACGTTCTCCTAGGGTTAAATTCTTTTTAAGGTATTGTAAACTCTACTAACTTCATATTTGCTGAGTCCTTAGTTCAGGTAATGAGACTTGGTGGTTGCTTTATCAGTTGTAATGATCCTGGTGACTTGATGTTCCCTCCTGTTCTACTTAAAACATGATGGTAACTTTGATAAAACCCACATTTTGATCTCAAGGCAGGGAAATACTGCAAATCTCATATCCTGACCTCTTTGATAAATGTAGGACTTTGTGCCTACTTGGTTAACAAGTGGCAAAGTATTAAAATAGAAACCAGACTTTGAAATATTTTACATGTAGTGCTTTGCATTATAAAAGCCTGATTTGTCATCTACATGGCTTTTCTTTCCCTGCAGTGTGCTTATGTTTGGCAAAAGCGTTCTCATGCTCTAAAGTTTTAATTTATTTGTGAAGAAATATATTTCTGAAGAGGCAGATTTTCTGCTCAGGCAGCAAAACTCAGTGTAACTATTGGTATTGCTGATTTATTGTATAGACTTGGCCAGTATATAACATATTTGGTCTTTGGTTTTTCTCTTCTTTGACATATATGTAGTGTCCTACACATAGTAGTATAAGCTGACATTGTGAATCCCTATGTAGTAGCTTCCTAAAGTCTTCTTTAATTCTTTCATTGCTGGGTTGTGCCTTCTTTACTCAGAAAGATCTCTCTTTTCATGTTGTACCATACAGGGATAATTATGTTTAACTAGAATGATGATATTAAAATAATTAAAAATTTAATATGCTCTAAGATTTAGTATACAAGAATCAAGAGTTTCATGCGTTTTATTTTATTTATTTTATTTTATTTTACTTTATTTTTTAGAGCAGGGGGAGGGACAGAGGGAGAGAGAGAATCTTAAGCAGGCTCCCTGTCCAGCATGGAGCCCGACATTGGGCTTGATCCTACAACCCTAAGATCATGACCTGAACCGAAATCAACAGTTGGATGCTTAACCAACTGAGCCACCCAGGTGCCCCAAAATTTTCATGCTTTTTAAAAAATTAAAAACTGTGTTATCTGTGCCTGCTTTGGCAGCACATATACTAAAATTGGAACGATACAGAGAAGATTAGTATGGCTTCTGAGCAAGGATGACACACAAATTCGTGAAGTGTTCCATATTTTTATGCACCCCAATGTTCATAGCAGCATTGTCCACAATAGCCAAACTTGGAAGGAGCCGAGATGCCCTTCAACAGACGAATGGATAAAGAAGATGTGGTCCATATATACAATGGAATGTTACTCAGCCATCAGAAAGAATGATTACCCAACATTTGCCTCAACATGGATGGGACTGGAGGAGATTATGCTAAGTGAAATAAGTCAATCAAAGAAAGACAATTATATGATTTCACTCATTTGTGGAACATAAGGAATAGAGGGGGGACCGTTAGGAGAAGGAAGGGAAAAATGAAGGGGGGGGGTAAACAGAGGGGGAAATGAACCATGAGAGACTATGGACTCTGGGAAACAAACTGATGGTTTTAGAGGGTAGGGGGGCGGGGGGGATGGGCTAGCCCGGTGAAGAGTATTAAGGAGGGCATGAATCGCACGGAGCCCTGGGTGTTATACGCAAACAATGAATCATGGAACACTACATCAAAAACTAATGATGTACTGTATGGTGACTAACATAATTAAAAAAAATCATCATAAGTTTGATTTATAAAGTGCAGTGTAAGTAAAATATACCATGCACCATGAATAAAAACCAAAACCAAACAAAACGAAAACAACCCCCCCCAAACCAAACTGTGTTCTCTGCTCCCCATGCCACTAAAACTATTTGTCTATTGATACATTACCACCTACATCTTGTACAGTTTGCACAGTACTTGCAAGGCTTGATGGGCATATGGTTGAAGTAAAAGCCATAGTGCCTGTACTGGGGAGGCACAGGACGGAACTGACAATTTAGTGATAAGCTATGAAGTTGTGACTTTCAGCGCAGAAGGAGTTCAAGGAAAGGAGAGATCAAAGTTGGTTTGACTAGTTGGAGAAGGTGGAGTGGAGGCCCTGATGTGATGTAAACTTAAGAAACATAGAGGGCAAACTGGGTGATGATCTAGGTGGAGAGGCAGATTTGAAGTTAGGTCTTGAGAGTGGGATACACAGGAGACAGTGAGCAGACCTCTTCTTCCACTTTGGTGATAAGACTAGTTTGGTTGGTACAGAGTAAGGCCTGGTTAGAGAGAACAGTGAAAACTTGGTAGAGGAGTTTGGAATTTTGTGGTGAAAGACAGAGTGCCATTGTAGATTTCTGAGCAGGGAAATACCATGTGTTAGGAAAACATTTTAAGAATCCTACCTGGAGGACTTATTGCAATGCAAGCTCAAGTGATAGAGATGTTGACAAGGCAGTGGGCAGCTGTTTTACCTAAAATATAAATACAATCTAGGATTTAGGATTACTTAGGTTCCTGGATATTATTCTTTTTCCCCAAATCTTTCAAAGTTTGGTTTCATCTTTCTAGTCTCATTTTGTGTGTGTGAGTGTGTGTGTGTGTGTGTGTGTGTACGTGTGTTGTTCACTCAACCCTCTATTTCGGCAACAGTGAACATGGCATTTCTCAGGCTGTTCTTTCTGTCTGAAATTCCTTTAGTCATTCTCTTTTCCCGATGCACTTCTGTTCTCTTGTGAAAAAGGTTTCAGGCAGGTGCCACCTCTTCTCTAAGCCTTATCCAACATCCTCCTTCTCTTAATTGTTTGTGCCTTACCTTATGTTACATAGCACTTCGCATAGACTTCTCTAATAACACCCATCACTTTGTTCCGTAACTTGGTGTTTATCTGTCTTATCTAGCAATCAGTAAGCTTTTTATTTATTTATTTGTATTTAGATTCAATTAATTAGCATATAATTTATTTCAGACGTAGAGGTCAGTGATTCATCAGTCTTATATAATACCCAGTGCTCATTACATCATTTGTCTTCCTTAATGTCCATCACCCAGTTAATCAGTAAGCTTCTAGAAGGCAGAGGCCGTTATAGTTGTAACCAAAAGCACCTAAGTGTAACTCCTGTAAAATGGTAGACAATTGTAACTGCTCCTTGAATGAATTAATGGGTCTTTCTCCATCTCCACTGAATGCTGAATTTGAGATCTTGTGAGAGCCTACCCAGTATAAACTAAACTTTAGTGGGTCAAAGTACATTAGCAGTGGGTATTCCACAAAAATGACATGAAATTTAGTAGAGGCAAGTTAAATGGATAGACTAGTAAATTTACTGGCTATTTTGAAGAGAGTTATTTTACAATGTGAATTATCAAAAGAATTATTTGGTTGTTTCTTTGCTGCTGCTATAGAGGCAAAGGAGTTTCTACAACTGTAATAGTAATACATCTACATTTTAAAATTATGGTTCTTTTGTCTTAGGGAGCTATAATTTGTATTTATCATCATTAGTAGCACTGATGTTATAGTCAACATAGTCAATAAAACATTATTCTTTTAATTTGTTTTATTCTCTTCATTCGTAGAAGTAGCTATTATATCATGGCTTTTGGTAAGAAATGACTGTTGATTCTAGGCATTTAATAATAGTCCTTTTTTGGGGGTGCCTGGATGGCTCAGTTGGTTAAGCGTCTGCCTTTGACTTAGGTAATGATCCTAGGGTCCTGGGATCGAGCCCCATGACTGACTCCCTGCTCAGCAGGGAGTCTGCTTCTCCCTCTCCTTCTGCTGCTCCCCCTGCTTGTGCTCCTTCTCTCTCTCTCTCTCTCTCTCTCTTTCTCTCTCTGTGTCAAATAAATAAATAAAATCTTTAAAAAATAGTCCTTTTTTGGAGAGAAGGACTTCAAAGCTTTAAAACATTCAAATTTTAACTATAAATAAAAATCGCCAGGTAAGAGATAGTCTGCGTATTTAGTTCATATTAGATGCTAATATCTAGAGGTTTAACATATTTATGCTTTTATACTCATATCTAGTTCCTGAAGATGTATTTCTTTCAAATATTATATCATAACTGAATGTAATATTTGCTATTATCTACAGATCACAAACTTGGCTGTTATTTTTCTCTTTGTAATTATACGCCATATTCACACCTTCAATTATGATAATTATTTATGGTTTTAGAAGTTTAGGCAAATCATCTTGCACTTTCAGTGAAACCAGTTATCGGAGCTTTAAATAAATGAGAACTTAGGGAAGCATTCAGTGTACCCTATGCTCAACTCTATTTTTATTTACAGTCCCTTTCTGCATCTTCATTTTTCTTACCTCATTTAAAAATGTTTTAACTAGAGGAATGCTAATAGCCATGCATGATGTCCAGAAGGTTCAGCTTTGAAAGAAATGTGTTCAGAATAAAAAGCATTGAATCCTTATTAAGCTTTTGTTTTAATTTTCTTTAGGAAAGTTTTAGATGTGGGGTTGAGTTTCTTCACTATTGTGGTCATTATCCTTTCTCATATATTCCCATTTTTCAGTAAACACGTTGAAACATGGTTTCCAAGACTGTGCATGGAATACCTGTGTGGTCTACACAGCACATTATTTTGAGGGACAGCTGCCCCTCATGTTCTGGACACTAAACTGCATTTAATGTAGTCTTAGATCACACTGGTTTCTGGTAGGGGTATTCTATTATTGGTTTATATTGAACTTGCCATCCACTATGATTGCCAACTCTTTTCTTTTTTGTACTTGCCTGGATTCTCTACTTGTGTTCCTGATTTAAGAGCAGGACTTTATATTTATTATGATAATAAATTCCTTTTGTTAAATTTCACTGATGACTTTAGCCTGTTGAGAATTTTAGGTTATGATTCTTTTTTCCAGCTTGCGTAGTTCCTCTTCTGGGTAATAAACTTACCATTTTATTTCACCCAAATCATGGGGGAAAGTAGTGCTTGTCAGAACAGGGTCTGGGACCTTCTGAGGTAGCAAAGGACTTTGTTGCTTCTCATACATTTCATAACCTTTTTTGGCTTCTGGGTGCCACATATTATTCCTTGAAATCTTCTTAAGATAGCAAAGTGACTGTCAGCCTTAATGCTCTTAAATCACTTTGCTGCTTAGTATTCTCACTGTTGAAATTCAGTTCCCTCTGGGGGCAGTGACATTTTATATCTTATCACCTTCTATTTCAATTAGTGTGTTTGCTCATTTCTACAAGGGGAAGTTTAGTCCTTGGTAATGAGTCCAGAATATTCTAAGCCACACCAATAGAAAACACCACTGGAAGAAGGATGATTTTTTAATGAAAACATATTCTCATATTGTGGCATTTCAAGTAGCATGACTACAATTGAGGAAACTGGGGCAGCACTTTGTTATGCAATTTTTTTTTGAGATAGCTAAAAATATGTTCTCAGCAGATAATTAATGAATTATAGTAATTTGATGCTAAGCAGTTTGGTTTTAATTAGGGATATTTAGCTTACTAATAAAATGTCACCACAATTTGACACAATCTGTTAGAACAGCTTAAATTGATATTATCTTTTTTAAACACGTGGCTCAGCATGTTAAAATAACAATTTGAAGTATATATATGGGTACTGCTACTATGTAATAGCAACCTCCAACTTTGTCATTCTAGTTGGGTAGACTCTAGGTTTTTACACTCTTTTGAATAGGTGAATTGCTGAATAAGTGTTATATCTTAGCCAGGGAGAAGTTACCATAAATGTATTATTTGCATGAATGCATTGGGTAATGAACTGCTTAAAGGCGTGGAAGCTAAGTACAGCTGTACTTAAGAAAATTTGACAAATATTTATTTATAAAACATGGTGCATCTGATCATTTCAAAAAGAAGATAATGTTCTAAAATAAGATCCTAACTTTCATAGTTAAAGAGAACAATTATGAAAGAATTAACTTTTTCAGTATATACTGAATGCATTTTTTATTTTAGTCGCTGTGGCAGATATAGAGCAAGTAGAGATGAGTATGAGATAGTCTTGGATCTAAAGGAACCCAGAGACCAGAAGGGGAGTCAGAGACTTAAATAGCAAATGTGGCCAATAAAATGAGAAAGCTACTATCATAACCACAATCATAACAATAATCATAACTATATCTAATAGGAGACTTTAGAGGAGAAATAACTGAGGTGAGGGGCATGGGTAGCATCAAATGGCAACTTTTTGTTGAGGAGATGCTTAAGTTGAATCTGAATAAATAGAAGCTAACCAGGTGAAAGGGTGTGTGTGTGTGTGTGTGTGTGTGTGTGTGCATGTATTTTGTGCAGACATGCGTGTAAATGTGTGTGGATGTGTCTGTGTGTTTGGAAGAACAAGAGAAAGGGGTGGGAAGTGAGTTGGAATAAAAGCTTGGAGGTGAGAAACACACTGAATTTGCTGGAGTGTACAGTGATTGTTGAGTGAGAGATTGGGGGGGTACAGAGGGCTTGTGGACAAAAGAGAGCTTTCAAAGGTGTTGGAGCAAGGGGATGGTATAGTCAGCTTTACATGTTGGCTGGATTGCTGTGATGATGATGAGGAAAGTAGACTGAATGGAGCAAGACTCGAGGCACAGCTTTGGAGTAAGCTGTCCAGGTGAGAGATGATGGGGGCTTCCCTCAGTTGGCATTGGTGGCTGGGATTTGAGGGGAGTCAAGAAATTTTTAGAAAGTAAAGTCAGATAGATATACCTATCTGACATATCTTTTGTTAGGTTTGTTTCCAGGCATCATTGTTTCTGTTAATATTGTAAATTATATATTTCTAAAATAATGTTTTCTAATTAGTTCCTGAGATGAAATGTTATGTGGAAGTACAACTAGTGCACTGCACCTTTATGCATTAGCATGGATGAGTCTTATAAGTGCAATGTTGAAGGAATAAGCAAGTCCCAGGGAGTGACTTCATCTTTATAAAGCTCAAAAACAAACAAAACTAAACAATGTTTAGAGGTACATGCATATGAAATAAGCTAATATAGGAAAACCTAAAAACAAAATGAAGGATAATGGTTATTTTTCATGGAAGCAGAGTTGAGGAAAAGGATATGGAATGGGGAAGTGCCTGGGAGAATAGAATGGTGGAATGCAATCTCAAAACAATGTATTAACTATTTGACCATCCAGATGTGTCATCATAGTGACAACTGATTTGAAAATATGCTCTATTATTTGATAAGCCCTTGTAGTAATTTCATAATGTTAGAAGAGCCCATCCAAAACAGCTGGATCCTGGGGCTCCTGGTAGATGAGTCTTGTTTATCCATTTTGTCATTCTGTCTTTTGATTGGAATGTTTAGTGCATTTACATTCAAAGTAATTATTGATAGAGATATGTTTGTTGCCATTGTATTACTTGTTTTGTGGTTGTTTCTGAAGATTTTCTCTGTACTTTCTTGTCTTCCTCTCATGATTTGCTGGTTTTCTTTAGTGATATATTTGGATTTCTTTGTTTTTATTCTTTGCATATTTATTAGTAGTGTTTGATTTGTGGTTACCATTAGGTTTGTATATAACCTCTTCTGTATATAGTAGTCTGTATTAAGCTGTTGGTTGTTTAAGTTTGAACCTATTCTTTTCTCCTCTCCTCCCCACATTTTAGATATATGGTGTCATATTTTACATCCTTTTATTTTGTGTGTTCCTTGACTGATTTTTCACAGAAATATTCATTTTTTCTGCTTTTGTGTTTCTTACCTCCATACTGTCATTTTTGGTCTTTCCTTTCCATTCAAAGAGTCCCTTTTAATATTTCTTACAGGGCCAGTTTAGTGATCATGAATTCATTTAGTTTTTGTCTTGGAAGCTTTTTATCTCTCCTTCTATTGCAAATGATAGCCTTGCTGGATAGAGTATTCTTGGATGCAGGTTTCTCCCATTCACCACTTTGAATATATCATGCCACTGTCTTCTGGCTTGGGAAGTTTCTGCTGAAAAACCTGCTGATAGCCTTTTGGGGTTTTCTTTGTATGTAACTGTCTTCCTTTTTCTTGCTGCTCTTAATATATTTGATATCATTGTATTTTGCCATTTTAATTACAATATGTCCTGGTGTGGATCTGCTTTTGTTGATTTTGTTTGGGGTTCTCTGTGATTCCTGTATCTGGATATCTGTTTCTTTTCCTAGATTATGGAAGTTTTCATCTATTATTTCTTCAAATAAATTTTCTGCTCCCATATCTCTCTTTTCTTCTTCTGGGACTCCTATACAATGCATGTTTTTACGTTTGATAGAGTCACTGAGTTCCCTAAGTTTATTCTCATTTAGCATAATTCTTTTTTCTCTGTTTTGTTCAGCTTGATTACTTTCCATTACTCTGTCTTCTAGGTCATTAATTCATCCTCTGCTTCTTCCAGCCTGCTGTTCTTTCAATCGTGTTTCTTATTTTGGTTTTTTTCTTTTTTGAATCCTTTATCTCTGCTATGTTATTCCTTATCTCTTTGTTAATGGTCTCACTGATGTCTTCCATTCTTTTCTCAAGTCCAGGGAGTATCCTTATGATCATTACTTTAAATTCTTCATCAGGCCTGTTACTTGTATCTGTTTTGCTTAGATGTCCAGCTGTGACCTTGTCCTGTTCTTTCATTTGGAACAAATTCTTTGGTCTCCTCATTTTATCTAAGTCTTTGTGTCTGTTTCTCTGTGTTGGGAAAGTCAGCTATGTCTCTTGTTCTTGAGGGTAAATGGC
The DNA here is from genome assembly GCF_017311325.1 of Ursus maritimus. Classification (NCBI taxonomy): domain Eukaryota; kingdom Metazoa; phylum Chordata; class Mammalia; order Carnivora; family Ursidae; genus Ursus; species Ursus maritimus. The sequence goes on from NW_024424452.1 coordinate 76,076,904, forward strand.
TTTCTGAAGAAGCAGTCCTATAGTGCTCTGCAGTATAGTGTCCCCTATTCTCCAGGCCTGGTGCTTCTAGGAGTGTCTCCAAAGTGTGCTATGTGCACTCTGCTGTTGTGTCCTGGTCACTGTGTCCTTCAGGCCAGTTGTCTGCAGGTTCTCTTTGCTTGTTGTGGGCAGTGTTTTGTCCCTGGTCTGAATGTGGTGAATTTTAACTAGGTATGTTCTGGTCTACTTGTGAAACGAGAACTATCACCACTGATGCCAGAATTGAGGTCCTCCAAAACTCATGGGTTGGGATGCAGTTGGGCAGGGGTTTGATTGGTCTTCTGGGGAAGGGGCCTGCCTCACTGGGACTGAGGCAGGTGTCACTGGAAGGGACAGTTCTTCTGGAGTGTAGGGGTGGAGCTTGGTGTAAGCAGGTTAAGTAGCTATTGTTGGTACTGTGTTGGTTTCCATAGTCACTCTGTGGTTATGCTGAGGGGTGGGGGAAGTAAATGGTACCTGCCAGTTTCTTTGTTCCCAGAGGAGTCTCTCTGTGAATGCTGCCTCTCTGGGACATGCTCTGAGAAGAGTAAATAACCTCCCCACTGTGTGCTCCAGGTGCTCTTCAGATCACTGTTTCCACACTCGTATGTGCATGGGCTGTTTGTCCTGCCTTTTCTCCAAGAGTAGCTCCAGTGTCCTATGAGCTCTCCCAGAGCCAAGCACGCTGACCTTTAAAACTCTAGGCTTTAAGCCCCACTGGTTGCAAGACCTCACGAAATTCAGGCCTTCTTGCTTTCCAAGCCAATTGCTATGGGGATTTGTTTTTCTCATGCACCGCCCTATGTGCTAGTCTGTTTCTCCCTTCTCTGTGACTGCAGCTCCCTCCCCACCACCACAGCTACAATCCAGTTCTCTCTAAAACTGGGTTTCCACATTTCCTACCTTCTTCAATGTGGCCTCTTCTTTACCTTTAGTTGTAGAGTTTGTTCTGCCAGTCTTCAGATTGATTTCTGGGGTATTTAGGATGATTTGATAGTTATCTAGTTGTGTTCATGGAACAAGGCGAGCCTAAGGTCCTCCTACTCTGCTGCCATCTTCCCCTCCCAATAGCCTACATTCTTTATATGCTTGTACGGGATGGACACTGTGCAAATGCTTTATGTGCAACATCTCATTTAACATTTATCCACAAAGAGGGGTGCATTCTATCTCTTATATGCCTCCATAAATGCTTTATGTTTTCATTCATCCCATAAATATTTTTTTTAATTGGGTATTTTGTTATTATTTGCCTAGCTGGTTTTCCTGCAATTCTCATTTGGCTTTTCACTTTGGTACTTTTGTTCCACTTTTAAAAAAGATTTTATTTATTAATTTGAGAAAGAAAGAGAGAGAGAGGAACAGAGAAAGAAAGAGAGCAAAAGCACGAACCGTGAGGAGGGGCAAAGGGAGAGGGAGAAGCAGACTGCCTGCTGAGCAGGGAGCCTGATGTGGGGCTTCATCCCAGGATCCTGAGATCACAACCTGAACTGAAGGTAGATGCGTAACTGACTGAGTCACTCAGGTGCCCCTGTTTGTAGAAAATTTTGAGCGTTCTCTTTTCTCTTCTTGGTTTTTGCCCAATTCTATCTATCCTCCTAAATCTACTCAGACTCAGCTCTTTCCAGAAATCCTTTAGAGATCACCCCAGCCTAGACTCTTCCCTTTGCTAAATCCTCATAGCACAAGGTACTCAATTTATTTGTCAATTATTTACGACAGTGTTTTCTGTCTTGAAATCTTATTTGAATCTTTCTTTTAATTTTCACAACTTTGTCTTCTTTTTCTAACTTGGGTAAATTCTTCAAGATTATGCATGGTAGCTTAATACTTCATGTCCCCTATAGTTTCTTAATAAGTAATAGATTTTTGTCTGGCCAGAAAACTCAACTGTCATTTGAAAGGAAATATTAAATTACAGAATGGAAAACAATCACAATTTTGCAACCTAAGAAGCACAATGTGTAACTGAAAGCTGTTCAAAAGGAAATAGAAAACCTTATCACAAAAGCTAGAGCAGGTTTTGGGAGACTGAAAATATAATATTTTGTGGTATTAAACTTCTTACTAAAATGAAGTCCAGGGAACAATAACATACTCTCAAGAGTCTTATCCAGAGCTACTCTCTATAACTGATTAGAACAGAATGGGAGGAGATGGCTCATAAATAGATCCTACAGAGATTGTGCAGAAAAAGATTTTGCTCCACAGTGCTGATTCATACTGAATGAAGAAAAGATATTGGAAATTCTAAAATGCTCAAAGAGACTTTCAGGGCCTCATGAGTCTTTGAAAAATAGTGAATCGTAGTTCAGTTTTAACTCAGAATTCTCCATTCTTCCACTCATTTTTTAAAAAGTCATTACTGTATCCTTAAGGAATGTTACATTGAAGATGTAGCTGGTACCATCCCTACTCTCTACTTTCATTACTGCATTGGAGATAAGATATATAAACAGTGACTATGCTGTGTCATACATACTATCTGAATGTTCTTAAACATGTTACTTTAAATGGAGAACCTAAGGTTCTTTCTGCCTGTAAAATCACAAGAGTAGTACATTCACAGTGCCCTAAGGAGAGGAGAAAAGCATTTCTCACAGTCAATGGAATAATCAAAGAAAGTTTTTAGTAGAAATGATATTTAAATAGGAACTTGTTAGGTAATGTTTTGATAGGCACAGATTATAATCATGATAATGATACAAACCATTTTTTGTTTGTTATGCAGGAGCAAATACTAGGTGCTTTAAGTAAACCTGCGAGGAAGAGGGTGGAGTTATTGGTGAATACCCTAAAATTATACCAAAATTTTTGTGTATATGTAAATTTGTACATTTTTATAGGGAAAAGTTTCCAGGGTCCCCAGAAACACGAACCATGGTAGAGAGGGTAGCACATGTAATTCCTGGTCTTTGAAAGATGCCCACCCAGGTGGAAAGAAAGAACTGTTGAGAATAAAGAAGTTGTGAAAATCTGAGAATTGGAAGATCTAAGGAGGGAGGACCTTGAAGTAATGAGAAACAATTGGGATAGGATGTCAGAATGTCTGGAGTTAAATCCTGGACTGCCACCCCCTAGTTGCGTTACCTAAGACCTCTGCTATCTAGGTTAGCTGTTACATATTTATTTAAAATTTCTTTGACGGGTGATGGGTATTAAGGAGGGCATGTATTGCATGGAGCACAATGAATCATGGAACCTACATCAAAAACTAATGAGGTACTGTATGGTAACTAACATAACATATTAAAAAATTTCTTTGACTATTTTTAAAAGAGCTTAATATGTGTTAAATTCTTTAATTCATTTATTCTCTGATGTAATATAAATTTGTTGAGCTCATATAACCAGCCACTGGGAGAACTTTGGTGAAAGAAGCAGAATTGGCCATGTTCTTTAACTCACAGCCACTTGTGAAAGAGAGTCCATTTATAGAGGTGGGAATGGAAGTATGGGCAAATTAAAAGACTTTCCAAGTCACATGATGAAGAAATGGCAGAAATTTCAAAGTCAGGTCTGACTCCAAAGTCTTAATCAGTCATGTTCTTGATTATAGAATAGTGTACAGGCATGGGTAACTCTGCGAGAATGTTAACAAGGGGAAACCTACTTTACCTTAAGGATGATTTACATGTAGATTACTTGGTTTAAAGAAGAAGGATGCAGCTATTTTGTTCTTTTTAAATATTTTATTTATTTATTTGACAGAGAGAGAGCACAAGCAGGGGGAGTGGGAGAGGGAGAAGCAGGCTCTCTGCTGAGCAGGGACCCCGATTCCAGGACCCTGAGATCATGACCCGAGCTGAAGGCAGACGTTTAACTGACTGAGCTACCCAGGCGCCCATTTTGTTTTGTTTTTTAAAGATGTTATTTATTTATTTATTTGACAGAGAGAGAGAGAGAGAGTGCACACATAAGCAGGGGGAGAGGCAGGCAGATGGGGAGGGAGAAGCAGGATCTCCTCAGAGCTGGGAGCTTGATGTGGGGCTCGATCTCAGGACCCTCAGATCATGATCTGAGCCAAAGGCAGGCACTTAACTGACTGAGCCACCCAGGTGCCCCAGGATGCAGCTATTTTGGATGGACTCTTCTAACATAATGAAATTACCAAGAGGACTTATCAAATAATAGAGCATATTTTCAAGTCAGTTTTCAGTATGATGACACATCTGGTTGGTCAAATAGTTAATACATTTTTATTGAGATTGCATTATTCATTGTGATCCATGAAATATATTTCAAGATCCTCTAAAATGTGTGCACTTGTTTTCCAAGCCAGATAATTTTTTTCTCATGTATTTTTTTTACTGATTATTGTTTTCCAACTCCTTTAATTTATGTTTTGTAAAAGTTATTGATTATCCCCATATTTAAGCTCATTTTATTTTATTTATTTTTTATTTTTTAAAAAATATTCATATGAGAGAGAGAGAGTGAGAGAGTGAAGGGCAGAGGGGGAAGGAGAGGAAGAGAAACCCAAGAGACTCCCCACTGAGCCTGGGGCCTGATGTGGGGTCAATGTCACAAACCTGAGATCACGACCTGAGCTGAAACCAAGAGTCAGAAGCTTAACCAGCTGAGCCACCCCTGAGCTCATTTTAAAGGAGGTGAGTGAATAAAATCTTAAAAAGAAAAGAAAAGAAAACAAAACAAAACAAAAAAATGGGGGCACCTGGGTAGCTCAGTTGGTTGGGTGTCCAGCTCTTGATTTTGGCTTGGATCATGATCTCAGAGTTGTGGAATCAAGGCCCGCATCAGGCTCCACTCTCAGTGCGGAGTTGGCTTGGGATTCTCTCTCTCCTTCTCCCTCTGCCCCTCCCCCTGCACGTGTTGTCTCTCAAATTAAAATAAATAAATATATAAAATCTTTAAGAAAAATAAAGGAGGTGCATGTCCTTCTGAGAAAGTTTTCTATTACTTAAGTTCCTATTGAGATAATTGGTGACTGTTGTAGCTAAGTTGGAGAAACTGTAGTACTGAGTTTCAGATCAGAACTTTATTTTGTTTTTTCTCTATAGGTACATTTCTGTTAGCATCATTTAAGCTAACCACATAATGCAGTGCTTTGCGAAGTGCTGGGTGTTCTTGCAAAATCCCTTAGCATTAAAACAAAAATCCACTTAAAGAAGACCTTAAAATATTTTAAATATACTTATCTTCATTTAGATAATTAATACACTAACCAACCTGTTCTATTGAGTTTTATTCATAGGGACAACTTAGTTTTTCTTTTTTTTTAAGTTTTCAAGAACTGGTTGAATTGACTATTGCCTGAGTCATAGAATATTTTTGTAATTTGTGAAAGAAAGCCATCGCCTTTTTAACTCTAAGAAAGAACACAATTTTTTTTCATTTTATTTATTTTTTAATTCAATTAGCCAACACATAGTACATCATTAGTTTTACATGTAGTGTTTAACAATTTATCAGTTGCATATAACACCCAGTGCTCATCACATCGTGTAAAGAAAGGCATCTTGTCAGAAGAAGTTACTTTTCATTTTAGTTTTATGCCATCAATTGTGAATATAGGCATACCTTAGAGATATTGCACTTTAGTGCCAGAGTACCACAATAAAGTAGATATCACAATATCTAATATCACAATGAGTCAAATGAATTTTTTGGTTTCCCAGTGAATATAAAAGTTATGTTGACACTATATTGTAGTCCATTATGTGTGCAGTAGCATTTTTTTTTAAAACCAGGATACACACTGTAATTTAAAAATATTTTATTGCTAAAAATGCTAACCATATCTGAATTTGCAGCAAGTTGTAATCATTTTGCTGGTGGAGGATCTGGCCTCCATGTTAATGGCTGCTGACTGGTCAGGGTGGTGAAGGTTGAGGTGGACGTGGCAATTTCTTAAAATAAGACAACAATGAAGTTTGACACATCAATTGACTCTTCCTTTCAGGAAAAATTTCTCTGTAGCACTTTATTCACAGTAGTCAGTTCTCTCAAACCCTGCTGTGGCTTTATCAACTAAGTTTGTGTAGTATTCTAAGTCCTTTGTTGTCATTTCAGCAATTTTCATGGCATCTTCACCAGAGTGAAGAAACCACTTTCTTTGCTCATCCATAAAAAGCAATTTTTTAAAAGATTTTATTTGTTTATCTGACAGAGAGAGAGCAGCAAGAGAGGGAACACAAGCAGGGGGAGTGGGAGAGGGAGAAGCAGGCTTCCCACCGAGCCGAGAGCCCATTGCGGGGCTTGATCCCAGAACGCTGGGATCATGACCTGAGCCGAAGGCAGACGCTTAATGACTGAGCCACCCAGGTACCCCATAAAAAGCAACTTTTGTTCATTAAAGTTTTGTCATCAGATTGCAGCAATTAAGTCCCATCTTCAAACTCCACTTCTCATTGTAGTTCTCTTGCTATTTCTATCACATCTACAGTTATTTCTGCCACTGAAGTCTCTAATCCATCAAGTCATCCATGAGGGTTGGAATCAACTTCCAAACTCCTGTTGATGGTGTTGTTTTGTTTTCTTCCCATGAATCACAGATGTTCTTAATGTCATCTAGAATGGTGAATCCTTTCCAGAAGGTGTTCAATTTTCTTTGCCCAGATCCATCAGAGAAATCACTACCTTTGGCAGCTCTAGCCTCACAAAATGTATTTCTTAAATTTTGACTTGAAAGTTAGAATGACTCCTTGATCCGTGGACTGCAGCATGGATTTTGTGTTAGCAGTCATGGAAACAGCATGAATCTTGTCCATCTCCATCAGAGATCTTGGGTGACCAGGTACATTGTCAATGAGCAGTAATATTTTGGAAGGAGTCTTTTCTTCTGAGCAGTTAGTCTCAACAGTGGTCTTAAAATATTCAGTAAACCATGTTGTAAACAGATGATGTACTGTTATATAGGCTTTGTCGGTCCATTTCTAGAGCACAGGCAGAGCAGATTTAGCGTAATTCTTAAGGACCCTGGGGTTTTCAGAATGGTACATGAGCACTGTCTTCAAGTCAAAGTCAGCAGCTGCATTAGCCCCTATTAAGAGAGTCAGCGTGTCCTTTGAAGCTTTGTAGTCAGACATTGACGTATCCCTAGCTATGAAAGTCCTACATGACATCTTCTTCCAATAGAAGGCTGCTTCATCTACGGTGAAAATCTGTTGTTTAAAGAAGCCCCCTTCATTAATTATCTTCTTGATGATTCTGATCTGCTGGAGAACTTGCTGCAGCTTCTACACCAGCACTTGCTGCTTCACCTTGCACTTGTATGGTATGGAGACGGCTTCTTTCCTTACGCCTCATGAACCAACCTCTGCTGGCTTCAGACTTTTCTTGTGCAGCTTCCTCACCTCTCTGAGCCTTCACAGAACTGAAGAGAATTAGGGCCTTGCTCTCGATTAGGCTTTGGATTAAGGGAATATTATGGCTGGTTTGATATTCTATCCAGACCATTACAGCTTTCTTCGTATCAGCAATGACACTCTTGCTTTCTAAACATTCATATGTTTACTGGAGTAGCACTTTTAATTTACTTCAAGAACTTTTCCTTTGCATTCACAACTTGGCTGTCTGGAGCAAAAGGCCTAGCTTTTGGTCTGTCTCAGCTTTTGGCATGCCTTCCTCACTGAGTTTAATCATTTCTAGGTTTTTTTTTTTTTTTTTTTTTTAATGAGAGACATGTGACTCTTACTTGAACACTTATAGAGGCCACTATAGGGTAATTAATTGGCCTAAGCTCAGTATTGTGTCTCAGGAGTAGGGAGGCCCAAGGAGAGGGAAAGACACAGGGGGACGGCCAGCAGGTCAAGCAGTTGATTAAGGTGGCTGTCTTTTATGTCTGTGGTTCATGGCATGCCAAAACAATTGCAGTAGCAACATCAAAGATCACTGATCACAGGTCATCATAACAAATATAACAATCTTTATTGTTATATTTAAAGTTTGAGGGGCACCTGCGTGGCTCAGTCATTAACCGTCTGCCTTTGGCTCAGGGCGTGATCTCGGTGTTATGGGATCGAGCCCCACATCAGGCTCTTCTGCTGGGAGCCTGCTTCTTCCTCTCCCACTCCCCCTGCTTGTGTTCCCTCTCTCTCTGGCTGTCTCTCTCTCTGTCAAATAAATAAATAAAATCTTTAAAAAAAAAGAGTTTGAAATATTGTGAGAATTACCAAAATGTGACACAAAGACATGAAGTGAGAAAATGCTGTTGGAAAAGTGGTCCCGATGGCCATGCTTGATAGAGGTTTGCCACAAACTTTCATTTGTAAATAGAACATGATCTGCAAAGTGAAGTGAAGCAAAACATAATAAGATGAAGTATTCTTGTATCATGTCCAGGAATTTTCATATATTCAAGATAAAATATTTATAAATATTTATATTTAATAAATATTTATTTTTATTTAGACTTTTGTTGTAAAAATATGTCTTCTCATTAGCAAGCTATACTGTACTGACTAGTTAGATAGTGCTTGGGCCATAGTTGAGAAATATTTTTGTATGACCCCCAACAACATTGAACTGATTGCTCTAATGAGATAGCGTTTAGAGGAGATGTACCTCCCTGTTATAAGAGTGTGTCATTTTGTTAAAGTTTAACGCATTCAGCGGAGCAGACATCCCCGGGAAAATTGTGCTTTTAGGTAAACATGTTGCGTGTGTATGTACGATCTTGGGGTGGAGGAGGAAACTTTTCTGAGTAATTTTGTGAAGACTGCTATTGGTGGAGATTCAAATATTATATTATTTTGTAGAAATTGACAAGGTAGTTCTAAAATTCATAGGAAATGCAAAGGACCCAGAATAGCCCAAACAACTTCAAAACATAATAGTAAGTTTGGAGAATGAACACTACCTGATCTTAATAATTATAAAACTGCAATAATTAAGATAGTGTGACATTGGCATAAAGATAAATAAATAGGCCCGTGGAACAGAATAAAGTTCAAAATGGACCTACAGGTGAATAGACAACTGATTTTTGTTGAAGGTGCAAAAGCAATTCAGTGGAAAGAGTAGTATGTTTAACAAATGGTATTGGATAAATTGAATATTCATATGTAAAAAGTGAACTTCTATTCATACCTTTTACCATAGTCAAAAAAGTTAAGTTGGCTCTGTTTCTAGCTGAGCTTCATGACCTCCAAGAATTTGTCATGAAGACATTTGAGGAGCTTATCTAATACACTGAGATCTTATAAAATATTTAGATGTCATGCTTACAACTTGTGCATAGAAGTGCATACTCATGGGAAAGGATTTTGGTCAAGAGTTAAGATATTATAATGTATCTAGCAATGTATATTGTAGCTCACATATTTTTTTTGAGAATTTTTTTTAGTTACATGTTTATATACTTGTAATTCTGGTATGATTACTACTAAAATCTTATTTATAAACCTCATTCATTGTGTATAAGATTTTAGGTGAAAATATTTTCATTTTGCAAATTAGACTTCGAATTATATATTTTCTATTAAAATTTGATTACGTGAATTTTCATGACGAAGTCTAGTCATTTCACTTTTAATTACAAATTTTTACTGGGCAAATTACTTTATTTTTTGTTATTAAAACAAGGAATGACATTGCATCATTTACTGTTCTGAATTTTTATATTCAATTATTCTTTTTTAAAAAGATTTTATTTATTTTAGAGAGAGAGTGAGTGAGGAGTGGGAGTAGGGGCAGAAGGAGAGAGAATCCTCAAGCAAATTCCTGCTGAGCACAGAGCCCATTGTGGGGCCTGATCCCAGGACCTGAGATCATGACCTGAGCCAAAACCAAGAGTCAGCCACCCAATTGACTAGCCACCCAGGTGCCCCTATTCAATTATTCTTTTCTTTTTCCTTAAAGATTTTATTTATTTATTTGACACAGAGAGAGACAGCCAGTGAGAGAGGGAACACAAGCAGGGGGAGTGGGAGAGGAAGAAGCAGGCTCCCAGCGGAGGAGCCTGATGTGGGGCTCGATCCCAGAACACCGGGATCACGCCCTGAGCCGAAGGCAGACGCTCAACGACTGAGCCACCCAGGCACCCCCAATTATTCTTAAATATTATTGTAATAATGTACTTATTTGAAAACCTCTTTTTTGCATTTTCAGTTTCTAAACTTTACTGATTATTGGGAGGAGGCAAAAAAAGCCTTGGGTAGTCAAACTTAATATTGCACAGTCTATGATCTAAAGCTCATGCATTATAGGGTTGCACGCTTCCTCTGGACTTTTTCATTTCTTTAGACTCAGGCCATACACACTAGGTTACTGGACTTTTCATTCTAGAGTAAAACATAAAGCTACAAGTTAGAATGGGAATGTTCCCCAAAACAGAGACATTGCTAACAGTAAAAAGTGACAATTATAAACCTGACTGCAAGCGAAGAGACACAAGAAAAAAAGTATAAAAAAGCTAAAGCAGTACACTGAAACTAATATAACACCGTATGTCAACTATACTGGAATTAGAATAAAACACTTAATAAAATGAAAAAAGATAAAATAATTTTTAACTAAGCAAAGTAATCTATAGCAAAAATCATTGAAATAATACATATTTAAATTACTTACAGAACATTGTTTAAGTGTATAGGAAACTACATAACACTGCCAAATTTCTGTAAATTCCTATAGCCATTTGTTCGTACTTACCTTGCCCTTTCAGTACCTTTTAACATTATCCATTGCTCCTCTTTCTTGAAACATACTTTATTCTTTTGGCTTCCATAATGCCAAGTACTTCTGGTTTTCCTTCTCTCTCTCTGGCCACTCTTTTTGTCTCTTTTACAGATGCATTATCTTCTACCTGGCCCTTAAAGTTTTAACCTACCCAAGGATCATTTCTGTGTCATTTCATATTAGACAGTCTCTTGTGTGTACAACTTATGTACCTGTGACTCTCACATTTACAGCTCCTGGGCTAAAACTCCAGACCCATGTTTCCAGCTGATTCTGGACACTCGGATATTTCAAATATATCAAACTCAGTATGTCAAAAGCCATATTTATGATCATTTTCTTTTCCACAGCCACAAACCTCGTGCCCTCCAGTGTTTATATGTTGATTCATTCCGTTATTTACTCATTCATTTTATTTGTTCATTAATTCAACAAGTATGTATTGACTGCCTAGTAGATGCAGTTCACTGTTTTGGGCACTTGGGAGTTTAGCAGCTAATGTTTCTGTTTTCATGGAAACTGTATTCCCGTGGATAAAGAGAGGCAATAAAAAACAAACAAGAAAAACTTTAGATCATGATTATGTAAACTAAAGAAAAGAAATTGGACAATGTGATGGAGTGTGACCGATCTGCTACTTTTCTTTGTCTGGTCAAGGAAGCCTCACTAAAGAGGTGATATTTTGGATGAGAAGTAAATGACAGGGAGGACCCCACATGCACAGAGGTCTGGGGAGTGCCTTCCAGAAGAAGAGCCCTTCGTAGACAGGCCCTGATGTCGGGAGTGGATTTCGTGTGCTTGAGCAGAAGGGAGGCTGACAGCTAAAGTAATTGAACGTGGCAAGTGGGGATAGTGTTAGATATGGAGGTCGACAGGGGTCAGACTGCCTAGGACCTGGAATATCAAGGTGAGGAATTTGTATATTTCTGACGGCACTAGGAAACTAACAGAAGGTTTTAAAAAGGCAGAGACATGGTCTGACATAAGATCTTGGAACGATCTCTCTAACTGCTTGGTGGAGAATGGGTTAATTGGAGCAGGAGTGGTATCAGGAAGACCACTTAGGATGTTTTTATGGTAGTCCGGGTAAGAGATGGTGCCAGCTTAGTACGAGGATGGCCACTGTGGGGGCAGTGAGAAGATGTTTGGGAGAGAGCCGAGGACAAGAGGGATGCAAAAATAGCTCTGGTTTTTGATTTGAGCACCTGATTTAATGGTAGTATCAGTAATTGAGATGTGGAAGACTGTGAGGAGGAGCAAGTATGGATAATGGGAGGGGAACTAAGTGGGAAATTACAGTTTGGTTTTGGACATGCTAATTTTGAGGTATCAGACATCCAAGTGGAAATGCCAATTAAGCATTAGAGTTGGATATGGAGAAGTCAAGTTCAGGGGAGAAATGAGTGCTTGAGATAAGTGCTTGAGATGAATTTGAATATATATACACACACATACATATATACATATTCTTATATATATTCATGTGAATTTTTAAGGCCGTTAGAGTAGATGAGATCAACTAGAGAGAGAATAGAGATGACAAAGAAGAGAAGTTCTAGAAAGAAGTCTAGCAGTATTTGATATTTGTAAGTGTAGAAAAGGAAGGGGAGGAACAATGAGCAAAGAACATGGAGAAAGAGCAATTAGTGAGGAAAGAGAAAAATGAGGAAAGTTGGGGTAATGGGAATCCATAAAAGAGGATGTTGAGGTGGAGGAGGAAAATCATGTCAGAGGCTGCTGAGACTTAGAATAATTATTCACTTTGCAATTTTCTGGCCACGTGTTTGACTTGCTTCTTATTTGGTTTCTGTATTTGGAATACAGTTTATCTCTTGATTGTGTTTTACATGGAAACTATGAGGATGAAATAGAGTTGTTTTTTGTTATACTCTTCAAGATCCTTTGAAAAAATATGGAGCTAGATCCAGCTGTTTAGATATGATAGCTGCTGATTCTGATTTTTTTGGATACTTGTAGTGGAATATTCATACAGATTCCTATTGCTGGAGGGATTTCTGTCAAGTGCTGGCCTTGCTTTCATGTGCCAGCACTCCTTCAGTGATCTGGGGCCACTTAAGCCTCGCATGTAGGATTTAGAGCTAGCCCAGCTCTTAGGCAAGAAAACTGTAAAGGTCATTGTTGAGCTGTAAATATCAAGGCAGCACTGATTGTCTCTCTTTACCCTGAGGTCTGCATTAGTGGCTTTGGCTTTGAATCCAATGAAAAATTCTCTATCTTCCATTCAGTGACCGAGTTGGCATCTTGGTTTTCTGCCTGGTATCCTCTGGCTCACTTGGGTCTGGAGTTCTGTCTTGACCTCTCCTCTGCCTCTGGAGTACCAGAACGCTGATCCTAAATGCTAGCGTTTGCATCTGGTCTCTGATACCTGCTTGGTACCCACCTTTTGTCTGCTATAAAACCTTGGTCCTCCTTAGTCCCATCCCATCCCATTGTTCTTAACCCGTGTGCTGAGACTTCGACCTTTTACCCACTGCTGGACTCTCTCAGATTGTTACCTTTTTTGGATTTCCTCTTTTTTTTTTTTTTTTTTCCTGATTGCTGGACTTTCCAATGTTTACCTTAGGGACACAATTGAATTCTACTTCAAATCTGGGTCTATAAAATTCATATCTAACTAACCCTGTTGCTTATTCAACCACAGTTTTAGGATCTTGCCTTCAATTAGGGATGACTTGAAGGCTTGAGGGAAGCATTTTTTTTTTTTCAAAACTGACATTGATCAATGGTATGCAAAGTGGCCTGCTTTAAAGAAGGAAGAAATCCACAGATGTTCTTTACTCTAAATATGATAGGCATTGGGGAAACACAGATGAGTAAAATGTAGCCTCTTTCCTTGAGGAAGTATGTTTTAAATATAGTCATACATAGACACTTTACAGCCAGTGAATTCAGCTAGTTGCACTGAAAACTATTCCCTCTTTATGCGACCCACGTACTCTATTTTCGTTGGAGCCCTGTGTTCACAAAACATCGCTATTAAAACACTTCAGAAATAAGACCCCGATAAAATATTGAAGACCCCAGTTCTTAGAATAAAGATTGACAAGAGATTATGTGCATGTGTTCCATAATTATTCTTTTTTACTTAACCTTGATTAATTGAAACATATGCATGTTTTTCCACATGGAAGGGGCATATTGGAAATATTTAAATTCTTATGGTCATGCTGTGCTTTTCACAGATGATTGGAATGCTGCCCAGGCATAAACCATCCCATCCTTCCCCCAAACAACTTGTCAGTTGTTTAACCTAGCATAATTTGTTTTTCATGACCATTAGAAATGACAGTGCTAAAATGTTTTACAGGGAAATAAAAATAAAGAAGAGTGATAGCTTTGATTTTTTAATACCCTTCTCCCCCCCCAATTATTCTTTGATATAAAAATGTGTCATAACCTTTGCTTCAAATGTAGGCTATTTTTAACACTGGGGAAACAGGGATGATTTTTAAAACTAAGAGTCTTATTTTGCAAAACTGAAAACATACTTTGAATTTTAGCAAGACAGTTTGTACCGACACACAGTAGAATTTCATGGATACATCATCAGGGTTTCAGTGCTAATATGCACATAGCCTTCATCCTTTATATGAGCTTGTGGCTAGGAAATTTAATCACTTTCTATTCAGATTGAACTTGGGCTGAAGTCTGGAATTGTTTGAGGAGGAGACGGTTTCATGTCCCCAACTACCAAGGATTTAGAATGAAAGGAATACTGAAAACATGCCAGGAGAAGTTGTGTCGCTGGAAACTGTACCTTTTAATGAAAAAAAATGTATCTCAGCCATAAGATGAGATTGTTAGACCTTCAGACATACTAGTTTACCATAGTATAAAAGTCTCAGAAGACACACATTTACTAGCTCTTTAAAAATGTAGCTACGGATCAGCTAGTACACCCCGTTCTATAGATTTTGGTTTAGGTGTTAGAATTTCCTTCATCCCCAAACTCATGTTAACACTTTCTGGGGTGAGTATAGGAAGTGATGCATTACTCTTGTGATAATCCTTTTCAAGATTTTCGTCTGTAATTGTATTTTTGGACAGCAGAGAAGTAAAGCTGTCATCTTTTAAATTCTGCATTGCTAATAAAGATTTATTTAGGATTGTGTGATGGTATAAGCTGATTGATGATTCTCCTCGATAGCAAATGTGGTCAGTTGATAAAAAACATGCATGACACCTCTGCTGTCCACCTGTTTGTGTCCACTCAGTAGGGGACAGAGATCTCATAACAGGACTGGCTTACCTTGTTGTTAGTGAGACACACCTTATTGACAATATAGTCCTGTAGCTATAAATTATAACATGTTTTTCTAATGAGAAAGTAGAATGTGTGGTCTGACCCCCCACTATACTGTTTGAGATAAGGGGACATAGACCTGTGAGTCCCCAGAGCTGGGTAGAGGATGGGTAACAGGTAGCTCCCTTCTGGCAACTCAGAGTAGGTTTTGCCTGAATTCCATCCTGTAGGATGAATTTCTTTCTAAGAGGCCCTTTGGGACCATAGAAAAACAGATTTTGTGGTTCCTGCTCCATTGGTTCTTCTGAAATGCTGGGCGGGTCTGAATCCCAATGATGGACATAGGATAGACCCAGTTGACATCCCTGCTGTGGTTACTCTTAAGTCCTCATTTGGGATCACTGTGTGTGTAATGTATTTTGCGGTAGAAATAATAGTATTTGTAGGGTTTAACCAGTGAGAATATGTGCAGAAATGCTTTTTAAAGACATAAAATGACTTCAGATAAATATGATAAATCCCTGCTCTCACCTGATGAATTCCACATGCTCCCTCCATCATCCGTTCACCCGTTTGTCTTGTCAACTCTCATTGCTCTGCTTCCTTTCTGTTCTTAAGGAGGAGCTGGCATGCTCCTTTCTAATGGGTCCCCTCATCCTTAAGATATCACTTCAGCACTTGTTTTTTTTCTCAGTTCCGCATTGTCACCTTTCCCTTAGTACTGGATTAATGCCATCAACCCCTGAACGTGTTATCAGTTTGCCCATCTTTAGAAAACCCTCCCTTGACTTCACCTCCCTCTCCAGCTGCCCTCTCACTGCTCTCCTCTCCTTTACCACAAAACTGAAAACAGTCATCCGCAATCAGTCTCCACTTCTTCTCCACTTCTCTCCTCATCATTCCAATCAGGCTGCCTCACTCCACTGTAGCAGCTCTTGTCAGCCTCCTGAAGGACTCTCAAGTTGCCCAATTCTATGAACCATTCTTAGTTCTCATCTTCCTTAACATGTTGGTGGTATTGGATGGAGTGGAAGTCTCTTACCTTCATGAAAAACCCTTTCTACTTGGCTTTGGGTCACCTCTTTCTCAGTTTCCTCCCTACCTTGTGGACCAGTCCTGCTTACTCTCTCCTGACCTCTGAACACTGGAACACCCATGGCCCAGAGCTCTGACTCTTCCCTAACTCTTTTAGTGATTTCATCCCCTTGCCTGACTTTAATGAATTCCAAATATATATTTCTAGCTTGGACTTCTCCCTAGATGAAAGACTAATGTATCTAGCCCCAAAGGCATTTTTGTGCTAATTAGAAAAAGGTGCCCTTTTCCTCAAGCACTTGACTGCCATCTTCTGGAAAAATTTCAGAATAAATAAACACTTAACAGATGATTGTGAATGTGAGTGGTATCTCTTACAGCTGTGTAATCCTCGGCCATCAGCAGCAGTCCTGGTTCTCCACTAGGGTAGTAAGTACAGAGGAGGCATCATGAGTGTAATAGGTCCGCAAGCAATCTCCTGATCCTCAAGCCCCATCTCTCGAACCTCTTCCTTTCAGTCTCTTCTATTTCAAAATTCTCCGCATTGCTGAGGCCAAACTCCAGGAAGCTGTTTCTGACTCTCCTCTCTTTCACCCCACCTTTAATCCATCAGCAAATCCTATTGGTTTTTCCTTCAAAATACGTTAGAATTTAGCCACTTCTCACCACTCCCATCACTGCTACCCTGGTCAAAGCCCCATCATCTCTCACCTCCATTATCCCAGTAGCCAGCTTCCTAGCTTACTCTCCAGTGTCTGTTCTCAACACAGCAGCCACAGTAACTTATTTAAAACCTAGGTCACACCATGAAGCCCTTCCAGTGGTCTATCATTCAGTCAGAGTAAAAAATTAAAGTCCCACAGGGTCCACACAATCCAGGTCTGCACCGCAGCTCTGACCTCATCTCCTGCCCCTCCCCCCACATGCTCTGTGAGCCAAACATGTTGGCCTTGCCCTCCTTCCCGTAGGTTTCCAGGTTCAGGAACTGCTGGCTTGCTCCCTTCTCCTCAGCTTTTGCTCAGATGTCACTTTATCATATCAGCGAAGCCTTCCTCAACCAAAGCATATAACAAACCAGTCCTCCTGCCCTAGCATTTATTATCTTCCTACTGTTCAGTTTTCTCCATAGCACTTATCATCTGGCACACCCACATTGTTTACTGTTTCATCTCATTCGAATTTAAGCTTCATGAGGTTAGAGACTTATTTTTTTTTCTCTTCTACAATTTCTTTTCTTTCTTTTCTTTTCTTTTTTTTTTTTAAGATTATTTATTTGTCAGAGAGAGAGAGTGTGCAGCAGGCAGAGGGAGAAGCAGGCTCCCTGCTGAGCAAGGAGCCCAATGTGGGACCCTGGGATCATGACCTGGGCTGAAGGCAGGCATTTAACCGACTGAGCCACCCAGGCGTCCCTCTCCTCTGCAATTTCTACAATAGTGCGTGGTGAATAGTAAGAGCTCAAAATATTAGTTGAATAAATAAATGAATACCAGCATCTTTAAATCTCTCTGCGGGACCCTATCCTTAAAAAGACACAAAGGTTTGAGATGGTACTGCACAATTCGAATCTTTCAATTTCGAAATAAAAGCATTTTTAAGAGACCAAGAATGAATTTAAAACTAATTTGAAAATTGCGTTGATTTTGCAGCTTTCTGAAGTCATTGGTTTCCTACAGAGAAAGCAAGTAGACGCCATCTAGTGGCGACAAGAGAAGTCTACAATTGTGTTACTTGAATTCTTGATTGGCAACATAATTGAAAATGTAGTCTCTGATCCAGAAGCTTATTAATTTTATGAAAGTAATATTTATGATAGCTATAAGTCCTCAAGTATGTCTTTTCCACAAAATATATTGAGCTGAAAAAGTACAGTTTCATTTCTTATAAATTATTTATGACTCCTTTTTACCTATTGATTTTTGTTTGTTTTCTTGGAATCTGACTGCCTTTGTTCCTTTTTATTTTTCTTATTGTTTTATCTTCTACTTATCTTTAAATTCTTTTTCTAAAAAAGGATTTTATTTATTTATTTGACAGAGAGAAAGACAGCCAGCGAGAGAGGGATCACAAGCAGGGGGGAGTGGGAGAGGAAGAAGCAGGCTCCCAGTGGAGGAGCCTGATGTGGGGCTCGATCCCAGGACCTCGGGATCACGCCCTGAGCTGAAGGCAGACGCTTAACGACCGAGCCACCCTGGTGCCCCTGTCTTTAAACTCTTATGTTCCCATGATACTGGCCTATCCACTGAGTTAGGTAAATAAAATCAAGGCTGTATCTTCTGGGAATTTAGATGCTAATAAAAACAGCACCTATGAGGGTAAACAGGGGAAAAGATGCAGTTATCACTTCAGGCCAGAATTCTGAAGCCTGCTGAATCTGTACTGTGTTCACTTCCACCACTGAGGAATGAACTGTGGGAGCCTTAGCCTGCCATTTTTCAGAAAATGGCCCATATTGTATGAAAAAACTAAGAAAGAAAAATACTCATGTCTAACTACATTGACAGGAAAGAATGAAATGAAGTCAAGTCTCTGTCGTTCTAACATTTGAAACATTAGGTCATTGCAGTTCTTTGGGAAATTAAAGCTTAAACTGGTTGGTCCACTTCGGAAGCCATGACCTTTCCAGTCCTGAGGAGCTGGGTGGCGTTGGGAAATCCGTGTCTGCCACCAGGAGGCCTGAGCAACGATCAGACAAGTTGCGAAGGTGGCGAAAAAAGCCTGCGAAGAAGATGAACACCTTGTGCCAGGGCTCAGATTAATCCTGGCCTTTTTACAGGGAGGAAGACTTTGCCTGAGTAGCTCCAGGGAGCAAAAGTTGGACCAAGGAAATAAGATCAGAAAGATTTCAGACCATCGTTAAGAAACATTTTCTGGGGCACCTGGATGGCTCAATTGGTTAAGTGTCCCACTCTTGATCTCGGCTCAGGTCTCCATTTCAGGGTCGTGAGTTCAAGCCCTGCATTGGGCTCCATGCTGGGCATGGAGCCTACTCAAAAAAAAAAAAATTTTTTTTTTTCCAATAAGAGTTTTTTTTCCAGACATCAAAGCCTCAATTTCCCATCAGTGGATGTTTCTGAACAGAGGCTGGATGATAACTGGCCCAGGATACGTTGGGCTATTAAGATTCTCTGATTCCCTAAAAGACCTTGCTTTTTCTGCACACGCTGAAACCCTCCCCACTCTTCAGTACCCAGTTCAAACCTCATTTTCTTTTTTAGGCATTGCAACTTGAAGCCGTCTTTCCTTTTTCTTTGAATGTAGATCAGCACCATTTCATGCTGACTGTGTTAACTGATGCTGAAATGCTTGAAGACGTCTTATAGTTGTCTCCCTACTGGCTTGGCCATAGTGGGTGAAGGTTAAATGTTTATGGTGGAAATGGTGGAAAGACTACCAATAATTGTCTCTGGCAACATCTGGGCTCCAGATACTTAGCCTTAGTCTAAGTTTGGTGCAGCAGTTCTTCAGCTAGTTATTAGAAAATCTAAAATATTTGTTCAGATTCATTCTCTTGTTAAGATTATAATTTTTAAAATCTAATCGTATCAGTTTCCTTTTTGAGTTGTGTTATATACCTGATACTTCTGGAAGGAGGAATAGAAATCAGTAGTACAACAATGAGTAAGATGTTACTCAAACTTAATCTAATTTTCTATTATTTTTTAAAAAAAGATTTTATTTATTTACTTGACAGAGACAGCCAGCGAGAGAGGGAACACAAGCAGGGGAGTGGGAGAGGAAGAAGCAGGCTCCTAGCAGAGGAGCCCGATGTGGGGCTCAATCCCAGAACGCCGGGATCACGCCCTGAGCCGAAGGCAGATGCTTAATGACTGCGCCACCCAGGAGCCCCTAATTTTCTATTATTATATATAGTTTTCCTACTTCCACAGATACTGATGTTTTTTTTTCAGATTGCAGATAAATATTTTGTTGGATCTAAAACTCTTTTTTTCTTGAGAAATTGTTTTTAACTATACAAGTTGGTGTGGTATCTTGAATAGTATATTTTAAAGCTAAAATATTCCATATATTATTTCTTTTAAAAGAATTAAGAACATTTTGTTTCTGAATTGTCTTGCCTTCTGCAGCTATATTTATATAACTTAGTATTCTCTCTTAATAAAGTGGTGATATTGAAAAAGGACATACTAATAGGATAAGGTAGATTTTGAATGTACCCTAGACTTAACAGTCAGTTGCTGTTTGCTTTATCATTTGGAGGGCCAAAATTCTCTTTAAATTATTTAATAGACCGATTGATTTAAGGACTGCTTTTAGTACTTACTTGCTCATCTGAAAATTAGCAAATTTAGCATTCTTAGCATTTGTACCATGTTTAATATTTCTAAGGCATTAGCTGTGTTTCTTAGTAACTGCGGTATTCTCTCATTTTAATGGCTGAGGAGACAATATGGGATACTTTGACTTGTAGTTAAAGAAACGTTGTTTCCTTACAATTACTGCAAGAGTGCATGGGTTTTAAGTTACGTTAATTTGTCTTTTGTAGAATATGCTGAATTTCTACATTGCAAAGGAAAAAAATTTACAGATTTTGATGAAGTTCGCCATGAGATTGAAGCAGAAACAGATCGAGTGACTGGAATGAATAAAGGCATTTCTTCCATACCCATTAATTTACGAGTCTATTCTCCACATGGTAAGTAAAATAACAAAATTCCAAATTTTTGTCCTCAAAAATTTTTACATTAATTGACATACATTATTTGTGTAGAAGATGATTTGTTCTCTCAGAAAGCCCTGGGTTTCTAGGATTGTGTTTGGGTGCCACCATAAAGGGAATGGTCCATAAAGTTCACAGATTTATGGCAAGGCTGGAGGACATGATTTTTAAAAAGATCAGAACTGAGTAGGTCACTTAAAAATTTTTCTTTATGTTTATTTTAAACTTTCAGAATTTCAAGGAATAGGCATGAAAAATTCCATTTTTTAACATCTTTAGTCTTAGCAAGAATCTTAGAGGTACATGGTACTATTGCTGAGTCTTCCTATTGGATTTTCCTATAACTCTATATATTTCTATTTATTCTCTTCCTGAGGAATCAACAATGATTTTTTCCAGACTATCAGCAGAAACTTACAAATTAGATAACCAATTCATGGTATGTGATATGGAATAGCCTCTATTCTGACTACATTTTCAGTGGGGCAGATTTTCATCTCTAATCTTCTACTGAGCTCTGTTGCTTTTAAAATGGGGCATGAATGACATAAGCTCAATTATGACTTCCCAAGAGGGTTTGGTGCCAACTCTGTTGTGTGCAGAGAGCGATAGCCAGGTTGCAGCTGGAGTCACTGATGCAGGGGTAGTTCCTGTTCTCCTGATGGCACACCATGAGTCTGGCTGGTTAGCCTACACAGTAACCGCATGGTACCACAACGGCTCACAGCTTTCCAATAGGCTAAGTGTCTAACCCCCTCTAAATAGTATATGATGCTTTTGAAGCGAGGGACAAATCTTACCCTTAAGAATTTTATGCCATTTGAGGGCAATGTACAAGACCGGGAGACAGCGTATGCGCTTCTTGTTCAGTTTTGGAATTATAACTCACTAGTTACAGATATGACAGCTGTCTCTTAGCTATGCAGATCAGTGCCCGTCAAATTGGGTTAAAACGATCATTTGGTAAAACACAATCATATCATAAAAATGGAGGAAACTAACAAAGCCATTTTTATTCTACACACCAGTTGGAGTTAGCTCAATATACAATATGTAAAGCTGAGCTTGTTTTATTTCCGCTAAAGAGACAGATGTTGTTGCATTGTTATTTTTTAGCATTGAGGGTATATGTAAGACTCTTCTGTTCCACACAGTGTTAAATCTCACACTTATCGACCTACCTGGAATTACTAAAGTGCCCGTGGGAGATCAGCCACCAGATATTGAGTATCAGATCAGAGAAATGATTATGCAGTTCATCACGCGGGAGAACTGTCTGATTTTGGCTGTTACCCCAGCCAACACCGATCTTGCAAACTCAGATGCATTGAAGCTAGCTAAAGAAGTTGATCCTCAAGGTAAGTGTGTGGTCTTTAAGATGAAAAAGAATTAGTTTAAAATGTCAAGGGTTTGGGTATATTTCAAGGTAACACAAATTCTCATAACTTACTTTCATTGTTAATTTAATTAGCCATTATTAATATTGTTAGATTTTTTTAAAATTTAAGATGCTGAAAGAAAAATAACTATGGGATATAGTCTGAACCTATATAAATAAATGTAAGATTAAGTGAGATCTAAGAAAACAGGTATATCTAATCCTCATGAACTACTTATTTTAAGAAGCCAATAAAATAAACTTCTAACAGTCCCCTTTAGTTATTAAAAGAATTACCCAAATATACTCCAGTGAAAACACCTT
Organism: Ursus maritimus; assembly: GCF_017311325.1. Taxonomy (NCBI): domain Eukaryota; kingdom Metazoa; phylum Chordata; class Mammalia; order Carnivora; family Ursidae; genus Ursus; species Ursus maritimus. The sequence continues at coordinate 76,099,242 of NW_024424452.1, forward strand.
CTGTTTCTTGTATGTTTTGTGTCTTTAAAACAGGAAGCCCTGTCTCACATTTAGGTCCTTCATCCATTTTGAGTTTATCTTTGTATATGGTTAAGAAAACGGCCCAGTTTCATTTTTCTACATGTGGCTGTCCAATTTTCCCAACACCATTTATTGAAGAGACTGTCTTTTTTTCCATTGGAAGTTCTTTCCTGCTTTGTCAAAGATTAGTTGACCGTAGAGTTGAGGGTCCATATCTGGGTTCTCTATTCTGTTCCATTGATCTATGTGTCTGTTTTTGTGCCTGTACTATGCTGTCTTGGTGATCACAGCTTTGTAATAGAGCTTGAAGTCTCGGATTGTGATGTCACCAGCTTTGGTTTCCTTTTACAACATTCCTCTGGCTATACAGGGTCTTTCCTGGTTCCATACAAATTTAGGATTATTTGCTCCATCTCTGTGAAAAATGTCAATGGTATTTTGATGAGGATTGCATTGATGTAAGCTGGTACAGCCACTCTGGAAAACAGTATGGAGGTTCCTCAAGAAGCTAAAAATAGAACTACCCTACGACCCAACAATTGCACTACTGGGTATTTACCCCACTGATACAAATGCAGTGATCCGAAGGGGCACCTGCACCCCAATGTTTATAGCAGCAATGTCCACAGTAGCCAAACTATGGCAAGAGCCCAGATGCGCATCAATAGATGAATGGATAAAGAAGCTGTGGTTCATATATACAATGGAATACTACTTACTTTGGTTCATATATACAATGGAATATTACTTACCCATCAGAAAGGATGAAATTACCATTTACATCAATATGGATGGAACTGGAGGGCATTATGCTGAGTGAAATAAGTCAATCAGAGAAAGACAATTATCATATGTTTTCACTCATATGTGGAATATAAGAAACAGTGCAGTGGATCATAGGGGAAGGGAGGGAAAAACAGAATGGAAAGAAATCAGAGAGGGAGACAAACCATAAGAGACTCTTAATCATAGGAAACACGCTGAGGGTTGCTGGAGGGGAGATGGGTAGGGGGATGGGGTAACTAGGTGATAGGCATTAAGGAGGGCATGTGCTGTGATGAGCACTGGGTGTTATATCAACTGATGAATCACTGAACTCTACATCTGAAACTAATGATGTTCTATATGTTGGCTAATTGAATTTAAATAAATAAATTTTAAAAATAGGAATTAAAAATAAAACATTCTAATGCATGTAAAATATCATTTAGCTTATAATTATTTGACATAAGCATATACTATAAAAACAGGGATTTTATGTTATTAGCATTTCAGAATCCAGAAAAATACCTTATTTCTGCTGACATTTTGATTTTTTTCTTTCTGTGAGGTGAGTAAGAATAGTTTGTCTTCAGAGATCCCAAAATGGGGCTGTGTGTGTGTTTAAAGTAATTGTGGAAAGGCACTCTGTGATGAGTCTGTTCAATATGGAGATGCATGTTCTCCAGTTCTAGGAATTCCTTTTTGATAATTAATTGCCCCTATTTGCTCTGTTGTCTTTACCTGAAATCATTATTATTAACATGTTAGAACTTCTGGATTAACCCTCTTTTTAAAAAAAATCCTTCTCTTTTATTGTGTTTCTTTGTGTTTATATTCTATTTTTTGCAAAATTTACTCTATCTTCAGCTCTTCTGATTAGTTTTTCAGTTCTGGTATCATTTAAAAAGTTCCAACAGCATTTTCTCATTTTGTGAATGTTTTATTTATTTATTCTTTTATTTATTTATTATGTTTTTTTAACATGAATATTTTAATTTTTAAAAATAGCACCATGCTCTTGGTTTTGCGAGTACACTATCTTCTCTAAAGATTTTAATGAGAGCTCTTTTGAGGATTTCCTTTTGTAATCTACAGTGTCTCTGAGTCCATTTTTTCTAGTGGTTTTTCTTGGTCATTGTCTTTGATGTCAGAGACCTTTGTTCAAATGATTGATCTTTTGCTGCTTGTGCAGATGTAAGAGTAAAGCACTAACAAGCTGATGGAAATTCTATATGTGTATGAATGGGACTCATTGACTAATGGACTTTATCATAGGGGGATGGGGCTGGCCATTTTTTTAGGAGACTTTCTCAGCTACTGTTGGATGCGATGAGTATTTCCACTTGTGCTGGTCTGGTGTAACCTGATGTCCAGTGGTCTCAGAGTCAAGAGGAAGAACTGAGTTGGCAGAGGGTGTGGGGTGGTTCTCACTGTTCAGCATGTAGACTTTTAATTAGTGCCTCTGCTTTCATAATGGCATTCNTGAAGGTCTTCTTGAGTCCAGAGTCTCTCTGGTTTATCCGGTTCTGAAAGTAAATCTTCAGTATTCTGCTGGGGTCAAGGAGGAGTAACTATGTGGTTATGCAAGATGAGAAAAAGGGTCTGGAGGTCTATCAACATTGCAGATGCATTTTCAGCCAATTCTCCTATTTTCAACTTCTCTCACACCCCAGCGTTGGTGCTGTTAGTTCCTAGATCTTTCCAGAGTTCTGCAGTAGTAACTGTTTTACTTCTTTTTGGCTTCCTCTAACATCCCTGACATTAGTGCTTGAAACAAAGCAGGTGGAAGTTACAGATGGCTAGATGGGGATCATCCCCACAATTCTCTTTCTAATATCAGTGGGTTGGAAGACCCAGATTCAGGATTGGGTTTAGAGTCTACTTATAAAAATGATGCTAAAACACCTTTGTCCCTGCAGCCTTCTTGTCCCACAGGAAACAAAGCCATGGATATCTGATGGGAACGGAGATAGCATTTCTGTCAGTAGATTCTAGCAAGTACAGCACAGTCACGTTCCTGCAAAGTCCACACTTAGTCCGGATGAAGCTTCATGGAGGAGTACAAATGATATCCCTCAGTCTCCAATTCTACTTTTGTCAGTCTTTGGTTCCATCTTCTTGGAGTTGGTTCTTTTCTCAGATAGACTGTCCTCACAGGTGACAAGATCGTTGCAGTTGTCTCAGCTTCATATCCTCACGTCTTTGAAGATAGTGAAAGAAGAGCCAGTGGAGAATCTTTTTTTAAAGATTTTATTTATTTATTTGTTTGTCAGAGAGAGAGTGCACGCACACGAGCAGAGGGAAAGGAAGGCAGAGGGAGAAGCAGACTCGCTGAGCAAGGAGCCCGATGTGGGACTTGATCCCAGGACCCTGTGATTATGACCTGAGCCGAAGGCTTAACTGACTGAGCCACCCAGGCGTCCTGAGAATCTTTTATTTTTATACATTCTGAATTTTATAGGAAATATAAATTAAAAGAAAATTGGCCAACTAATATGTTCTAAAAAATATCTGCAGTTAGTTCTTGAGATTGATTTAACATATTCATGTTATATTTTGCTCCTTTTGTTTAGAAGGGATTGTTAATGGCAGTGACTATATCTCATGCCTCAGGCTCCTCAATAGAAGATTCATTTATAACCCAAAACAGTAACTCTCATGTGATGACATATCATTAGGTGGGAGTAATTAATGTTGGTGGAAGGAATTGTCAGTTTACCAGAAAAGAATTAGTCTTTATAATCTCACTGACAGTATTTACAATGTGTTGTTACAACATAAGCAAACATAAGTAAAATAAAGCATTAAGTTTCAGTCATGGATTTATAATAGTATGCTACAAATCTTTCTCCAGAAAGTTAAATTTGAATTTTATTTCCTAATGTAGGCCTGGCTTATTTTTTTAAATTAATTTTTTATTTTTATTTATTTATTTTTTTTTGATGTAAAGTTCGATGATTCATTAGTTGCGTATAACACCCAGTGCACCATGCAATACGTGCCCTCCTTACTACCCATCACCAGCCGGAATGGGATAGGCTGGTGAAGGCCTGGCTTATTTTATAAGCCTATTGTTTTAGATGCTACTTAGAAGTTGCCATCTGAATGTTCATGAACTTACCCAAAATGAGCCTTATTTCTTGTGGATCAGTACAACTCCTGCTTTGTCAAAGAAAGGCCTTCATTACTCCAATTTTTAATATCCTATATATGATAGTCCTCAGGACAGATTTTTGTAAATTTTACAGATAATTGGCAGATAATTTTGCAGGTAATTTTGCAGAAAAGAGAAGACATTCAATGCCAATGTGTGCCATTTACTTGTCTGACCGATTCCTTCGTGGTGATTGCTAAGGAGCACAAATTAAGTCATTGCCTGAAGACTCTTAAAAGTATGATTTGGGGTTCATTAATAAAAGTCCCTTGCTAACTTTGAGAATTGTAATTTGTTTTCATATCCCAGTTTAAACTCCAAAACTCCTAAACACTCTTATGTGTGAGAACCCTGAAAACTATCCAACGGGTTTGCATGGTGCTCAGCTCTCCTCCAGAGACCCACTTTGGTGTGTTTCTATCCGGTGGCTTTCGTGGTCCTGGACGTCACTGAAGTGCCAAAGTAAGGGGGTGAATTCTTTCCCAGACCAATAGAGTTCACGTTGTGTGTTTTCAGTAGTTGTAAAAGAATTAAAATAGAGAAAGGAAGAAGCTGGAAGGGACTTAGAATCTGGTATCTTGGGATATGTTGTATTGGGATTGACAAGTAGAGACTTTCATTTACTTTCTGTGTCCTTCTAGTCATTCTGTGAGTATGTTTTAAATTTCTGTTTCAGAGGTCTAGTTTTCTTTATAATTACAACTTTGGTAAAAAAGTGGTGACACCAACTTTGGTTATTTAGCTGTGTGTTGCTTAATTTCCACATTTTTGTGAAATTCCCAAATTTCCTTCTGTTATTGATTTCTAATTTCATTTAATTTTGGTAGGAGAACATACTTTGTAATGTATCAGTCCTTTAAAATTTATCAAGATTTATTTTATGGCTTAACATGTGGCCTGTCTGGAGAATGTTGCATGTGCATTTGAGAAGAATGTGTTTTCTGCTGTTTTGGGGTGTAGTGTTCTATAGGTATTTGTTAGGTCTATTTGGTTTATAGTGTTACTCAAATGTTGTTTCCTTTCTTGTATCTGGTTGTTTTATTACTGAAATTGAGATATTAAAGTCTACCACTATTACTGATGAATTGTCTGTTTCTCCCCTCAGTTGTCAGTTTTTGCCTTATGTATTTTGGGACTCTGTTGTTAGGTGAATTTTATACTTGTTATGTCTTCTTGATGTATGGGCCTTTTGATCATTAAAATGCCCTTTTTTGCATCTAGTAACAATTTTTGTCTCAAAATCCTGTTGATAGTTGTATAGTTACTCCAACTCTCTTTTGGTTACCTTTTTCCAGGTATATCTTTTTCCATTGTTTACTTTCAACCTATTTGTGTCTTTGAATATAAAATATATCTCTTGTAGACAGCATATAGTTGGATCATTTTTTAAAGCCCATTCTCTAATATTTGCCTTTTGACTAGAGTGTTTAATCCATTTCCATGTAATGTAATCACTGGTAAGGCAGAATTTATATGTTTTCTGTATGTATTATGTCTTTTGTTTGTGTATTTCTCTTTTAGGCAATAGAGAAATAATTTTTTGTTAAAAATGTATTTTCTTCTGTACCATTTTAATTACCTTGTCATTTATTTTAATGTTTTTTTAAAGTTATTTTCTTACTGGTTGCTATGGAATTAAAATCAGCATCTTAATTTATAACAATGTAGTTCAGACCAGTACAACTTAATTTCAACAGTGTACAAAATTTTCCTCCTATATAGCTCCATTTCCTCCCCTTCCTTTGTGCTAGTATCATTATACAAATTACATCTTTATATATCACATGCCCATCAACACAGACATGTAATTATTCCTTTATTCACTTGTCTTTTAAATCAGAGAGGAGAAAAAAGAGTTACAAATTAATACTAATACATTTGTATTTTCTTTTATATTTACCCATGTAGCTACCTGTACCGGTGTACTTTATTTGTGTAGATTTGAGCTACTTTCTAGTGCACTTTCTTTTCAGCCTGAGGGACTCCAGCTAGTATTTCTTATAGGGGAGGCCTGCTAGTTAGTGGGATTATGAGTTTTTATCTGGGAATGTCTTAATTTCTCCTTAATTTTTGAAGGAAAATTCTTAGTTGATAGTCTTCCCCACCCCCAACCACTTTTCAAGTACGTCATCTCATTACTTTCTGACCTCTATGTTTTTTTTTCTTTTTTAATGAGAAGTCAGCTTTTAATCTCATTGAGGACCATCTTGAACATGATGGCTCTTTTTTTCTTGCTGCTTTCAGGATTTCCTCATTATCTTTGAGAGTTTGATTATGATATGTGTAGGTGTGGATCTCCTTGATTTTATCCTTTTTGGAGTTTTAGGGTTTTGGGGAGTGTAGATTAATGTTTTTCATCAAATATGGGACATTTTCAGCCATTTTTTTTTCTAATTTAAATTAAATTAAATTGAAGTTAGTTAACATATAGTATAATATTGGTTTCAGGAGTAAAATTTAGTGATTCATCACTTAAACATAACACCCAGCACTCAGCACTTATCCCAAGTGCCCTCCTTAATGCCTATCACCCATTTAGCATACCCCCCCCCAACCTCCCCTCCAGCAACCCTCAGTTTGTTCTCTATAGTTAAGAGTCTCTTATGGTTTACCTCCCTCTCTGTTTTTATCTTATTTTATTTTTCCTTCCCTTCTGTGTTCATCTTTCTTGTTTCTTAAATTCTATGTTAGTGAAATCATGTATTTGTCTTTGTCTGACTGACTTATTTCACTTATCATAATACACTCTAGTTCCATCCACATCGTTGCAAATGGCAAGATTTTATTCTTTTTGATGGATTAGTAATATTCCACTGTGTGTGTGTGTGTGTGTGTGTGTGTGTGTGTGTGTGTGTCTCACATCGCCTTTATCCATTCATCAGTTGATGGACATCTGGGCTCTTTCCATATTTTGGCTAATGTGGACATTGCTATTCTGAACATTGGGGTGCAAGTGCCTCTTTTGAATTTTTGTATCCTTTGGATAAATTTTGTATCCTTTGGGTAAATACCTAGTAGTGCAATTGCTGGGCCATAAGGTAGCTCTATTTTTAACTTTTTGAGGAACCTCCAAACTGTTCTCCAGAGTGGCTGCACCAGTTTGCATTCCTACCAACACCTGTTGTTTCTTGTGTTGTTAATTTTAGCTATTCTGACAAGTGTGAAATATATTTCCCTGATGATGAGTGATGTTAGCATCTTTTCATGTGTCTGTGAGCAATCTGGAGGTCTTCTTTGGAAAAGTGTCTATTCATGTCTTCTGCCCATTTCTTAACTGGATTATTTGTTTTTTGGGTGTTGAGTTTGGTAAGCTCTTTATATATTTTTGCCCATTTCTTAACTGGATTATTTGTTTTTTGGGTGTTGAGTTTGGTAAGCTCTTTATATATTTTGGATACAAAACCTAAATAAGGTATGTTGTTTGTAAAGATCTTCTCCCAATTCCATTGGTGGTCTTTTAGTTTTGTTGATTGTTTCCTTCACTTTGCAGAAGCTTTTCATCTTGACAAAGTCCCAATAGTTCATTTTTGCCTTTGTTTCCCTTGCCTTTGGAGATGTGTCTAATAAGAATTTGCTATGGCCGAGGTCAAAGAGGTTTCTGCCTGTGTTCTCCTCAAGGATTTTGATGGTTTCCTGTCTCCAGTTAGATCTCTCATGCATTTTGAATTTATTTTTGTGTATGGTATAAGTAAGCCATCCAGTTTCATTGTTCTGCATGTTGCTGTCCAGTTTTCCCAACACCATTTGTTGAACACAATGTCTTTATTCCATTGGATATTCTTTCCTGCTTTGTGGAAGATTAGTTGACCGTATAGTTGTGAGTCCATTTCTGGGTTCTCTGTTCTGCTCCATTGAACTATGTGTGTTTTTGTGCCAGTACTACACTGTGTTGATGCCCACAGCTTTGTAGTATAGCTTGAAATCTGTAATTGCGATGCCTCCAGTTTTTTCTTTTTCAGAATTGCTTTGGCTATTCTGGATCTTTGGAGGTTCCATAGAGATTTTAGGATTGATTGTTCTGGCTCTGTGAAAATTTCTGGTGATGTTTTGATAGGGATAGCATCAAACGTGTAGATTGCTTTGGGTAGTATAAACATTTTTTTTTTTAAAGATTTTATTTATTTATTCGACAGAGATAGAGACAGCCAGCGAGAGAGGGAACACAAGCAGGGGGAGTGGGAGAGGAAGAAGCAGGCTCATAGCAGAGGAGCCTGATGTGGGGCTCGATCCCATAATGCTGGGATCACGCCCTGAGCCGAAGGCAGACGCTTAACCGCTGTGCCACCCAGGCACCCCTGTAGTATAAACATTTTAATAATGTTTTTTCTTCCAATCCATGAACATGAAATGTTTTCCATTTCTTTCCATTTCCATTTCCTCTTCAATTTCTTTCATAAGATTTCTGTAGTTTTTGGAGTACATATATTTTAAGTCTTTAGTTAAGTTTATTCCTAGGTACTTATTGTTTTTGGTACAAGTGCAAATGGGATCAATTCCTTGATTTCTTTTTCTGCTGCTTTGTTATTGATGTATAGAAATCCAACAGATTTCTGCACATTGATTTTATATCATACAGCTTTGCTGAATTCATGTGTCAGTTCTAGCAATATTTTGGTGGAGTCTTTCAGGTTTTCCACAAGGAGTACCTTGTCATCTGCAACTAGTGAAAGTTTGACTTCTTCCTTGCCGATTTGGATGGCTTTTCTTTTCTTTTTGTTGTCTGATTGCTGAGGCTAAGACTTCCAGTACTATGGTAAATAGTAATGGTGAGAGTGGACATCCTTGTCTTGTTGCCAACTGTAGGAGAAAGGCTCTCAGTTTTTCCCCTTTGAGGATGGTAGTAGGTGTGAGTCTCTCATATATAGCCTTTACAATGTTGAGGTATGTTCCATCTCTTCCTACTTTGTTGAGGGTTTTCATCAAGAAAGGATGCTGTATTTTGTCAGATGCTTTTTTTTTTGCATGTATTGATAGGATCATATGGTTCTTATCCTTTCTTTTATTAATGTGGTGTATCACGTTGATTCATTTGCAGATATTGAACCACGCTTTCAGCCCAGGAATAAATCCCACTTGGTCGTGGTGAATAATCCCTTTAAAGTATTGTTGGATCCTATTGGCTAGTATCTTGGTGAGAATTTTGGCATCCATGTTCATCAGGGATAGGTATTAACTCTTCTTAAATGTCTGGTAGAATTCCCCTGGGAAGCCATCTGGCCCTGGACTTTTGTTTGTTGCAAGATTTTTGATTACTGATTCAATTTCTTCTCTGGTTATGGGTCTGTTCAAATTTTCTATTTCTTCCTGTCTCAGTTTATAGATTTCTAGGAATCTGTCTATTTCTTCCAGGTTGCCCAGTTTGTTGGCGTAGAATTTTTCATAGTATTGTCTTATAATTGTTTGTATTTCTGTGGTGTTGGTTGTGATCGCTCCTCTTTCATTTGTGATTTTACCTATTTGGGTCCTTTCTCTTTTGTTTTTGATAAGTCTGGCTAGGGGTTTATCAATTTTGTTATTTTTTTCAAAGAACCAGCTCCTGGTTTTGTTGATCTATTTTTTTTACTTCAATATCATTTATTTCTGTTCTAATCTTAATTATTTTCCTTCTTCTGCTGGTTTTAGGCCACATTTGTTCTTCTTTTTCCAGCTCCTTTAGGGTGTAAGGTTAGGTTGTGTATTTGAGACTTTTTTTTTTTGCTTCTTGAGGAAGGCCTGTATTACAATATACTTCCCTCTTAGAACTGCCTTTACTGTATTCCAAAGTTTTTGGACTGTTGTGTGTGTGTGTGTGTGTGTGTGTGTGTGTGTGTTTTAAGATTGATTAATTTATTAGAGAGAGAGTGCTCGCATGCACATGTGAGTGGGTGGAGAGGCCGAGGGAGAGGGAGAGAATCTCAAACAGGCTTTCTGCTGAGCACAGACCCTGACGTGAGTCTCAGTCCCTCAACCCTGAGATCATTACCTGAGCTGAAACCAAGTGTCAGGTGTTTAAGACACTGAGCCACCCAGGTGCCCCTAGACTGTTGTGTTTTCACTTTCATTTGCTTCCATGTATTTTCTTATTTCTTCTTTAATTTCCCAGTTAACTCATTCATTCTTTAGTAGGATGTTCTTTAACCTCCGTGTATTTGTGGTCTTTCCAAATTTTTTTTGTGGTTGACTTCAATTTTCATAGCAAGGTGGTCTGAAAATATTGCATGGTATGATCTCAGTCTTTTTGTACTTATTGAGGGTTGATTTATGACGCAGTATGTGATCTGTTCTGGAGAATGTTCCATGTGCACTTGAAAAGAATGTGTATTCTGATGTTTTAGGATGAAATGTTCTGAATATATCTGTTAAGTCCATTTGATCCACTGTGTCATTCAAAGCCATTGTTTCCTTGTTGATATTCTTCTTAGATAATCTGTCTATTGCTGTGAGTGGGTGTTAAAGTTCCCTACTATTGTTATATTATTATCAATGAGTTTCTTTAAGTTTGTTATTAATTGATTTATATATTTGGCTGCTCCCAAGTTTGGGGCATAAATATTTACAAATGTTAGATGTTCTTGTTGGATAGACCCCTTTATTGTGATATAGTACCCTTCTTCATCTCTTATTACAGTGTTTGGTTTAAAATCTAGTTTGTCTGATATAAGTAGGGCTACTTCAGCTTTCTTTTCTTGTCCATTAGCATGATAGGTGGTTTTCCACTCCCTCACTTTCAATCTGGAGGTGTCTTTGGGTCTAAAGGAGTCTGTTGTAAGATGGGTTTTATTTTTTTATCCGTTCTAATACCCTATGTCTTTTGATTTGAGCACTTAGTCCATTTTCATTCAGAGTAATGATTGATAGATACAAATTTAATGCCATTGTTTTATCTGTAAAGTCGCTGTCCTATAGATTGTCTCTGTTTCTTTTTAGTCTTTGTTGTTTTCAGTGTCTTTCTTCCCACTCGAAGGGTCCCCTTTAATATTTCCAGAACAGCTGTTTTACTGTTCATGAACTCCTTTGGTTTTTGCTTGTCTTGGAAACTCTTTATCTCTCCTATTCTGAATGACAGCCTTGCTGGATAGAGTATTCTTGGCTGCATATTTTTCTCATTTAGCACATTGATATATCATGCCACTTTCTTCTGGCCTGCCTAGACTGTGGACAGGTCTGCTGCTAACCTTATGTGTCAATCCTTGTAGGTTGCAGACCTTTTATCCCTAGCTGTTTTCAGAATTCTCTCTTTATCTTTGTATTTTGCAAGTTTCACTATGCTATGTCTTGGTGTTGACCTGTTTTTGTTGATTTTGACGGCAGTACTTTGTGCCTCTTGGACTTGAATGCCTCTTTTCTTCCCCAGATTAGGGAAGTTCTCAGGTGTAATTTGTTAAAATAAACCTTCTGCCCCCTGTTCCAACTCTTCTTCTGGGACTCCTATGATACGGTTATTATAGCACTTTGTGGAATTGCTGAATTCCCTAAGTATTTGTGATCTAATAGTTTTTTTTCAACTTCTTTTCAGCTTCATAAATTTCCATAATTTTATCTGTCTCTTTTGAAGATTTTATTTATTTATTTTTGCGAGAGAGAGAGCGCGTGCATTTGATGCACATGCATGAGATGGGGGAGGGGCAGAGGGAGAAACTGACCCCTGCTGAGCAGGGAGCCCAATGTGAGGCTTGATCCTGGGACCTGGGGATCATGACCTGAGCCGAAGGTTGACGCTTAATTAACTGAGCCACCCAGGTGCCCTGTAATTTTATCTCTGTATCGCCTATTTGATCCTCAGCTTCTTCCATCCTCATTCTAATTACATCCAGTCAGTTTTGCATCTCAGTTATAGCATTTTTTATTTTGGCCTGACTAGTTTTTAGGTCTTTTATCTCTTTAGCCAAGGTTTCTCTGGTGTCTTCTTTCTCTTTCAAGCCCAGCTAGTATTCTTGACTGTTCTTCTAAATTCTTGTTTAGATATACTGCTTGTATCTGTTTTGAGCAAATCCCTGGCTGTGATTTCATCTTGATCTTTCTTTTGGGGAGAATTCCTCCATCTTGTCATTATGTCTAGGTTTCTGTCTTTTGCATATTATGAAAGCTTGCTGTGTTTCCTGCTCCTAGAATAATAATACTATATTAAGACATCATACACCGTCCAGGGCCTAGGGCTTCAGGAGGTGTTTTTCGCATATGCTGTGTGCACTCTGCTGTTGTGTTTTTGGTGCTCTGTCCTACAGGTCAGTCTTCTTTAGAGTTCCTTCTTGCTTGCAGTGGGGAGTTCTGGGACCTTTAACTAACTGTGCTTTGATTTGTTTGCTAAGATAAGCCTGATTTAAAAGGAAACAAAAAAGCGTGATACCACAAAAGAGAAAAGGAAAAGGAACAAAAAGCAAACAAAGTATCATCCTGATTCCAAAGGAAAAAAAAAGAAGGAAAAAAAAAAAAAACCAGTCTGATCCAAAAAATGAGAGAAAGAATCAAACAAACCAAATGAACAAAAAACTGTAAGCCTGATTCCAAAGGAAAAGAAAAGAAAAAAAAAGTCCAGTCCTATTTCCACCAGAACTGAAGCTGTCACTTTGGAGCACTCTGTGATCGGTAGACTTATCAGTACAACCTGTTGTTGGTCTTTTGAGGGAGAGGCCTGCCATGCTGGCTCAGTCAGTCCTGCCCTTTTAAAGCTGTCCCTCCCAGTTTCAGCGGGCATGGTTTGGTGTAAGCAGCTCCAGTCTCCACTCAAGTTGCTGTGTTTCTTCCTGAAGTCCCACCATGCTGGTAGGCTGGAGGGGCTAGGAAGAGGTGGTGGAAATTACCCCACCCTTTCAACTCTGATGAGGGGAACTTGCAGCTGCCAGTGTTTAGGAGGCCCTCACAGAAAAGCGAACAGTCTCCCCTCTTGTGTACCAGGCTTTCATTAGATCCCTGCCCTCCACCTGTCTTTGTCTGGCCAGTGGCATGCCCAGTGCCACAGTTCTCCTGTGTTTTATCTCTGGCCCGAGGCTGGTATTCAAAACTCCAAATCTTAAAGGACTCTGCAAGGCACAGGCCTAGTCCCCTCTCCCAGAGGAGAGCGTTGAAGTGCTGCACCCTGCACTGTTCTGTCCTGGAAAAGCAGTTGCAGACCCATGTAGGTGCCTGGAGTCTATGATGAAGTACAGCAAAAAGCTGCGATCAGGTTGTCTGTCCTCTGTGTGCACCTCTGTCCCCTGCTGTTGAATGGCTACTCTGTGGTTCCTGGTGGGTCTTTTGTCCTTGGAGAGGCAAAATACCTTCTTCCAAATATACTCCAGGAAGAGGAGTATTCTTTCTCAGTGAGACTCAGAGGATCCCCACACTGGGACATCTTGTGTGAATCCTACACACTGCTCTCTCTCCCACTCTCACTCTTTCCCTTACTTCTCTGCACCCTCCTCTTTCTGGAACCTTGGCTTTTCTCTCCCCCAATTCTTAATCTCTGAACCGGGCATTTGCCATGTTCTCTCCCTCCAATTGTAGATATTGTTTTCTTAATCCTCAGATCGATTTCCTAGTTGTTCAAAGTGATTTGATGTTGATCTAGCTGTGTTCGAAAGACAAGCAAGCTTGGGGCCCCCCTACTATTCTGCCATCTTAACTCATATCCCAGCCATTATTTCTTCGCCTATTCTTTCTTTCCCTCTCCTCTCTGAGGTTCCCATGAAATGTATGTGTGTATGCTTTAGGTGTCTCAGAGGTCTGTAAGGCTGTGTTCATTTATTTTCTTTATGGTTTTTTGTTTTTCTTTTCTGTTTCTCAGGTGTGAGGAACAATCTAATTGACCTATCTGCAAGTTTGCTGATTCTTCTGCTTGCTCAGGTCTTCTGTTGAATCTGTCTAGGGAATTTTTTATTTTTATTATTTTTATTTCCACCTCCACAGTTTCTACTTGGTTCTTTTAAAAAATAATTCTTTCTCTTTATTGATATTCTGTATTTGGTGTAACATCATTCTTGTACTTTTAAAAATTATGTAGATATGGTTTTCTTAGTTCTTTGAACAAATTTAAAATAGCTGATTTAACGTCCTTGTCTGGTAATTTCAATGTGTGGGCTCCTCAGAGATTCTATTGAATGCTTATATTCCTGTGTATAGGCCATACTTTCTTTGCATATCTTGTAGTTCTTTCATTGAAAATGGGACATTTTAAGTAATATAATATGGCAACACTCAAAATCAGATTCTTCTCCTCCTCCAATGTTTGTTTTTGTTGCTATTTGTTGCTGTTGCTGTTGTTCTTTGTTTGCTTAGTAATTTTCCTGAATTAAATCTGTAAAGTCTGTATTCTTTGTTGTGTGTGGTCATTAGGTACTTTGCTCAATTTTCTTATTGGTCAGTTAATAATCGGACAGAGGTTTTCTTAAGTGTACAGGGCCAATAAGTCTCCTAGGATTTGGTGAGGGTGTGGTGTGTATTGTGGAATATGCCTTCAGTACTCAGAGTAGGCAGGCAGTTTACAATTCTGCCTTAGCCTCCACTTCCTGTTTGTGTAGAGCCTTAAGGTTAGCCAGAGGTGAGAGTTTGGGCCTTCTCAGATCTTTCCTGAGAATGTGCACAGCCTCACACATGTGCATGGCCTTTTAGATTCTAAATTGTACATATATACAAATCTCAAAGATCTCTATGGCCATCTTATTCCCCAGCTTTTCCTTTTAAGTTTTTTGGTCCACTTTTTCTGCCCCAACTCTTATTGCTGCTCGAAGTAGCTGTGATGTTAAGTAATTGCCACTGATTGTTTTTGTTGTGCTTCCCAGGGAAGAGGCTGTTTGTGCTGAGTATACCCCAAGTCAGATTAAATAAAGAAAAGCTCTATGAATAGGTGTTTTTAGAGAACTGCTAGAGGGGTTAAATGATTACAGTTCTTGGAAAATGGTATTTTTGGTGTATTCTAACCACATTTTGTCCCATCTGGTGGTTGCTGGCTGTTAGTTTTCACTATGATTTTGGGGATTTTCATTTTCAAGACTATTATAGTGCTACGGAGATGGGACTGGGAATTGGAAAAGTTCAAACACCAGAAATCTCACTGTTCTTACTGAGATTCAGCCATTTTTTAAAAAATAAATGCTTCTCATTTTGTTATAAGACTGCTTTATTTCGAGAGTTCTGAAGAAGTTGATTTTTTTTTTACAATTTTTGCCAGTGTTCCTGTTGCTTTTATGGAGAAGTAGCCTTCTCAGAAGTCCTTATTCCATTCCACTAGTCCTCATTCTGATCTTATGTAACTTAAATAATCAGGAAATTTTCAAATAAGAGACATTTCAGTTGGGATGCTGAGGGCAATCTGGTTGTGACATCTGTTCCCCTGTTGGTCTTCAGGATTGATTTCACTGGCTATGCAAGTAGCCTGTTCTCACCATTACATGTTCATCTTACCCAAAATTTTGCCCTTAACTGATGAAGATGACCTATTTAGATAATAGAGGGCCATTCTTTATTCAAGGTATCTGAAATATAATCTTATCCACCAAGGTACATAATTATATAGTTCTCTGAGAGGTAGTCTATTTTAGGCAGTCATGATTTTGTACTAAATTAAGCCTCTTTGACAGAGTTAGGCCATTTTCAACTGGGCAGGGTATATTTGAATATATACTTGGGAAGGTTATGTTTGCATAATGATATTAAAAATACATACTTTTATAAAATGAATATTACATAATGCTGGGATATATTTATATATGTCTTGTATTAAAACAAATTTAATGGTGAATTATTCTCAGTATATGTAGAATGTTATACATTTGTGGCTAGAGAAAGCTTAAAAAGCTTACCTTTTTTAACATTTGTGAGAAATGTTTTTACTGACTAAATGAGGATTTTTAGTAAAACTTCAAGGGGAATGGCTATCCTATTTAAAAGGTCAAATTCTTAGTCATTGGAATTATATAGTGTTTTAGATATATTTTCCCCTGTATAATGGTTTTAACATTTTGAAGATCTCTTATACTTTGGTTTTAGTTTCACTAGAATACTGTGAGGTTTATTTGTTGAGAGGTCCTTTTTTGGGGGTGAGGATGTTTATTTAGATGTTGGTGATTTACGCTGTTGAATAACATGGCTGCAACCACACAGTGCATTTGTGATAGCCCCCCTCCTCATCTAGTGTTCTTGATACTTTATCAGACCACTTCTCAATTAATTGCTTTATTCAGTGGTATACATGAAAGAATACAGGGTTTGAAAGCAGGTCACTTCCCAATTGTGTCTCCTTGGGAAAGTTATTTAACTTCTTTTCAACTTACTACCTCATCTAGAAAATGAAATGAGGTTATAATAAACCTTACCTCAAAAGGTTGCTATGATAAATAAGACATATTTATCTGTAAAGAGAACTCTAACTCTAGATAGCTAACCAAATGCTAGCAATTATTTTCCTTTTGAAAAGAGTCAAAGGACACTACTTTGTTACTGTAGTGTACGTAATATAGGGATAAAAAAACCTATAAAACAGTCATTGGCATTTTGTAATCCAAACTGCTGCCTACTCTAGTATGAATTAATGAAGCTTGATAACACTTAGAATTGTAATAGAATTGTTTTGAATATTTAATAATGTATCATAAAAATAAAAATAATTTCAGATTCATTTGCAAATTGTTAGATTAACTGTAGGTGAATGAAGATTTTAGCTGGGTCAGGCTGGGGCTGGGGTAGGGTGAAAAGAGGGCTGCTTTACTGTGGCTTGATGGGTTTAAGGCATTGTGCCAGCCCACACTCATAGATTTTGAGTAATTCTCAGCACAGTCTCACCATGGGGACTACTTTGATTTCTCTAAGGATCACTTCCCCTAGCTTTTAAGAATTTCTATTCAGATACATTAAGGATTCAATCACTGCCTTAGTTAGTTTATTAATTTCTTGTTCCACAAACATTTATCATTCATCTTTTGAACTAGACAAAGTGCTTGTGGTTAGTCGTGTAAATTCTATATGCTGAACGACCTAGTAGGAAACTAGACTAGATAGATGCTCTGTATATATTTCTGATAATTTCTGTGACTCTCCACCACTTAAAAAAATAAACTATTTGTTTGCGTGGCATTTTTTCTTATGTGTGAGGTCATTGAAGTCCCCAGAAAGGTATTCTAGAAGATCTGTTTCATGAAATAAACATTTTCATATTTTAGGGGATGTGATTTCGCTCACAGCATATATTAATTCTAGTGTAATGAGTTGTATAATAACACTGTGTCATATATTATAACCACAAATAGTGACATTACTCAGTTTTATATAGGAGGAAATAAGCTTAGAGAACTTGCTCATGGTCAAACAGTAGCTCATTAAGTAGCAGAAGCATGATACAGCCCACATATCTCTGATACCAACGGGTCGGGTTTGCCATTGTATCTATCTTTCTCACACCAACTGTGTTATAAACACTTTGGTCAGGGATAATAATGAATACATGTTGGAATTTTATAAAATTGAAGTGAAACCTGCTTAATGAAATTTTATGGTACTAAACACAGTGAAACATTGTTAAAGTTATGTTGAATTAGGTTTTTGCCTTATAGTTCTTCTTTTAGAAGACAGAGATTTATTGGAATATCTCTGCATCAACATGTGTAAGAAACAGACCCTTTGGCAAACTTAAAAACTGAACTTCTAGAGCAAATATTATAAATGCTGGAGAAAGAATTAGAAGAGTTCATGTTTATATTCTCATGTGAATGCTTCTTCATTATTTCCCAAAAGCACTTAGTGAGCATTATCTTGAACTGGTTTAATATGATTTTCACTTTTCTTGTTAGTTTTTAATATGGCTACTTGCTTTAATTTTAAGGGATCATTTTAGTTGCTTGTTCATTATTCAACACATGCTTAATGAGCAGCTACTGTATGCCAGGCACCATTCTGAGCATCATGAATAAATTGGTGAGCAAAACAAAAGTTTTAGCTTTATGGGGCTTACATGCTGACAGAGAAAACACATGGCAGATAATTATTTTAATATCAGGTTAATACCAGGCAGTGATAAGTACTATGAAGAAAACTAAAACAGAAGAAGGGAAGAGAGAGTGATTGGGAATGCAATTTTAGACAATGGACGCAGCATTTGAGTACAGAATTGCTAAGTGAGCGCATAAGCCGTGTGAATATCTGGAAGTGGAGCATTCCAGGCAAAGAAAAGAGCAAGCACAAAGGACTGGAGTGGAGCTGGTTTCGCATGTTAAGGAACAGCAAGGAGGCCATCGAGGGTGGAACTCAGTGAGAACAGGGTAGCAGGTTCTACATTCAGAGAGGTAGGCAGGGCCCAGGTCATGTGGGGTCTGCTAGGACATCACAAAGACTTTGTATTTTTTCAAAGTATAATGAGCAGCTATTGGATGGTTTTGAGTGTAGAGGGGCAAGATTTGATTTATGTTTTCATAGGTTAGTCTTGCTGCTGTGAGAAGAAATGACTGAAAGAAGGGCATGAATAGAAACAAAGAGATCAGTTAGATTATTCCTACAAAGAGGTCCTGTGGGGAGATAGATGATGTGGCTTGGAATATGAGAGTAATGGTACAGGGGGAGAAGCTGGCAGAGTCAAGATATATTTTGAATGTAGAGCTGACAGTGTACTGATGTTTTGCCACAAATAAAAACAATTCAAGGATCACTTCAAATGCTTTAACCAAAGGAACAGGTTAAATGGTGATACCATTTATTAAGATTGGGAATGTTAAGACAGGAAGATGTTTCGGGGAATCAAGAGTTCTGTTATGAACATGTAAAATTTGTGATGTTTATTAGACAAGTTATGTTAGAGACTGGAATTCAAGGGAGAGTTTTACGCTGGAGTTAGGAATCTGGTAAACATCAGCCTAGAGGTGGTGTAGTGAGTTGAACTATATCCCCCAAAAGCTATGTCTAAGCCCTAACCTCCTATACTGTGAATGTGTCCTTATTTGGAAATAGGGTCTTTGCAGATGTAATTAAGTTAAGAATCTTGGAATGAGATCATCCTAGATTGAGAGTGAGACCTAAATCTAGTGATTGGTCTCTTTATAAGAGAAAGGAGAAGGAGATTTGAGAGAGACACAAAGGGAAGGCCATGTGAAGATGGAGGCAGAGACTGGAACTATGCTATCACAGCCAAGAAACTCCAATAGTCACCAGAAGTTGGAAGGGGTAAGGAAGGATCCTCCTCTAGAGCCTTTTATGGGGGTGATTATGGCACTGCTAACACTCTAATTTCAGACTTCTGGACTCCAGAACTATGAGAAAATAAATTCCTATTGTTTCAAGCCTCTAGTTTGTGGTAATTTGTTACAACAGCCATAGGGAACTAATTCAGATAGTAATTCTTTGAGACTAGATAAGATCATGTAGGAGATGAATGTAGATAAAGAAGAGAAGGAAGGCCATGGAAGTAGCCCTGGGGAGGAGAAAAAGGAGATGCCACTGAGAAGTGATAGAGAACCAAGTGAGCATGGTATTTCAGAAGCCATGAGAAAAGAATGGTTTCAAGAAGGACATTGTGATTGGCTGTGCTAAATGCTGCTGAGAAATCAAAGAGGATGATTTAATAGGTCAAAGCTGAGCCACTGTGAGGAAGCCCAGTAACACAGTAAGAAATGGAACACAGGACTTGGTAACTATGGGGTGGTAAGATTTCCCTTACATTGTAATGAAGGGATACACCCAACCTAATGGCATAAAAGGCAGGGTACCCATATTTCTTTGCGTCTCTGGCTTGGCAATTTACCTAGTCCTCACAGGCTGTATTCAACTTCAGACTTACAGTGCTCCTCTGTGACGAACTAGGGAGGTGCTGGAAAGCTGCATCCATTCAGTCACTTATATTCTTAGCCCTGAATCCTTTCCACTGCTTGCTGGAAGATTCAGTAGTAAATGGAAGGAAAGCAGCCTTGAACTGGGTCTAATTCATCATTCCCCCCATTTTTGTATCTAAACCAGACTTTTATGTTTTCATGTAATAGAGATGAAGGTAGAGAACTGATCATTGGATTTGCCACATGAAAGTCGTTGGTGACTCTGATAACAAGAGCTTGGTAGAGTAGGTTCAAAAGAGACTTGGATGTGAGGAAGTAGAGAGAATATAGACAGCTCTTTCAAGTTTCAATGTAGAGTGCAGCAGAAAAGTAGGATACTAGTGTAAGTTCAAGAGAATATTTTGAAAGATGGGAGATATTAATAGCATGCTTGTGTGTTGATGGGAATGATCCAGAAGAGAGAAAATTGGTAAAGAAGGACAGAGATGAGATAAATACAGGAGAAACAGGAAAAAGACAGGAGAAATAGATGAGGGAGTGGAGATATAATTTGGCACCTGTGGGAGTTCTTACCGTAAACAGGAGAGAATTAGATTTTTTCTGTTTTGACAGTAGGGAAGGCAGAGCTATGGATGCAGATGAGGTTAGTTGGTTAGATTGATTGGTTGGGAGATAGCTTTTTTCACGTTAAGTTTATTTATGATAGTGAAATACCCATCTATCTTGATAGATTGTGACGGTCATATAATAAAGACACCATGTTTACACTGCTGTTCAACATCTGCTTATTTTATAAACACTGCTATACCCTAGCTGAGTGGTTCATCATAAAGAGACCCTTACATTTTCTGTATAGAAAGCAGAGGAGTCAGTCCCAAGAGTGGTATTGATTTATTACTTGAGCATGAGTTCATTACACTGAAGACTTTCATTGTGCCTTTTATTTTCTGGGCACAGCACTATTTTAACATTACCCATCAAGTTTGTCATTTACAATAGAGGGCTGTTCAAAGGCCTCACTAAGGGAGGCAAATGTGTCTGGAAATCCACTTCATGGTGATTTATTTCACAGCAAATGAATTTCATTTCTAAATCTAGCATGACCAGAGGTCTGCCTAGAGTATAAAAACACTCCACGAGGACTGTAAGATCCCTGGTTGGGAAGATAGTACCATTTTCTCTTGAGATGAAATTTGTGAGTTGGCTCAGAATTTACCATGAAGCTGGAGGCAGACTGCTTTATTTGTTTTGTGGAGGTGTGTTCAATCTACCTCTTCAAGCTTTTGCCATTCGACAAGTCTCCCTCTTCAGTCTGGAAAAAGTTAAAAGTCCGTGGGTGATATAAGCTGATATTTATTGATCTTTGTCAACACTTAGCAGACATTTACCTTTCTGTCTGGTCACGGAGGTGCTGGGAGTGCTGTTAAGTTGAGTAGAAGCTTCAAGCATCCAGGCATTAAATCAGCATTCAGAATATGGTGAATATATTGCTAAACTGCAAATATAAGAGCAATCCAAGGAGAAAAATCCATTTTTCAGGCAGTGTATCTGTCTTTGCAGGTATTCTTTTCCCCCAACTAGATTCTTATTTTACCTTGAAATTCTTAGCATAAATATTTGACTATATTAAAAAAGTTAATAGAGCTTAAGTAATTGCATTGGGTCCAAATCCTACCTGATATTAATTGGATCAATTAATATGTGCAAAGATGTCATTCTTTAAGAGGAAATAATTCAGTGCATAACTCATAGAAGCCATTTTTTTAACTTCTTAAAGTATATATTATTTATTTACTTATTTATATTTTTTTCAAAGATTTTATTTATTTATTTTGAGAGAGAGACAGAGAGAGAGGGACAGAGGAAGAGGGAGAAGCAGACTCCCTGCTGAGGAGGGAGCCCGATGTGGGGCTTGATCCCAGGACCCTAAAATGGAGCCCAATGCGGGGCTTAATCCCAGGATGAGATAATAACCTGAGCTGAAAGCAGACGCTTCACCGACTGAGCCACTCAAGCACCCTTAAGGGATATATTTTTGAGCTTATTTCTAACATAGCCAGCTCTACTCTTAGCGTGGAGTCTGCTGGAGATTGTCTCTCTCCCACTCTTTTTGCCTCTCCCCCCAATCATACTGTCTCTAAATAAATACACAAAATCTTAAAAAAAAAAAAAAAAAGAAAGGAGGGACCACAGTTACACGTGATCCTGCAATCGCGTGTGATCACAACTTTGATAGGAGGTTTATGGAATGTATCATCATAATATTATACTCTGAAGTCTGAGAATTATAGATGCACATTTCAAATTCATGTTGCTACTTTACATTGTATGTACTGGAATTTTAAGAGTTTCATGCATATGCAATTCAAGTAAGTTCGTTAATCTTATGTTAGAAATCAGCCCCTTTGCAGAGAGTAGATCATCTGTAGTTTGGCAAATGGGTTTGTCAAAGTAGAGGACTTCCATTTGAGCTTTAAAAAAGTATGTTGAGTCTTAAAATTATATCTAAGATTTTTCTACATTTATATATCATATATAATTCTTTATATATATATATTTATGTGTATCATAAAAAAGTATGTTGAATATTAGAATTGGAAACATGACCACAAAAATATTCATCTTATAGGCTTAAAAAAGGCCTTTTAATAAAACTGTATATTTTTCATATGATGTTATGATTGGGGAAAAATAAAATGGCCTGTGTTATGAAATTTACTACCAAAGATCAAAGAATAGAATAGATTTAGAACTTGAATATGCATATGTATATGTAACACTTGAATTAAAAAAAATAGGAATAAAAGAGAAAAGTGTGAGGCATTTTGGCAAAAGTGAACAAAATGTTAAAATGGAACTTGTTATTGTCATCAAGATTTTATCAGTGTGAAAAGCCATGGAGATGTGGAGTCCTAAAACTGACATGTTCATTCCTTCTGCCACTGGGGGTCACTGTAAAGACATTGCTGGAACAAGTCTAAAATTTCCCAGAGTTGCTCTTTGTGGAGTTTGAATGCGGAAATTTTAATGTGGAGGAAAAGACTATTTATGAGAATGACTAAAAAGTATGTAAGAAAGCAATAAAACAACCTAGTCTTACACCTAAAGGAGCTAGGAAAAGAACAAGCAACACCCAAAGCCAGTAAAAGCAACGAAGTAATAAAGATTAGAGCAGAAATAAATGAAATAGAGCCTAGCAAAACGTAGAAAAGATCAATGAAACCAGGAGCTGGTTCTTGGAAAAGATCAACACAATTGGTAAACCTTTAGCCAGACTCCTCAAGAAAAAAAAGAGAGGTCTCAAATAAACTCAGAGATGAAGGAGGAGAAATGATAACCCACACCACAGAAATAAAAAGGATTATAAGAGAATATTATGAAAAATTATATACCAACAAATTGGACAACCTACAAGGAATGGAGAAATTCCTAGAAACATATAACCTTCCAAAAGTGAATCAGGAGGAAATAGAAAATTTGAACAGATCCATTGCTAATGATGAAATTAAATCAGTAATCCAAAAATTCCAAACAAAAGTCTAAGACCAGATGGCTTCACAGGTGAATTCTACCAAACATTTAAAGTAGAGTTAATACCTATCTTCTCAAAGTATTCCAAAAAATAGAAAAGGAAAGAAAGTTTCCAAATACATTCTACGAAGCCAGCATTACCTTAATACCAAAACCAGATAAGACACTACAAAAAAAAAGAAAACTACAGTCCAATATCTCCGATGATCATAGATGGAAAAATCCTCGACAAAAGATTAGCAAACAATTCAACAATACATTGAAAAAGTCATTCAACATGATCAAGTGGGGTTTATTCCAGGGACATAAGGGTGATTTGATATTCACAAATCAATCAATGTGAGATAGTGTATTAACAAGAGAAAGGATAAAAAACATATGATCACCTCACTAGATGCCGAAAAAACATTTGATGAAGTGCAACATTCGTTCATGTTGAAAAATCTCAACAAAGTAGGTCTAGAGGGAACATGTCTCAACATGTCTAAGGCCATTTATGAAAAACACACAGCTAACATCATAGTCAATGGTGAATAAAATCAAGAGCTTTCCTGTAAGAGCAGGAACAAAACCAGGATGCCCACTCTCACCACTTTTATTCACCATGGTACTGGAAGTCCTAGCCATAGCAGATAATAAAAAAGAAATAACAGGCATCCAAATTAGTAAGGAAGAAGTAAAACTGTTACTATTTGCAGATGACATGATACTGTATATAAAGACTCCACCAAAAACTACTAGAACTGATACATGAATTCAATGTAGTCTCAGGATACAAATTTAATATGCGGAAATCTGTTGCATTTCTATACACTAATAATGAAGTAGTAGAAATAGAAATTAAGAAAACAATCCTAGTTACGATTGCACCCAGAAGAATAAAATACTTAGGAATAAACTTAACCAAGAAGGTAAAAGACATGTACTCTGATAACAATAAAACATTAGTGAAAGAAATTAAATAGAAAGATATTCCATGCACATGGATTGGACCCCTGGGTGCCTGGGTGGCTCAGTTGGTTAAATGTATGCCTTCGGCTCAGATCATGATCTCAGGGTCCTGGGATTGAGCCCCACATTGGGCTCCCTGCTCAGCAGGGAGTCTGCTTCTCTCCCTCTTCCTCTGCTCTTCCCTGCACCATTCATACTCTCTCTCTTTCATTCTCAAATAAACAAATAAAATGTTTTTTTAAGAAAAGAAATAGCAAAAGTCTACAAATAGCCAAAGCAATCTTGAGAAAGAAGAACAAAGCTGGCAGTATCACAATCCTAGATTTCAAGATACACTACAAAGCTGTAATAATCAAAACAGTATGGTACAGACACAAAAACAGACACAGATATCAGTGAAACATAACAGAAACTTTGGAAATAAACCCATGCTTTTATGGTCAATTGATCTACAACAAAGGAGGCAAGAATATACAATGGGAAAAAAGATAGTTTCTTCAACAAATGGTGTCAAGAAAACTGCTACATGCAAAAAATAAACCTGGACCACTTTATTACATCATATAAAAGATAGACTCAAAATGGATTACAGACCTAAATGTGAGACCTAAAACCTTAAAATTCCTGGAGAAATCCTAGGCAGTAATTTCTTTGACATCAGCCATAGAAACATTTTCCTAGATATGTCTCCTCAGGCAAGGGAAACAAAAGCAAAAATTAAACTGTTGAGACATTGCCAAAATAAAGAGCTCTGTACAGTAAAGGAAAGCATCAGCAAAATGAAAAGACAACCTACTGAATGGGAGATGATATTTGCAAATGTTATATCTGATAAGAGGTTAATATCCAAGATACATAAAGAACTTATACAACTTAACACCAAAAAACCGAATAATCCAATTAAAATGGGCAGAAGATATGAACAGACAGTTTCCTAAAGAAGACATACAGATGGCCAGCAGACACCTGCTGAACATCACTAATTATCAGGGAAATGCAAATCAAAACCACAATATGAGGTATCACCTCACACCTATAAGAACGGTTTAAATAAAAAAGACAGGAAATAACAATTTTTGTCAAAGATGTGGAGAAAAAAGAACCATCATGCCTGTTGCTGGGAGTGCAAATTGGTGCAACCACTGTGGAAAATGTTATGCAGGTTCTTCAAAAAATTAAAAATAGAATTACCATATGGTCCAGTAATTCCACAGCTGAGTATTTACCCAAAGAAAACAAAATCACTAATTTGAAAAAAATAGATGCACTTTTATGTTTATTGCAACATAATTTACAATAGCCAAGATATGAAAGCAACTCAAGTGTCTGTCAATGGATAAGGAAGAGGTGGTTTTTACACAATGGAATTTATTAAAAAAGAATGAAATCTTGCCATTTGCTACAACAGGGGTGGACCTAGAGATTATAATGCTAAATGGAATAAGTCATACAGAAAAAGACAAATATGTGATTTCACTCATGTGTGGAATTTAAGAATCAAAACAAATGAACAATCAAAACCACATTGAGATACCACCTTATGCCAGTTAGAATGGCAAAAATTGACAAGGCAAGAAACAACAAATGCTGGAGAGGATGTGGAGAAAGGGGATCCCTCTTACACTGTTGGTGGGAATGCAAGTTGGTATAGCCACTTTGGAAAACAGTGTGGAGGTCCCTTAAAAAGTTAAAAATAGAGCTACCCTATGCTCCAGCAATTGCACTACTGGGTATTTACCCCAAAGATACAGACGTAGTGAAGAGAAGGGCCATATACACCCCAATGTTCATAGCAGCTCTGTCCACAATAGCTAGATTGTGGAAGGAGCTGAGATGCCCTTCAACAGACGACTAGATCAAGAAGATGTGGTCTATATATACAATGGAATATTACTCAGCCATCAGAAAGAACGATTACCCAACATTTACAGCAACATGGACGGGACTGGAGGAGATTATGCTAAGTGAAATAAGTCAAGCAGAGAAAGACAATTATCATATGGTTTCATTCATTTATGGAACATAAGAAATAGGAAGATTGGTGGGAGAAGGAAGGGAAGAATGAAGGGGGGGTAAAGAGAAGGGGGAATAAACCATGAGAGACTGTGGACTCTGGGAAACAAACTGAGGGCTTCAGAGGGGAGGGGGGTGGGGGATTGGGATAGGCTGGTGATGGGTATTAAGGAGGGCACATATTGCATGGTGCACTGGGTGTTATATGCAAATAATGAATAATGGAACATTACATCAAAAACTAAGGATGTACTGTATGGTGACTAACATAACATAATAAAAATTATTATAAAGAAACAAAAACCAAAAAAAAAAAAACCCCACAAATGAACAAAGGAAAAAAGAGACAAACAATAAAACAGACTCTTAAATACAGAGAGGTAACTGGTAATTACCAGAGGGGGGTAGGTGAGGGTGTGTATGAGTGATATAAAGGGGATTAAGAGGGACAAACTTTCAGTTACAACATAAATAGGTCACAAGGATGAAAAGTTCGGCATAGGGAATATAGTCAATAAGATGGTAATAATGTTGCTTGGTGGCAGATTGTGACTACACTTACTGTGGTGAGCATTAAGTAATGTATACAATTGTGAATATTATGTTATAGCCCTGAAACTAATTCAACACTGTATGTTAATTATACTTCAATAATTAGAAAAAAGCAATAAAATATATTTTGCCCTTAATTATAACTGCATATTGGTGATATGAATCTTTTTTCCTCAAGAATTCTCTTCATATTAATATATGGATAAGTGTTGCATTGCTGTTCAAGGTGGAAGTGTTTAATTAAAGTGACTTTAGTATGATAGAACAATTGTATTCTCATGTCTTCCTTGTTTCAGAATTCAAAGACATTTAAAACACAATAAATAGTTATCTATGCAATTAAATCTTACTCCTGAATTCTGATATAATCAAGAGCATCTAGCATTTCCATTTGCATAGTAGCTTTTAAAAAAATTGCTATAGAAACATATTCTATAAGCCATTCTCAGAATGTCTATCCAAATCAGATCCATACAGTTATTTTGTATGCAGTATAAATGAAATATGATCATTAAATCAAAACAAAACTCTTCTAAATTTTTATAAGATCTTAATTTTCCATGTTTTTCAGGAACCCCTCCATCCCTCTCTCCCTCCTTCTCTCCCTCCCTTCCTTCCTGTCTCCAGTCTACCTCCCACCCTTTCTCTCCTTCCTTTTTTTTTTTCTTCTTTCTGTTCCTTCCCTCCAACATTTCTTGAATGCTTGCTATGATCATTGAGTAAAAGAATTATTTCTTCCACAGAGGCAAGAGTGAAGTAAGAAAGTACATGCAGATAGAGGTTAATTTATAGATAATCTGGAGAGGCATTTGATGAATTTATTGCCTGTTAACATAGATTTTTCTCTTCAAGTAGGACAGGACTAATGGCTGAGAAAGAACTGAGAGGGGGGTGCGGAAGGAGTATAGGAAAGAAAAGGGCTGTGTAAGATCTTTGAGAAGAGAGGTATTTTGAACAGCCTCTGTGGAGAAAGGGGAAAGGAGA
Source organism: Ursus maritimus (assembly GCF_017311325.1). Classification (NCBI taxonomy): domain Eukaryota; kingdom Metazoa; phylum Chordata; class Mammalia; order Carnivora; family Ursidae; genus Ursus; species Ursus maritimus. The sequence goes on from NW_024424452.1 coordinate 76,126,917, forward strand.
AAGTGTGCCAGCTCTGAACTCCACTGAGGTCAGAGTCCATCCACACCAAGCTTCAGGCTTGTGTGATTCCCAGAAACACTTGGCAGTTGGGGGTTAAAGAGGCAAAACTTAGATTGCTTTTGGGTTAGAATTTTGCAGGATTAGTTGAATGGAAGACAAAATGGGCAAAAGAGTTGAGGATATTGGAAAAATAATAATTGGGGAAATGGACTGTAAAATCCTCAGAAGAAGGGAAGAAGATGAAGTCAAAAAAGACTTGTAAATTTTGGGGGAAATGGATGGTTCAGGGATGGGGTTCTGGATGAGATTGGAGAATAGCAGTGCATTATTCATAGTAGGCGAATAAAGGAATTGGAAGAACAGGAGTTTGTGGTTAAAGAGTAGAATATTGGAGCTTATGATTTATAGCTGGAACAAGTCCAGGTTATAAATGTCCAGGATGTGGTCACAGGAGGAAAGTGCTTAAATGGCACGCAGGTGAAAATCATTGAATGAAAGAGGTCAAGAGACTCAATACTTAAAGAGAACTGGATGCATCATTCTCACATACATTGATGCTGCCCAGATAATGGTGGAAATAAGGGTAGTGAGAAGTACCCTTCTAAAACCTTCAATAAAGTGTGTCTGTGTGTGTGTATGTCTGTGTGTGTGTTGAAGGTGGGTGTCTTAGCCTTTGGTAGATGACAGCAACAAGGAAGAATAGAGGATGCTATAACCAGATGATGTAAGGCTCCAAACAGTGTTTTTTTATGTGAAGGTAGAAGATTTTGGTTTGGAGCAGCACCGAGGAGTAAGAAAACTTTATTAACCTTCATTCTATTTTCATCCAACGCTGGGCTCAATGGAGCCTGGGAGAATACGCAGTTTGCAGTCTCCACCTGAGAGGCACGAAGGAGAGATCTGGGTTTAAATAAAGGCAAGGACGTGAGAGAGATTGTTTAACCAGAACATTGAGTGCGTTGGAGTAATTTGATGTCAATAAAGATGCTTCCAGATGGCACAGTTGAAAGGACTGGCAGAAAGGCAGCAAGGGGAAGAAGTGGGCAGCATGTTGGAATGAAGGTGCAAGCTGTTCTGCCGAGATAACCGAGAAATCTTCTTAAGGAACTTTGCCTTAAGAAGAAATTACATTAATAAAAGCATAAGACATATAAAAATTACATTTTAAAACAGTACAGCTTTATGGACAATAGCAGAAACTCTGGAGTGAAGCAACTTGGGTTTGAATCCTGGCTCCACAACTTATAAGCTGTGTAATTTTAGGCAAATTTCTTAATCTATGTCTGAGTTGCCTCATCTGTGAATTGGGGATAATAATAATACCTCCCTTATTAGATTATTATAAATTCAAATGATTAAATGTCTGTGAAGTACTTAGAAAAGTACCTGTCACATAATAAGCTCTATAAAAGTATTACATAAGATTAATTTGTTTCATTGGTTAAAAAGTGGGCTTGTGGCTGTCGAGTTTCAGACGTACATTTTTCCTGCAGAAATTTCTGTTATAAAGACCTTGAAAAGCCAATAGATAGTTGTAGTATTTTCAGGAAGTATTTAGATGCTAAATTTAAATCTCACTCAGCAACGTTAACCCTTGCTTTCCACTTCCTTCTTGCCTGTCTTTTCTTAGGGTTGCCAACATTATCACTTGTCCAAGGTTCTTTGCATTCATGTGTTGTTATCTTTCTAACCCATTATGACGCACAAAGCCAGAGCCACCCTTTCAAAAAGCAGTTGAATTACCCATGTAATTGTGTGTGTGTGTGTGTGTGTGTGTGTGTGTGTGTGTGTAAACCACTGTTTCTGGTAATGGTGCTGGTAGCTGTCTATGTAATGCAAATCATGTTCTCTATTTAGTAGGTCCCAGCAGAGCAGAAGGACTTAATGGAAACTTTTGCTGTAGGAGAAATTCTTATTCAGAAGAGAATAGCTGACCAGAGGAGCTTGGATTTGGTTTGAGAGTGAAGGGTGACATTGAAAAAGAGCCATCTGGTGCTTTCAACAAGTCCCAAGTTAACCAGCTAGGATTCCCGTTAAAAGAGAGTCCAGGCTATTGCCAGCAGAGTCCCTGGATGGTGTTCTGGGCCAGAACATTTTGTGGTCAGCAGTCAGCAGTCTGAGTTATCTGTTCAGGATGCCAAATAGATTGCTGAGGCCTGTGTGTGGAACATGATTAGTTATTGTCTACAGTAAAAAGTATATGAGAAAGGCGAGAGTGGAAAATACGGAACACTCCCATATCCACAGCAATGATGGAATCCTACTGGGCAGGCACTGTGAAGACTTCCAGGTCCTACCCTGGCAGTGAAAGAAGTTTCTTGATGAAATCCTAAGTGTGCTTTCTTGGAGAAACACCCTCGTCCATTGTCCATTGTTCTCCTCAGACTCCTTCTGGGAGTTTGTTCCTTGTCCATTATCCTCTATGACAAATCTGACAAATCTGAAGTGGGAATGAGGGATTTTGACCTACTTGGGAGATGCATCGCTTTCACAGCCTGCAGTCTACTTGTAAAAACTTGGGACCATAAACGTTGCTTAAAGACTCATATGGTCAAAGTCTTTTTTAGGCCAACCTTTTTGTTTCTTTGGGAATATAATTTCTTAAAAAACCCTGTAAGCCTAACTATCTGCTTCTAATTAAGTCCATGTACAAATAATTGTATGTACAAAGCTTTTTCCTAGACATAAGTCTTACATCTATTCTATTTCTTTGTTTCCTTGCCATCAGTACCCTTCCCTCAACCCTTTTCTCTCTCTTTCAACTTACTGAGGTTACCTTGAGGCCACCTGAGACTATAGGTTTGGGTAGGGAGGTATGCATTTTAAGTGTAAAATTTGGTAAGTTTTGACAAATATACGCACTCACGTAACTACCACCACAACCAGGATAAAGAACAGTTCTATCGCCCATAAAGGCTTTCTTGTGTTCCTTTCCAGTTTCTCAACCTGGTTTCCCACTCCTTACTTCAGGAAACTACTGATCTGATTTTTGTCACAATAAATTCGATTTGTCTTTTCTAGAGTTTCATATAAAAATGGGATCATACAGTAAGTACTCTTTTAAAAAATTAACATAATGTATTATTTTTTTCAGGGGTAGAGGTCTGTGATTCATGAGTCTTATGTAATTCTTAGTGCTAATTACAACACATATGCTCCCCAATGTCCATCACCTAGTTATGCCAGCCCCCAACCCCCATCCCCTCAGGAAACCCTCAGCTTGTTTCCTGCGATTAAGAGTCTCTTATGGTTTGTCTCTCTCTCTGGTTTAGTCTTGTTTCATTTTTTCCTCTCTTCCCCTATGATCCTCTCCTTTGTTTCTTAAATTGCAAATATCAGTGAGATCATATGATAATTGTCTTTCTCTGATTGACTAATTTTGCTTAGCATAATACCCTCTAGTTCCATCCATGTCTTTGCAAATAGCAAGATTTCATTTTTTGATGGCTGTGTAATATATTGCAGTGTGTGTGTGTGTGTGTGTGTGTGTGTGTGTGTGTGTATCGCATCTTCTTTATCCATTCATCAGTTGATGGACATCTGGGCTCTTTCCATGGTTTGACTATTACGGACATTGCTGCTATAAACATTGGGTCACAGGTACCCCTTCAGATTATTATATTTGTATCTTTGGGGTAAATATCCAGTAGTGCAATTGCTGGGTCATAGGGTAGCTCTATTTTCAACTTTTTGAGGAACCTCCATACTGTTTTCCAGAGTGGCTGTACCAGCTTGCATTCCCACCAACAGTGTAGGAAGGTTCCCTTTCTCTGCATCCTCACCAACATCTGTCATTTCCTGACTTGTTAATTTTAGCCATTCTAACTGGTGTGAGGTGGTATCTCATTGTGGTTTTGATTTGTATATCCCTGATGTCGAGTGATGTTGAGCATTTTTTCATGTGCCTGTTGGCCATTTGGATATCTTCTTTGCAAAAATGTCTGTTCATGTCTTCTGCCCATTTCTTGGTTGGACTATTTTTTCCTTGGGTGTTGAGTTTGGTAAGTTCTTTATAGATTTTGGATACTAGCCCTTTATCTTCTATGTCATTTGAAAATATCTTCTCCCATTCTGTCAGTTGTCTTTTGGTTTTGTTGACTGTTTCCTTTGCTGTGCAAAGGCTTTTTATCTTGATGAAGTCTCAATAGTCCATTTTGGCCTTTGTTTCCCTTGCTTTTGGAGACATGTCTAGCAAGAAGTTGCTGTGGCTGAGGTCAAAGGGGTTGCTGCCTGTGTTCTCCTCAAGGATTTTCATGGTTTCCTGTTTCACATTTAGGTCTTTCATCCATTTTAAGTCTATTTTTGTGTATGGTGTAAGGAAATGGTCCAGTTTCATTCTTCTGCATCTTGCTGTCCAATTTTCCCAACACCGTTTGTTTTAGACTGTCTTTTTTCCATTGAATATTCTTTCCTCCTTTGTCGAATTTTAGTTGACCGTATAGCTGTGAGCCCATTTCTGGGTTCTCTGTTCTGCTCCATTGATCTATATGTGCTTTTGCGCCAGTACCACACTGTCTTGATGCCTACAGCTTTGTAGTATAGCTTGAAATCCGGAATTGCGATGCCTCCAGTTTTGTTTTTCTTTTTCAGAATTGCTTTGGCTATTCTGAATCTTTTGAAGTTCATACAAATTTTAGGATTGATTGTTCTAGCTCTGTGAAAAATTCTGGTGATGTTTTGATAGGGATGGCATCAAATGTGTAGATTGCTTTGGGTAGTATAAACATTTTAATAATGTTTTTTCTTCCAATCCATGAACATGGAATGTTTTTCATTTCTTTGTGTCCTTTTCAATTTCTTTCATAAGATTTCTGTAGTTTTTGGAGTACATATATTTTAAGTCTTTAGTTAGGTTTATTCCTAGGTATCTTACTGTTTTTGGTGCAATTGTAAATGGGATCAATTCCTTGATTTCTTTTTCTGCTGCTTTGTTATTGATGTATAGAAATCCAACAGATTTCTGCACATTGATTTTATATCATACAACTTTGCTGAATTCATGTGGCAATTCTAGCAATATTTTGGTGGAGTCTTTCAGGTTTTCCACAAGGAGTACCTTGTCATCTGCAACTAGTGAAAGTTTGACTTCTTCCTTGCCGATTTGGATGGCTTTTCTTTTCTTTTTGTTGTCTGATTGCTGAGGCTAAGACTTCCAGTACTATGGTAAATAGTAATGGTGAGAGTGGACATCCTTGTCTTGTTGCCAACTGTAGGAGAAAGGCCCTCAGTTTTTCCCCTTTGAGGATGGTAGTAGGTGTGAGTCTCTCATATATAGCCTTTACAATGTTGAGGTATGTTCCATCTCTTCCTACTTTGTTGAGGGTTTTCATCAAGAAAGGATGCTGTATTTTGTCAGATGCTTTTTTTTTTTTGCATGTATTGATAGGATCATATGGTTCTTATCCTTTCTTTTATTAATGTGGTGTATCATGTTGATCGATTTGTGAATATCAAACCACCCCCGCAGCCCAGGAATAAATCCTACTTGATCCTGGTGAATAATTATTTTAATGTACTGTTGAATTTGATTAGTGAGTATTTTACTAAGAAATTTTATATCCGTGTTCATTAAGGATATTGGCCTGTGACTCTCCCTTTTAGTGGAGTCTTTGTCTGGTTTTGGAATCAAGGTAATGCTGGCTTTGTAGAATGAGTTTGGACGTGTTCCTTCCCTTTCTATTTTTTGGAGTAGTTTGAGGAGAATAGGTATTAACTCTTCTTAAATGTCTGGTAGAATTCCCCTGGGAAGCCATCTGGCCCTGGACTTTTGTTTGTTGCAAGATTTTTGATTACTGATTCAATTTCTTCTCTGGTTATGGGTCTGTTCAAATTTTCTATTTCTTCCTGTCTCAGTTTTGATAGTTTGTAGATTTCTAGGAATCTGTCTATTTCTTCCAGGTTGCCCAGTTTGTTGGCGTAGAATTTTTCATAGTATTGTCTTATAATTGTTTGTATTTCTGTGGTGTTGGTTGTGATCGCTCCTCTTTCATTTGTGATTTTACCTATTTGGGTCCTTTCTCTTTTGTTTTTGATAAGTCCGGCTAGGGGTTTATCAATTTTGTTAATTTTTTCAAAGAACCAGCTCCTGGTTTTGTTGATCTATTTTTTTTTACTTCAATATCATTTATTTCTGTTCTAATCTTAATTATTTTCCTTCTTCTGCTGGTTTTAGGCCACATTTGTTCTTCTTTTTCCAGCTCCTTTAGGGTGTAAGGTTAGGCTGTGTATTTGAGACTTTTTTTGCTTCTTGAGGAAGGCCTGTATTGCAATATACTTCCCTCTTAGGACTGCCTTTGCTGCATCCCAATTTTTGGACTGTCATGTTTTCACTTTCATTTGCTTCCATGTATTTTCTTATTTCTTCTTTAATTGCATGGTTAACCCAATCATTCCTTAGTAGGATGCTCTTTAACCTCCATGTATTTGTGGTCTTTCCAAATTTTTGGGTGGTTGACTTCAAGTTTCATAGGATTGTGGTCTGAAAATATGCATGGTATGAGTCAGTCTTTTTGTACTTACTGAGGGTTGATGTGTGACCCAGTACATGATCTGTTCTGGAGAATGTTCCATGTGCACTCAAAAAGAATGTGTGTTCTACTGCATTAGAATGAAATGTTCTGAATATATTTGTTAAGTCCGTCTGGCCCAATGTGTCATTCAAAATGATTGTTTTCTTGTTGATCTTTTGAACTTGTTGATCTTTTGCTTATATAATCTGTCCATTATGGTGGGTAGGGTATTAAAGTCCCCTACTATTATTATCAATGTGTCTCTTTTTGTTATTAATTGATTTATATAATTTGCTACTCTGAAGTTGGGGGCATAAATATTTACAATTGTTAGATCTTTTTTTTTTTCCGAGATTTTATTTGTTTATTTGACATAGAGAGAGAAAGAGAACACAAGCAGGGGGAGAGCGGGAACAGCAGTCAGAGGGAGAGGGAGGGAGAAAGCAGACTTTCCACTGAGCAGGGAGCCCGAAGCGTGGCTCGATTCCAGGACACTGAAGGCAGACGCTTAACCAACTGAGCCACCTAGGCACCCTTTATTAGATCTTCTTAATGGATAGACCCCTTAATTGTGACATAATGCCCTTCATCTTCATTTCTTGTTATAGCCTTTGGTTTAAAATCTAGTTTGTTCGATGTCTGGCTTTCTTTTATGTCCATAGTGTGATAGATGGTTCTCCATCCCCTCACTTTCAGGCTGCAGGTGTCTTTAAGTCTAAAATGAGTCTCTGGTAGGCAGCATATAGGTGGATCTTATTTTTTAATTCATTCTGAACCCTTTGTCTTTTGATTGGTGCACTTATTCATTTATATTCAGAATGATTATTGAAAGATATGAATTTAGTGCCATTGTGTTACCTATAGAGTTGGGGTTTCTGGTAATGTTTTCTGGTCCTTTTTAGTCTTTGTTGTTTTTAGTCTTTTTATTTTTTCTCCACTCAAAGAGTCCCCCTTAAAATTTCTTACAGCACTGGTTTAGTGGTCCAGAACTCCTTTAGTTTTTGTTTGGGAAACTCTTTCTCTCTCCTCCTATTCTGAATGACAGCCTTGCTGAATAAAGAATTCTTGGCTGCATGTATTTCCCATTCAGCACGTTGAATATTTCCTTCCACTCCTTTTTGGCCTGCCAGGTTTCGGTGGACAGATCACCTGTGAATCTGATCCGTCTTCCTTTGTAGGTTAAGGACTTTTTTTCTCCTTTGCTGCTTTCAGGATTCTTTCCTTGTATGTGTATTTTGTGAATTTGACTATGATATGCCTTAGCAATAAATGTCTTTTGTTGAATTTAATGAGAGTTCTCTGTGCTTCTTGGATTTTAATATCTGTGTCTTCCCCAGATTAGTGAAATTTTCAGCTATAATTTGTTTGAATAAAACTTTTGCCCCCTTTTCTCTCTCTTCACTTTCTGGGACTCCTATGATACAAATGTTATTACATTTTAATAAGTTCCTGAGTTCCTTAATTCTAACTTCGTCGTCCATTACCTTTCTTTCTCTCTTCTTTTCAGGCTCATTATTTTCCATAATTTTATGTTTTATATCACTGATTCACTCCTTTGCTTTGTCCATCCTTGTTTTTATGGCCCCCACTTGGGAATGCATCTTGGTCATAGCATTTTTAATTTTGGCCTGACTAGATTTTAGTTCTTTATGTCTGTAGTAAGGGATTCTCTAGTGTCTCCTATATTTTTTTCAAGGCCAGCTAGTATCCTTGTAATCATTATTTCAAATTCTAGTTCAGACACCTTACTTATGTCTTTATTGTTTAAATCCCTGGCTATGAATACCAACTCTTGTTCTTTCTTTTGGGGTGAATTTCTCTATCGTGTCATTTTGTCCAGAAAAGAAATGAAGAAAGAAAACTAACAAACAAAAGTAACAATAACAACAACAACAGCAACAAACCAAAGAGACTAGGTCCTGGGTGTGTTTTGGTCTGTTTGTTAAAAGAATCTAGATCCCAAAATAAGAAAGAAAAATAAAATACAATGAAAGGGAGGGAAACAGAAAATATGTAACATATATATATAAATTCAAATTTAAAAAATTAATAAACAGAATTGAAAAAATAAGAAACTAACTGAAAAAAATAATAAAAAACTAAAGACTAAAGGTACAAAGGATGTTAGATACTATTTTCCCTTAGAGCTGAAGATTTGCAGCCATCTGTGATCAGTAAACTTTGTATGTGCTAGTTGTTTGTACTGGTCTTCTGGGGGAGGGACCTGTTGTGCTGATTCTCAGGTGGACTTCCCCTAATGGAAATGCACCTCCAGGGTGCAGGGAGGCAGAGCTTGGTGTAAGTAGCTCTGGATGCATTAGGTGGCACTGGTTTGCTCCCTGAAGGTTTTTCAGCATTGATGGGTGGTGTCCAGCTCTTCAGCCCCAGAGCTGAAAATTCACACCCACCCCACTCTTCAGTGAGCCCTTACAGAACAGTAATCAATCTTGCCTCCCCAGTTTCCATCAGAACTCTGTGTTCACCTTGCCTGTGTCTGAGGTGGTTTTTAAAGAAAATTTTTTATTATTATTATTTTTTTAACTGAGTGTGACTGAGTTTCAAAACTACAAATTTTAGGGACTCCTGTGGCGTGGACTTGTGCTATTTCTCCCCAGGAGAGTCTCCCCATGCTTCTGCCATTTGCTGGCCCATCCAGAAAGTGGTCACAGGAACATGCAGCGGTCACAGTTTATGGCAATACAGAGCAGAAAGCCAGCAACTACACTCCCTGTTCTCAGCTGGTTTCCATGCTCCTATACGGGGAACAGTGCAGCACTTTGGTGTCACCCGTTCTTCTGGTGACCCAGGGGATCCTCAGACCATGGTATCACACCTGGGATTCCACTCTGCTTCACCACCTGTGCACCTTTAAGCCAGGAATATACCCCACTGTAACAGAATTGTTAAAGTTCTGATTTTGGGCTCTGATGCTTATAATACTTTGCCATAGCCTCCATAATCAGTTTTCTCCCTGAGGCCATATCCACAGCTATATCTCCCTGAATTCAAGTCTCAGCACCCACTGCCTTCCAAAATGTGGTCAATTTTTGACTTGTAGACTTGCAGTTTTTGTTCTCTCAGAACTCTGATTGATTTCTCAGGTGTTCAGAATGATTTATTAGCTGTATTTGAGGTAGGAGACAAGCTTAGGGTCTACCTAATCCTGTGCCGTCTAGCTCCTCCCCTTTAATCTCATGGTTTATTCCTTTCAAAGAAACCTTTGCCTTAGCCAAATTTGCAAAGATTTTTGTCCCATGTTTTCTTCTAGAAGTTTAGTAGTTTTAGCTTTAAATTTAGGTCTGAAAAAAAAATTTAGGTCTGTGATCCTTTTCTTGTGGATGGTATGAAGGGAGGGAGGTGAGAGTTCATTATTTTCTATATGGATATACAGTAGTTTCTGTACCATTTAGTTTGTACAGGCTATACGTTTTCCATTGAATTAAACTGGCATCTTTGTCCAAGACCAATTGTGTGTGTGTGTGTGTGTGTGATCTTTAATTCTGGACTCTTTTTTGTTCATTTATCTATATGTCTATTCCTATGCCAATACCACACTATCTTAATTTGTGTAGCTTTACAATAAACCTTGAAATCAGAGAGTGCAAGTTTTTTCATCATTGTTTTAGTTATAATAAGTACTTTGCCTTTTCATCTTAATTTCGTAATCAGCCTGTCAGTTTCTACAAAAAAATTTACTGGGATTTGTGCTGTTTAATATGCCAACCATTAGCGACATGTGCCTATTCAAATTAAAGTTGAAATTAATTAAAACAAAATAAAATAAGTTAGTTTCTCAGTCATACCTCATTTCCAGTGCTAAATCACCACGTGTGATTAATGGCTTCTGTATTGGAAAGCCTACATAAAGAACGTTTCCATTATGGCAGTAAGTTTTATTGAACAGTGCTGCTGTAGGTCAATTTGGAGAGAATTGACTTAACAGTATTGAGTGCCTTGGTCAATGATAGGACATTTTTTTGTTGTTGTTTAGGTCACTTGTAATATATCATAGCTTTCAGCATACATGTTTTTGTGTATATTTTATGAAATTTATCCTTATGTATTTTATGTTTTGGGATACTATTAAAATATTAAAGAGTATTGGGGCACTTGGTTGGCTCAGTTAGTTAATCGTAGCTGTCCCTCGTTTTTGGCTCAGGTCATTATCTCAGGGTTGTGAGATTGAGCCCTGCATCGGGCTCTCCGCTGGGCATGGAGCCTGCTTATGATTCTCTCTCTCACGCTCCCTCTGACCCTTACCTCCTCCCTCTCTTTTTCTCTCTGCCTCCCTCTCTGAAAAAATATTAAATAGTATTTAAATAAATATTTGCCAATTTTTATATTGCCAATATATAGATGTGTACAATTTATTTTTGTAGTTTGACCATTTAATCTATGATCTCAGTTAATCCACTTATTTCTTCTGGTAGACTTTTGTAGATTTTTAAAAATATTCTACGGACACACTCTTGCTGTCTGTGAATAAACAGTTTTACTCTTTTCTTTATAAGCTTTGTGTGATTGAATGAATTTGTCTTTGTTTCACTGGCTAGGGCCTCCAGTAGAACATTTAGTCAGAATGAGAGTAGACAATTTTATTGACCTTTTCAAATAATCACTATTTAGTTTAATTGATTATATTTATTGCCTGTATTCTATTTCATCTATTTCCACTTTTTATTATTTCTTTATTTCTACTTATGTTGAATTTAATTTGCTATTCTCTTCCTAGCTTCTTAAGGTCGAAGCTTAGATCATTGGTTTTAAGCCTTTTTTATCTGGTAATAGTAGTATTTTAAAATTATGTTTCCCTCTTAGTATTTAATAAGTTGTATACTACAAACTTTGATATGTTGTGCTTTTATTTCATTCAGTTTAAAATATGTTTAAATTTCTCTGTGACTTCATTGTTGACCCATGGTACTTTAGAAATATGTTGTTTAATTTCCTAGTTTTCTAGCATTTTCCAGATAACTTTCTGATATTATTTTTATTCCTTTTAAATTCATAGATATTTGCTTGTTTGTAGCACCTATGGTCCATTTTGATTAATGAGCAATGTACATTGGGAAAGGATGTATGTTCTACATTGTTGTTGGATGGCTTGTTCTATAGAAGTTTTAAAGACATCTTCACATATTCTTTTTATTTACTCAATATCTTCACATTTTATTTTATATCCTTGAGCATTTTGTGCATATTTATAACAGCTAGTTTAGCATAACCCTCTGAATTCCACTGTTTCTAAGTGAGATGCTGTTGACTGATTTTTTTTTTTCCTCCTGATAATGGTCACATATTCCGTGTTCTTTGTGTATCTAGTGATTGTTGTTTGAATGCTGGATATTTTGAATTTTACTTTGTTGAGTCCTGAGTTTTATTCTATATTGTAAAATGTGTTGGGCTTTGTTTTAGTGGGTAGTTGCATTATTTGTAGATCAGTTTGATGTTTTGAAGGTCATTTTTAGGTTTTTTAAAAAGTTGGTCCAGAGTAACCTGTACTGAAGTTTGACCCTTTTGGTGCCTTGAATTCAACAGGCCTCTCCACTCTGGTTGGTGGGAATATAAATGATTTTCAGCCCTGAGCGAGCTCTTGGAATTGTTTGGTTTAGAGCTCCTTGGAAGTTGTTTTTTTCTCAGCCACATAGAATTTTATGGTATACATGCATGCATTCAAAGACTCAAGGGGTTCCCTAAGCACATTTCTAGAGCTCTTTCTATTCATAGCTCCCTTTTATCTGGTACACTATCTTGTATATTCTTGCTGTCTTTGCCGCCTTGAAATCCAATCTATATCTCCTTAAGTATGCGTGACTGCTGGGATCTCTTTGGAGTTTTCCTCCTTGCACTATAGTCCAGTCATGTTTTCCAAGCAGAAATTGGTTAATTGTATGGTTAATGTTATTTGTTTGTCTTCTCTCAAATATCACAGTCCTGTGCAATCTGTTGTTTCCTGTCTGAAACAGAAATTACTGAGCTTCTTAGCTTAACTGAAAATAATTAATGTATCTTTTTTATTCTTAGAGGCTTTTCAGTCTATTCTACTGTTGGAGCTACAAGAACAGTTGACTTTTTCAAACATTCAGAGACCCAAATCTCTACTCTTTCTAATCCCTGCTATTTTTGCTTGCAAAATGATAAATTTCTTGTGTGAACTCATCTCTTAAATACCTTACTTTAAGCAGCAAGGAACAATCAAGATGAATTAACACTCTGGCTCTTTCCAATAGCTTCTCCTTTCAGTAGGCACTTAGTCTGTCTTACAAGTTATCACATGAAGCAGGCTTACAAAATATATAGCTTTTGTTTGACATGAATCTTGATCTTTCCAACTTGCTATATTTGTTTCTTTGGTAGGTAAGCCAGGTTTTCATTATAGCAGCTCCTTCAAAGTACCACTGTGTATACTAATATACAGAAAGAAGTATGGTGAAACATGTAATGCTGCAAACAGTAGAAAGGTCCATCCTGTGTGGATTCTCAGGGTAGTGTGGTGTTTCTTGTCTGTGACATCATTCAGCTACCCAGATATGTGTGTTTGTTATCCTTTAGGATTTAGCAACTTACAATGGTTAGATCCATCAAGTGGAAGGTGATAGAGCAGGCAGGTGCATATGTGAGAAATTATATAGACTAAGCCTAGAAGTGGCAAATACCACTTCTGCTCACATTCCACTATCTAGAACTCGGTCACAGGCAAATTATAAGGGAGATTGTAATTCAATTGTAAGGGAGATTTGGAAATATAGTTAAACTATGTGCAAAGGAAGAAAAGGAAATGGATTTAAGTAGATAAAAAGGTAGAGCTTTAGTAGGTAGACATTAAGTAGGTAGAGATTAAGTAGACAAAAAGGTAGAAATATATATAGATTCTTTTTCTTTTGTTTCTTCATGCCTTAGTCTGTTTTGCAGTACAAAGTTTTAGGGAAAGAACCACTTTACACCTAAATTTTATTATCTTTGGAGTAATTCTTTCTCCTTTTCCCTCCCTTATTTTCTTTTGTCTTTGCCCTCTCTTTCTCCTTTCCCTTCCTTCCACAAATATTAAATCTTTCAAGTTTTTTGCTAGATTCTGGGCATATATTGGTGAGCAAAATTGAGTCTCTGCTATTACAACGACAGTAATTTTTGTGTTTTCTATTTTTAATTTAATATTTACCTAGTATCATATACAATAATATTACCTAATGGCTTTGAAAATGAAAACTGTGTTATTCAGAATTGTTGGAAGAATCAATAAAATAATGTTAATGGAAACTTATAGGAAAAAAAGATGAAACTATTCCTGTTCATCACTGATTGCTTTCAGAAATAAAATATTCCATAATCTTTGCCAAACAGAAACAACATTTACTTCAAACTCCCCCAAATCCCACCAAAATCCAGAACAGCAAAAATGCATTAACTGAAGGACATCTAATTTCCCTAAGTCTGTTTTTAATTTTGCAGTATACATGTTTACACTAAACTCTTCATTGATTTTGTTTTTCATTGCTGTTGTTTTAGTGTACACCGTGTTCCAGATTACTTTTCTGGCAACTGCTAATGTGGTTCATGGCTTGCTTTTTTCCCATTTCTTAATTAGATGAAACAACACACTACTTAAATTTAGTTGTGTATATAAATGAAAGAAATGGCAGTGCTTTTATAGGGAAATCATTGTGTTGACAGCAAACCTAGGTAAGATGGTAGAATGGTATCATATTTCTTTATTGAAATTTGTATTTAAATTCTTGTCTGAACCTAAGAAAAATAAATATGCTTATTTTTGCTCTCATTTATTCATTTAATAAATAAACATTGATTGAGTTCCCACTCTGTGTTTAGCACTTATATGAATTGTGCTTGGAGTATGTAGAGTAGATGTAGTCCTTAGTATAGAAGAGATCATGATCTCGTGAGTGATACAGACAAATAAGCAGATCCGTAGTTTCATATAAGAATTATGATTTCAGTGTGTATAGAGAGCCTGAAGGCACAGAGAAATGGCTGCAAACTTTTACATGTGGGAGCCTGATTAAGGACCTGCAGGACAGGCCTATAAGATATTTTGAAGGATGGGTGGGAGTCATCAGCTGGGAACATGTATCATTCCATGGATACAACTAGATAACACTCACATCAGCCTAAATAACCCAGAAAACAACCTGAAGACTGGCAGAACAAACTCCACAGTTAAAGGTAAAAAGGCCACATTGAAGAAAGTAGGAAGGTTGATGACATATGGTCTGGGAAAAAAGCAGACCATGTCTATCCACAGTGGGGAGGGAGCTGATGGCATGGAAAAAGGTGGAAAACAGACTTTCACACTGGGGAGCCCACAAATGGGTAGGATGAATCCCCATAATATTTGTCTTTGAAAGTGAGGGGGCCAAATTTCATGAGTTCTTACAGCCAGCAGGATGTAAACCCTGGAATTAAAAAAATTGGCTGGCTCAGCTCTGGGAGAAGCTGTAGGGCATTAGGAAGCAGAGTCCTCACCCTTAAAGACACAGCATGGCAAACAGCCAGTGCAGATACAGTGTGGAACCAGCAGTTTGAAAAATGCTAGGGACAGATGGTAAGGAGGTTGATTTTCTCATTTAACAGCATGGCCCAGAGAGATAGAGATCATGCGGAGACCCCTCCAGGAACAAAGGGGCTGGCAGGTCTGTTTCCCTCCCCTGCCCACCAGCATAAAAAATGAGCCACTTGTGGGAACCAGCACAGCCTCAACACTCCTTACCTAACTTGCTTGCACCAAGCCCTGCCTCACTGTGCTTCAGTGGATCTGCCCTTCTCAGTCATGCTGGCCTTAGTCCCAGTGCTGTAGGCCCCTTCCCCTGGAAGACCAGTGCAAACCCTGCAAACACTATCTCCTTACCTGTGTGTTTTGCCATTTCTGGCAGCAGAGGCAGGTCTTGTTTAGCAAGTAGACCACTGCACATCTTGTTAAAACATGCCCCACCCCTGGTGGGGACCAAACATTGCCCATAATAAGCAGAGAGAGCCTCTGCAGACAACGGGGCTGAAAGAAAAAAAGGCCAAGACTCAACAGCAGAGCACACACAGCACTCATAGGAGATACTTCCTGAAGTGTCAGGCCCTAGGGAACAGAGGACACTACACTGCAGGACCTCTTCCTCATAAGGTTATTATCCTTAAGAGCAAGAGAAGTAGCTGACCTTCCCAACAGACAAAAACTGACACAGAAAGTCAGCAAAATGAGAAGACAGAGAAATGTCTCCAAAATGAAATAACAGGACCAAACTACAGCAAGAGACCAAAGAGAAACATATAAGTAATATGCCTGATAGAGAATTTAAAGTAATGATCACAGAAGATACTCATTGGACTTGAGAAAAGATTGGAGGACATCAGTGAAATTCTTAATACACAGATAAAAAAGAACCAATCAGAGATCTGGAACATAATAAATTAAATTAAAAAATACACTTGATGGAATAAATAAGCTAGATGAAGCAGAGAAATTAATTAATGACCTGGAAGATAATGGAAAGTAACCAAACTGAGTAAAGGAAAGGAAAGAAAATTATGCAAATTGAGAAGTGAGCTCAATAGGGAACTTAGTGATAATCAAGCATAATAACATTCATATATAGGGACCTCAGAAGAAGAGAGAGAAGGGGGCAGAAAATTTATTTGAAGAAACAATAGCTGAAAATTCCCCTAATCTGGGGAAGGAAACAGATATCCAGATACAGGAGGCACAGAGATCCTCCCAAAAATTCAGCCCAAGGAGGTCCATAGAAAGACACAGAATCATTAAAATGGCAAAAAGTAGCAATAAAGAACAAATTTTGAAAGCAGCAAGAGAAAAGAAGACAGTTACATACAAGAGAAACCCCATAAGGCTATCAGTGGAGTTTTTAGCAGAAACTTTGCAAACTAGAAGAGAGTGACATAAATATATTCAAAGTGCTAAAAGGGAAAAATCTGCAGTCAAGAATACTCTAGCTGGCAAGGCTATAATTCAGAATAGAAAGAGAGATAAAGTTTCCAAGACACACAAAAACTAAAGTAGTTAATGGCCACTAAACCATCCCTACAAGAAATATTAAAGGGGACTCTGAGTGGAAAGGAAAGGCCATAAGTGAGAGTATGAAAAGTAAAAAAATACAAAAGCAGTAAAAATAAATATTTCTATAAAAATCAGTCAAGGGATTCATAACATAAAAGGATGTAAAAAATGACACCGTATGCCTAAAATGTTGGGGTGGGGTAGAAGAGGAGTAAAGAATTGGTTTAACTTAAGCAACATCAACTTAATATATGCAGAAAATGTTATATGCAGAAGATGTTATATATAAACCTAATGGTAACCACAAATCAAAACCCAGTAATAGATGTGCAAAAAATAAGGAGAAAAGAAACCAAGTATATCACTAAAGAAAGCCAACAAACCATGAAAGAGAGCAAGAGAAGATAGGATCAGAGAAAATGTATAGAAACAAACATAAAACAAGTAACAAAATGGCAATAAATACATATCTAACAATAATTATTTTGAATGCAAGTGGACTAAATGAAAATACCTAGGGTGACAGATGGGTAAAAATACAAGACCCATCTATATGCTACCTAAAAGAAACTCATTTCAGACTGAAAGATACCCGCAGATTGAAAGTGAGGGGATGGAGAAACATTTACCATGCAATGGATGTCAGAAGAAAGCTGGGGTAGCAATACTTATGTCAGATAAAATAGAATTTAACACAAAGACTGTAACAAGAGACAATGAAGGACACTATCCAATAATAAATGAGACAATCCAAGAAGAGGATATAACTATTGTAAATATTTATGCATCCAACATGAGAGAACCCGAATACATAAAACAGTTAATAATATAAAGGAAATAATTGATAGTAATACAATAATAGTAGGGGATGTTAACAACCCACTTACATTGATGGACAGATCATCCAAACAGAAAATCAATAAGGAAATGGTGACTTCGAATGACACACTGGACTAGATGGATTTAAGAGACATATTCAGAACATTCTATCCTAAAACAGCAGAATGCACATTTTTTCCGAGTGCACACAGAACAATCTCCAGAATCCTAATCTCATGTATTAGGCCATAGAACAAGTCTCAACAGATTCAAAACAATTGAAGTCATACCATGCACTTTTCTGACCACAATGCTATGAAAGTAGAAATCAAGCACAAGAAAAAATGTGGAAAGAGCCCCAATACAGGGAGGTTAAATAATATGCTGCTAAACAGTGAATGGGTCAACCAAGAAATCAAAGAAGAAATAAAAAATTACATGGAAACAGATGAAAATGAAAACACAATAGTCCAAAATCTTTGGGATGCAGCAGAAGTGGTTGTAAGAGAGAAGTTTATAGGAATACAGACCTATCTCAAGAAGCTAGAAAAATCTCAAATAAACAACCTACCCTTCTATCTAAAGGAGTTAGAAAAGGAAGAACAAATAAAATCCAAACCCAGCAAAAGGAAGGAAATAATAAAGATTAGAGCAGAAAAAAACAAAATGGAAACTCAAAAGACAATTGGGCAGGTCAATGAAACCAGGACTTGGTTCTTTGAAAAGATCAACAAAATCAATAAATCTTTAGGAAGACTCATCCAAAAAGGAAGAGAGAGGACCCAAATAAACAAAATCACTAAAGAAAGAGGAGAAATAACAACCAACACCTCAGAAATACAAACAGCTGTAACAATATTATGAAAACCTATATGCCAACAAATTGGACAACTTAGAAGAAATGGATAAACTCCTAGGAACATGTAAACTACTGAAACTGAAGCAGGAAGAAATAGAAAATTTGAACAGATTAATTACCAGCAATGAAATTGAATCAGTAATTAAAAAAACTACCAATAAACAAAGTCCAGGACCAGATGACTTCACAGGTGAATTCTATCAAACATTTAAAGAAGAATTAAAACCTATTCTCAAACTATTTCAAAAAATACAAGAGGAAGGAAAACTTCCAAATTTATCTTATGAGGCCAGTATCACCCTGATACGAAAACCAGATAAAGACACAACAAAAAAGAGAACTATAGGTCAATATATCTCATGAATATAAACGCAAATATCTTCAACAAAATATTAGCAAACCAAATCCAACAATATATTAAAAAATCATATCACAATCAAGTGGGATTTTTTCCAGAATGCAAAGGAGATTCAATATTTACAAAACAATGACATGTCACATCAGGAAGAGAAAAGATAAAAACTGTATGATCATTTCAGTAGGTGCACAAAAAGCATTTGACAAAGTACAACATCCATTCATAATAAAAACCCTCTGCAAAGTAGAGTTTAGAAGGAACATACCTCAACATAATAGAGCCCTTGTAAGAAAAACGCACAGCCAATATCATACTCAATGGTGAAAAACTAAGAGCTTTTTCCCTAAGGTCGGGAACAAGACAAGGATGTCCATTCTCACTGCTTTTATTCAACATGATACTGGAAGTCCTCAGCAATTAGACAACATAAAGAAATTAAAAGGCATCTGTATTAGTAGGAAAGAAGCAAAACTGTCACTTACAGATTACATGATACTGAAGACTCCACCAAAAAATTGCTAGAACTGATACATGAATTCAGTAAATTTGCAGGATACAAAATCAATGTACAGCAATCTATTGTATTCTTATACACTAAGTGAAGCAGCAGAAAGTGAAATTAAGAAAAAAATCCCATTCACAATTGCACCAGAAACAATAAAATACCTAGGAATAAACTTAACCAAGGAGATGTAGGATTTGTACTCTGAAAACTATTAAAACACTGAAGAAAGAAATTTAAGACAATGCAAAGAAATAGAAAGACATTCTATGTTCATGGGTTGGAAGAATAAATATTGTCAAAATGTCCATATTACCCAAAGCAATCTACAGATTCAATGCAATTCCCATCAAAATGACAGCATTTTTCATAGAACTAGAACAGACAATCCTAAAATTTGTATAGAACCACAAAAGAATAGCCAAAGCAATCTTGAAAAACAAAAGTGGAGGGACCACAATTCCAGATTTCAGATTATATTACAAAGGAGTAGTAATTAAAACAGCGTGATGCTGGCATAAAAACACATAGATCAATGGAATTGAACAGAAACCCCAGAAACAAATTTACAATTATATGGTCAATTAATCTTTGATAAAGGAGGAATGAATATACAATTGGAAAAAGACAATCTCTTCAACAGATGGTGTTGGGAAAACTGGACAGCCACATGCAAAAGAATGAAGCTGGACCATTTTCTTTCACCATACACAAAAATAAATTCCAAATGGTTTAAAGACCTGAAACCATAAAAATCCTTGAAGGGATCCCAGGCAGTAATCTCTCTGACATTGACTATAGCAAAAATTTTTATATGTTTTCTGAGGTAAGGGATATAAAAACAAAAATAAACTCTTGCGACTACATCAGAATAAAGTTTCTGCACAGCAAAAGAAACAATCAACAAAACTAGAGATCAGGCTACTGAATATGAGAGGATATTTGCAAATGATATATCTGATAAAGGGTTAGTATCCAAAATAAATAAAGAACTGATACAACTCAATACCCAGAAAAGAAATAATCCGGTTAAAAAATGGACAAAAGACATGAATAGACATTTCTTCAAAAGAAGATATAGAGATGGCCAACAGACACAAGAAAAGATGCTCAACATCACTCGTCATCAGGGAAATGCAAATTAAAATTACAATGAGATATCACCTCACACCTGTCAGAATGGCTAAAATCACAAACACAAGAAACAAGTGTCAGTGAGGATGTAGAGAGAGAGAGGAACCTTCATGCACTGTTGTTGGAAATACAAACTGGTGCAGCCACTCTGGAAAAACAGTATATAAAGTTTCCTCAAAAAAATTAAAGATAGAACCACCCTATGAAACAGTAATTTCACTACTCAGGGTTTACCCCCCAAAAATAAAAAACAGTAATTTAAAGAGATACATGCACCCCTGTGTTTTTTGTGGCATTATTTCCAATAGCCAAACTGGGGAAGCAACCCAAGTGTCCACTGATAGATGAATGGATAAAGAAGATTTGGTGTATATGTACAATGAAATATTAATCAGTTATAAAAAAGAATGAAATCTTGATATTTGCAACAACATGGATAGAGGTAGAGTATAATGTTGAGTGAAATAAGTCAGTCAGAGAAAGACAAATACCATAAGATCACACTCATATGTGGAATTTAAGGAACAAAACAAATGAGCAAAGGAAAAGGAGAGAGAGAGAGAGAGAGAGAGAAACCAAGAATCAGACTCTTATCTATAGAAAAAAACTGATGGTTACCAGATGAGTAAAAAAGAGTATGGGGATTAAAGAGTATACTTATCATGTTGAAAATAAAATAAAATGATGGAAAAAGGAAGAATGGGTTTAAGTTGATCAAAAAAAGAAGGGAAAGAAAGGATATTTAGAGTTGAGAGGCATTGTTATAAAAATAAAGAACCCAAGAATGCACAGTCACATGGAGAAGTGCAACTCGTTGGGTGTGACTGGAGTTTAGGATTGGAGTAGAGTGGGAGGCATGGTGAGAATCAAAGCTAGTGAGATCACAACTTTCATTTACTGGGTGGTTTTTATGTACCAAGTACTTTACATGTGTTATGTTATTTAATTGTCTTCAATTAATAGATTTTAATTTTTTAGAGCAATTTTAAGTGGAAAGTACAGAGAATTTCTGTCCCCATGTGCACAACCTCCTCACCTATTCACATCCCACACCAGAATGGTACATTTTTTATAACCAATGAACCTAGAACTGATGTATCATTATTACTCAAAGTTCATAGTTGACATTAGAGTTCACTCTTGGTGGTGTACATTCTGTGGGTTTTGACAAATGTGGAATGTTATGTGTCCACTATTGTAATACCATATAGAATAGTTTTCACTGCCCTAAAAATACTCTGTACTCCACCTTTTTATCCTTGCCTCTCCTAAGCCTTGGCAACCCCTGAGCTTTTTACTGTCTCCATACTTTTGTCTTTTCAAGAATGTCATATAGTTGAAACCATAAACTTTGTAGCTTTTTCAGATTGGCTTCTTTCACTTAGCAATATGAATTTAAAGTTCCTCCCTGTCTTTTTATGGCTTGATAGCTCATTTCTTTTCAGCACTGAATAATATTCCATGGTGTGGTTGTGCCGCAGTTTTATTTATCTATTTATGTACAGAAGGACATCTTGGTTGCTTCTCAGTTTTGATAATTATAAGTAAATCCTCTATAAACATCTGTGTGCAAGTTTTTGTGTGGACATGTTTTCAGTTCCTTTGTGCAAATACCAAAGAGTGCAATTACTGTATCACGTGGTAAGAACATATTTAGTTTTGTAAGAAACTGTTTTCCAAACTGTCTGTACCATTTTGCATTCTCAGTAGCAGTGAATGGGTGTCCGTGGTACTCCATAACCTTGCGGCCTTTGCTTTGTCAGTGTTTTGGATTTTGGCAATTTTAATAGCTGTTTGGTGATATCTCACTATTATTTTAATTTGCAATTCCCTCTTGAACGATGATGTGGAACATCTTTTTATATACATACTTGCCATCTCTACACTTTGTTTGGTGAAGTGCCTGTTGAGGTCTTTTACCCATTTTTTTAAAGATTTTATTTATTTATTCGACAGAGATAGAGACAGCCAGCGAGAGAGGGAACACAAGCAGGGGGAGTGGGAGAGGAAGAAGCAGGGTCCTAGCGGAGGAGCCTGTTGTGGGGCTCGATCTCATAATGCCAGGATCATGCCCTGAGCCGAAGGCAGACGCTTAACCGCTGTGCCACCCAGGCGCCCCTCTTTTACCCATTTTTAAATCAGGTTCCTTGTTTTCTCCCCCTGTCTGAAGCACAAGGGGATTTTTCTCAGATATTCACTGTGAGAACCTGGGTAAGCTCCTGGAGGCCAAATGCACAAAAAAATAGATGCTCCCCTATGACTGGGACCTCCTAGACTTTTTAAGTCACTGAGGTTCCAGAAATTCATCAGTTACAGTTTAGGTTTTCCTACTCAGGCTCTGGTTCCCATAGGAATTCCTGCTTGTGTGTTTCTGCTTCCATAAGTTCTGATTCTCTGTATTTACCTATCTGCCTCTCCAAATTTGGGGAGCTAGGGGTTTGTCCTGTGACCTCACTTCTCTGAAGAATCTAAGAAGGGTTGTTGATTTTTTCAGTTGTCCGCTCGTTAGAACACAGGGGCAACTTCAAATCATCTTACATGTTGCACCAGAAAGTGGAAGTTCTCTTATTTAATTTTAAAATATAGGTTTGTTATTTTCTCATTTTATTGATGAATTAGAGTGAACATATAACTTATTTTTCTGCTGAAAGTCTTCCAAGAGTTAAAGGGGATGCAATTAATAATTATCCCAGACATCATATATAAACTGTGACGGATGATTATCCTATTGGTGTGGTTACACCTGATGAAGAAACTAAAGATTTTATTTATGTATTTGTCAGAGGTAGAGGGAGAGAACAAGCGCACAAGCACAGGGAGTGGCAGACAAAGGGAGAAGCAGGTTCCCCGCTGAGCAAGGAGCCCAGTGCAGGTCTTGATCCCAGGACCCTGGAATCATGACCTGAGCCAAAGGCAGATGCTTAACCAACTGAGCCACCCTGTCATCCCCTGATGAGGAAACTAATGTCTTAGAGCTAATAAGGGTCACTGATGGGTTTGAAGCCAAACAATCTGGTCCTTTAGTGAGTGCTGTTAGCTTCTATGCTATAGGAATCAGTTTCGAAGTGCTTTGTGTGTCTTTTCAAGGTCTTTGTCAGGATTCATCAGCACTCATCATTATGGCTATTCTTTACTGAAGAGAGATGTAATCGAAACACAGCATCACACATTATTAGCTCTTAATTTATTTTTATTTTTCTTTTAGTTGGAAGACAAGAATTTTATTAAATCACTCTTTACTTATTATTGTATATAAGCTCTTCTAAATCTGGAAGTTTTTTTCTTTCCCAGAATTCTGGACTTGAAAGAGATATCTAGTTAATCTTTTGGTTCTATACGTAGATCAGCAGGCCCAGATAATCTAACTAACTTGCCAAATAACAGACCTAATCACTTGTAGAATCTAGCTCAGAATTGGGTGGCAGAAAAATATAGTGATTAAAAATGGAATTAGGTTGCCTGGATTCCACAACCTACAGGCTGTGAGCTTTTAGGTAAGCATGCTTTTCCTCTCCAAATCTCACTTTCCTGATCTGTGTAATTGAGGAAATAGCGGTACCCATCTCATAGTGTAGTTTCAAATCTATGTTCAGTACATAATCAGGACTCAATACATGGTCATTATTATTATTATTTTTATCTGACTCTTTAGATTCCCAGTGAAGTGCTTTTAAAACATGTCGTCTTTGAATCTCTTCTGGCAATGGCTTTTTGAGATTTGTCCCTGTAGGTCTCTAGTATGCCAGCAGGAGTTCATTATTTTAAGCTGCCTATTTGTATAACTAAATGTGAAAAGAAAATAATCTCCTTTGCTATTTCTGGTATACCACTAAGCATAGGTTTCTCTGCTTTTTCAGAAATAAAGGAATAGTAAAGAAAATATTTTTAAAATTTAACTTTTATTTTTATTAATGTCATAAATATACATAGCTTAAAAATCGGTCCCAAAGGCTTTTAACAAAAACTATTGGTCCCTTGCCCACTCCTCCTGACTCTTGATTACTGATTTCCAGAGGCTATCACTTTCAGCGTTCTTTGGGTATTTACCTCCATATTTCTATGTAGTTTGTTCATACTACTATTTCTTGATTTTCTGTTTTTAGATTTTCACTTTTGACTTCCTACTGTAGAGAAGAATTTAGCTGTCTTCTATCTCTTTCCCATACCCACATATATGAACCATACATATATACACTTACCCTCCCGTGTTCTACTAATATAATTATATTTAAATATTTATGAGCCCTGTGTAAATTATGATTTCATGTCCTTTCTCACATGATATTGCTGTCTTTGAGGTTGATAGTTGTCTCTCTTTTTGTTTGTTTGCATAGTCTTCTAAATATCACCAGTGCATTCCCAGCCTCTCCTCTAGGAGTCTAAAGCTCTTAACACCTTCAGAAATCTTAGGCATTAGGTGTTCTATCACTTTCATTTTTTTTTCTTAGTGGAGAGATATATCTCTTCAGTAATCCATGTCTTCTCATTCAAATAGATATTGATTGTTCTTCTGGCCTAGTCCTGGGATCTACACCACCCTGAAAATTCCCTTCTTTGTTTTTGTTATATTAGATTTCTTGCTTCCTGGATCTCTTATTTACTTGTTAGCTTGCCTTCCATGTTTGGTAGAACACATCCTTTAGTAGTTTCCAAAGAAAGAGAAAGAGAGGTAAATTATTTTGAGATTTTGAAGTCTGAAAATATCTTTTTCTACTGTCACATTTATTGATAGGTTAGAATTCTAGGCTAGAAATAATTTTTTTCCCTCAGAATTTTGAAAACAGCACTCTGTTGAATTTTCCAGTTTGTTGCTAGGAAGACTGATGCTATAATGATTTCCAAACCTTTTTTTTGATCACTTTCTTAACTTCTTTGGGAGCTTATTAGGATATTTTATTTGTTCCCAGTGTTTCGAAATCTTATACTGCTATGCCATATTGTGTGTGTGTTTTTCATATTATGTTGGACACTTGATGGGCTTAGTCAATACAAAAATTAATCTTCCACTTATAGGATATTTTCTTGAATAGTATGCCCCCCCAACTATTTCTGTTTCATTTAATCTGTTTTTCTGGATTGTCAATTATTCAGATATTGGATCTTCTGAATTATTTCTTTTTTTAAAAAAAGATTTATTTATTCATTTGAGAGAAAGAAAAAGAATTAGATAGAGAGCAGAGGAGGGGGGAGGGGCAGGGAGAAACAGAATCTCAAGTAGACTTTGTGCTGAGCCTGACATAGGGTTCGATCTCATGACCCTGAGGTCATGACCTGTGGCAAAACCAAAAGTCAGATGCTTAACCAACTGAGCTACCCAGGTGCCCCTATTTCTCTAGTTTTGAATTAGTTTTTCCTTTTCTATTATTTACTTCTATTTCTTTTGTTTTCTGGACGAGTTTCTAACTTTTTACTCCAACCATTCTACTAACATTTTTTTTTTTAATTTCTACTCTTATATTTTGTTACTGAGAATTCCTTTTGTTTGTTTGTTTCCTTTTATGGCATTCTAGTCTTGTTCCTTGGATGCAGTGACCTCCCTTTTCTCTCTGAGGATAGTAATAAAAATAATAAATTTTTCTATATTTTGTATTATCTTTGTTTTCTTCAGTTCTGTTTTACAGTATTTATTTGTTTTGGTCTCAGAGACTCTCCTTGGCTATCCATTAACATTTAAAATCATTTTTAAAAATTTTTATTTTTTGTTGAAACATAGTTGACATATAATTTTGTATTAGCTTCAGGTATACAACATAGTGATTCTACAATTTTATATGTCACAGAATGCAAAAATAAATAAGTCACTTATAGGAAATCAAATCAATAATATTTTATTTATATTATGTTAATATTGTAATAATTTTGTATGGTGACAGTTGGTAACCTACAGTTATTGATTTGTATTTAAAAGTGGAACATTAATAGGAAACTCTATGTGGGTGTGCTCAATTAAATGAGTTATAGGCTTCACAGTAGGATGATTTATTGGGCTGTCTTAATTGGCATTCCTCTGAATTTTAATATTTATGTTTTCCTCTAAGAATAGTTAATACACACCCAGACAGAGTTTTTCCAATCTCCTGCTTGGGGGGTTAAATTCTACCAGCCAACTTTTTTTCAAACTAGACTGGGCAGAGAGGCCTTGCCATTCAGTATGTGGAATTTCACTTAATCACCCTCTTTTAATACCTGATGCCCTCTGACTGGGCCAGGTGCCTATTAGTGCAGTTTTCCATAGTTCAGTGTTTCCAGAGAGTAGACCTTGCACTCTCCTGCCAGGTTGAGTCAGGGTGACTCCTAGCTATGTTATCCATGGAAATCTCACTGCTTTCATCCAGCGCTCTTGTTTTCAGCCTCAACTGCCCCCACGACCATCCATTATTATCAGAGCTGTTGGTCTCCCTGAACCTTTCTGAGAGGCTGTGATGTAAATTATCCAACTTCTGGGCTTCGGTTGTTGGCTCTCTTGGATGCAGTTTTCCTCTTTCTCTAGTCTGTTAATTTAGTTAGCAGTTATCCTGCTGGGTTTACAGTTTCAAAACTTTTCTTCAGTCCTCTCCCATTTTCTTTGACTTTCTTGGTTTAAACCTTTTTTTTAATTTTAAAATTCTTTGTGTTGCGAGAAGCAGTATATTGGTTAAAAACATGGGCTCTGGATGCCTAGACCCACCTCTTATATGGCCTTGGGAAAGTTACTTAATCTCTTTCTGCCTTAGTTTCCTCATCTTAAAAAAAAATAGTAGTTGGAGTCTATTTAAGATAAATGATTTAACCTTTTTAAGAGCAATAATTTAAGACATGTAAAGCATGTTAAACTGTAGCTGGCCTAATAAATAGCAGCCATTTTAGTGTGGTTTTAGGTAAAAAGGTAAAGACGTGTGTTCAATTTACCGTGTCCAAAGAAATGCACTTAAAAATACGAATCACTAGGCAAATATCGTTCATTTTATCTAGTGAGGAAAACAATGGGCAAAGACGAGGTGTCCGATGTGCTACATAGAATGTCTGGGTTTTTATATGGTTTTATTACTGAAAGGTACCTTGGAGATTATGGTTTCCAACTCTTTATATTACAGATAGGAAAACTGAGACCCAGAGAAGAGAGTTAGGTGACTTGCCTCGAGACTAGAATCCAAGTGTCAGGATTCTTAGTTTGGTCTTCTTTCCATTAAGTCATCTATCTTTTTCTAATGAACAGTGAATGTTGTGAGACTTGAAACTTTATTTTTGGTAATGACACTATCCTATACCTAATTTTCTTCTTCTTATTTGTTTGTCAAGTGCTTAGAAGTGGATCAGGAATAAGTTCAGGTTTACGAGACACACTCTTCATTGGTCCTACTTGTTTATTTTCAATAAGGTAATACATAAGAAAATCAAAGCACTCATCTTGTGTACTGTACCTTGGAGGAAAATTTTAAGTGTATAATTTCCATGTATGCATGGTACAAAAATAAATGCATGTATTTAAAATTATTGTGGTGATATACCTATTTGGTTTTGCCTTTCTTGAAGTGAGAGTTACCTTGTGGATGGGTGGTTTTACAACTCTCCTCCTCATCACATCAAAATTCACCAGACTGGGGTAGCATTGGATTAGCGAACAGTAAGACAGAGAGGAACAGGAAAAGGACCAGAAGTATGAGTGCCTGCATTTAGCATTGGGACAGACATGTCTCTAAAATTTGTTAGTCTTCTGCAGACTGTGTAATACTGAGTTTGTTTGCGACGCAGGTTTAAGAACCATTGGAGTCATCACCAAATTGGATCTTATGGATGAAGGAACAGATGCCAGGGATGTTCTTGAGAACAAGCTGCTGCCTCTTCGCAGGGGTAACGTACCGTGTCCTATACGGGACTTCCTTTGATGATGTGGCAGAGAAACAATTGGAAAACCGATGGGAAGCTTGGTGTTATGCCTTCACGGTGTGAGGAATGTATTTATGATTAGTTATACTTTTTCTGGAATGGCATAATGTTCCCAAATGATATATTAAAAATGATCCAGAGGGAGAACTATTCCTTAAAATAACACGAATAAGAAAGCAGGAAAAGGAAGGAGTTTGAAGGGAGGGTATAAATATTCATCATAGACGGCATAAATATATACTGTGCTGTTTTAAGTGTGACTTATGTACTTGCCCACCATATAACAAAACTGCTAAGGGACACTCTGTATTAAAATGTACTTTTAAGGGCAAAAGACATTATTGTGTTAATGCTTTTAAAAGTATCATTAGCCACATCAGCCAACCTTTGTTAAATACTGATGTCTCAAATTGAGTTTTGTAAAGGGTTCAATTCTTCAGCCCTTAAAAATAATTTTGCTTTTCTTATTCAGCCTGTTTGAGAGCCTTGAAATCTCCCCAGAATAAACAACAAGAAATGTCCCAAACCACATTGTATGTGCTCTCTTTCAGGTTATGTGGGGGTGGTAAACAGAAGCCAGAAGGATATAGATGGGAAGAAGGACATAAAGGCTGCCATGTTGGCCGAAAGGAAATTTTTTCTCTCACACCCGGCTTACAGACATATTGCTGATCGGATGGGGACCCCCCACCTGCAGAAGGTCCTTAATCAGGTAAAGATGTTTTCTCAAGCAACAAGAACAGTCATGAAATATGTAAGTGACTATTAGAATTCATATTTCTCACTTTAATATTCATTTTTCCAAAGTAAAACGTTCAGCTTAAATGATAGGAATTAAAAAATAAATATGTGTACCTAGTTGCACACTGTTACTATTCTCAGTGAGTAGAATGCACTTTAATGTTGAAAGTACACTGCTCAGAGCAGAAATACACTTATTAGGAACAGTTAGTAAGGGTGTATATTAGCACCCATTTTACTCACAATATGTAGCTATCTTAAGAAATTAAGATAAAGATGAAATTAAGAAATAAAGATAAAGTTGTATATCTCTGAAAGGTTGATTTCTTGGGATCTGTTTTTAAAATGTCAATCTGTAATGGCTAGGTTAGATTTCTTTTAAAAATTTCTTTATGGTTTTGGGGTGCCTGGGTGGCACAGCGGTTAAGCGTCTGCCTTCGGCTCAGGGCGTGATCCCGGCGTTCTGGGATCGAGCCCCACATCAGGCGTGCTGGGATCGAGCCCCACATCGGGCTCCTCCGCTATGAGCCTGCTTCTTCTTCTCCCACTCCCCCTGCTTGTGTTCCCTCTCTCGCTGGCTGTCTCTGTCTCTGTTGAATAAATAAATAAAATCTTTAATAAAATAAAATAAAATAAAAATTTCTTTATGGTTTTGTTTAGGATTGATTTGTTCCTTAATTTAAATTCTTGAAAATAACAAATCCTTGTAAGCAATCCTTGATCTCCACTCATCTAAGAAGTTTTTCTAGATAACCCCTTTCCCTGCACAGATAGATTTGGGCCTCCAGCTTCCCACGTTCTGTGCACCCACATCCTTCTTGCATAAAACCTCAGTGCACTTACTTGGTTACATATTCTCCATCTCCTAGGGAAGTTAAGCATCATCCTCAGTGTATGCAGGGCCGCTCCCTGAGTTTTGACTACATTGACACAAGTGGTGAGCGGCTTTTCTTACAAATAGAATCATAAGATATGCTTTAACTTTTATTTATGAACTTTAACAGTCAACCAATCAAGTCATTATTGAATGGCCCAATTATTTGCTCCTAGAAGTTATCAGTAGAGACTAACACAATAGCAGGCTACTTGTGACACTGGACCTGAACCCTTTAGGCAAAACAATTGAAGAAGTTTTAGAAAATAAAAAAGCAGTGGTATACTTCTATTTTAAGTGACATAACACAGACTCATGTAAAGTTTGTGCTTTTTAATTAAGGGTAGTTGAGTATTTAGAAGCCATGAGGTGGTGCTATCATTGTGTCATTTAACAAACATGATTATATTTTAGAGAAGGAACATTGGTTTGCCACACGAAAACCATAATATTCTACCAATAAATTTAGTTTTGGTAAAACTCTTTTTAGATTACTGCTTTAATGCCTGTATTGGTCTAAGAAAAACACAAATAAACTGAAAAATTCTTAGAGAAAAATCACTAAGATGATTAGAAAGATAAAGTTGGAAATAAATTAGGTTGTGAATACTAGAAAAGTAAAAAGAACATGACTGGCCATTTGGTTATAGAAATGACCCCTAAATTATGACATAATTGGATTCTGGTTGACTGAAAACTGAATGGATTTTGTACTGAAGATCTCTCATTTCTTGGATAATCACTTTCTTTTTTATTGCTTCAGGGATCTTCATACTGTTTGAAACTAAGATCCTTTTATGGCTGATTCAATGTGCACCAATACCTCTGGCCCTGAGGGACAGTTTCTATGGTGAAAATTGGAGCAGAACATGCATTTTTGAGTCATTATGGCTGGAGGGCAGAGAATGAGGGAGTGAGTTATAAGAGACAAATTTGGAGAAGTAGGCAGAGGCTGGATCCTGTAATGTTTGTAGGCAAGTTAAAGATTTTTGTTCTTATCCTAAGAGTAGTGGGGAGTGAGTCATTTAAGGCATCTGAGTAGGGGAATTACACAATCATATCTGTGGATTAAAAATGATTGTGGTGGTTGCAGATAAGATCAAGAGTGGCCATGAGAAATTAGGAGTCAAAGTGAGAAATGATGGTAGCTTGGTCATGGTTAGGGCCAGTGAAGATGAAAAAAAGCAGAATTGAGAAATGTTTAGGAAAATCGAGAACTCGGTGGTAGATTAGCTCTGGTGGGTGATGGAGAGGTGAAGTCAAGGATACGTTCCAAGTTCGCATATTGTTATGAAGTTGCCAAGATGGAGAATGCTGAAAGGAAGATTAGTTGTTTGATTTCAGACTTGCTGAGGTTGGGGTGTCGTTGACACATCTAATAGAAGTGAAGTCCATGGTCTAATATGTATGCCTGCAGCAAAGATTAGAAGTCTGGTCTGTAGATAACACGTTGGTAGCCACAGGTGTTCCAATATTTATTAAAGTTATGAGTGGAATAAGATTACTTTAGGAAGAACAGAGAGTGAATAAAGAAGAAAATTAAGACTCAGATTTGAGGAATATTGATATTTATAGGTCTGGTGGAGGGGGATGACTTGGCAAAGGAGATGTAGAAGGTATATCCAAAAAGTTAGGAGAAAAATGAGGGGAACTAGGGTCACAAAAGCCAAGGAAAGAACTGTTTTTAGAAAGCCAAGAGTGGTCCACAGTGTTGCTTTGCTGTTGAGATATCTGAGAAGCAAAAGGTGGAAACCATGTGTTTCTATCATTTACCACTCACATGGCAGATAGGTGGCTACTGGTTTCTCATGGTTATTGTTGCTCTTAGACTTGGGGTTTGTGATGTTGCTACTGGGAATGAAGTCCTCTCCATTCTTTTGTTTTCTGCTTCAGAGCCATAACAATAGCATGCTGGGGAATAACATAAGTCGTAACTGTGGGCAAAGGTCTAATAGAGTTATGAACTATTAACATTTAAATAACTATAGATATATTGAATAGATATATTCAGGTAACCTCCGATAAACATGAAAATGATTTAGAATGATTTCTTCAATCAGTCTGGGTATTTATTCCCCTTTTAATTTATCATTCTTTTTCATGTATTTCTGTGAAGTTTACATTCTCTTTCTTTTGATTCCAAGTTTATTACTTAACCAGTTCAAGAAGATTCTTCCTTCCTTCCTTCTTTTCTTTTTTCTTTCTTTCTTTCTTTCTTTCTTTCTTTCTTTCTTTCTTTCTTTCTCTTTCTTTCTTTCTTTCTTTCTTTCTTTCTTTCTTTCTTTCTTTCTTTCTTCCTTCCTTCCTTCCTTCCTTCCTTTTCTTTCTTTCTTTCTTTCTTTCTTTCTTTCTCTCTCTCTCTCTCTCTCTCTCTCTCTCTCTCTTTCAATTCAGACTTTTGTTTAACTTCATTGTAATAGAAAGAGCACAAGGCAGAGAGCGAACCAATCTGGGTTTATATTCCACCTTTGTTCTTAATTAAACATGTACTTGCAGACAGTCTTTTAGAGAGTTTTTCATCCCGCTGAGCTTGAGGTGCCAGCAGATGATCTCAGTGGAATTGCCAAGTGGATGGTTAAGTAGAGATGTCAACACCAGAGAGAGAGCTTTTCTTTGCTAGTCATGGAGCTTTCATATGCAAACTGCTGAAGGCATAAGCCAGTGAACCACCACCGCTGGACTGGGGCCCAGAGGCAGGGCAATAGGAAGCACCTGTCTGAGCTGCAGAATGGAGAGGAAGTGAACAGCTGACAGGTACCTACAAGTTCCACTTGGTCCTGAAACATCTGGTAGCACCCGTAACTCCAATTTCTTCATTTCTAAATGCAGTCTAATTTAAGCCTCCTTTCTGCAATCTAGGTAATCTGATAAATCAATCCATGCTAAAGTGTTATTAGGCAGCCTTATGAGTAACATTAGGTGCATTTTAACAGGGTATTTCCAGCCAGGCATAAAGAGGTAGCCCAAGAGAATGACTCCAGTTGAAGGAATTTTGAGCATCTCCTTAAGGCCAGGAGAGAGTTGGAGTTACTTCTCATGATTTACCTACATAGTTAATCTCAAATGTATATATGTATATGATTTCTAAGTTTTAAATGATTAGGGAAACAGGGAAGGTCAATTTTTGTCTCATGAGTTAATCTTTAATCTGTTATATCTATATGATTTTGTTTTATTTAGCAACTTACCAACCACATTCGAGATACCCTGCCAAACTTCAGGAACAAACTACAAGGACAGTTGCTCTCCATAGAACATGAAGTGGAAGCCTACAAAAACTTCAAGCCAGAAGACCCCACCAGGAAGACCAAGGCGTTGCTGCAGTGAGTGCCCTTGGCCTTCCCTTGTTCAGCATTTGAGACTAATTTCTTCAGTGTGCTTTTGCCTTAGTCTCTTTGTCTTGTTATTTTCTAGGTTTAACAGAAGAAGCAAGTAACGTGTACAATACTTTGTTCTGTTATACAATGAGTCTCGAGTCTCTATGTGTTCCTGAAGAATCATTGTTGATTTTATTCTGTTACTGTAGATTGAACCAATTGCCCATCTCCATGCCCAATTTCATTGTGCTTTTATAATTGGATTCTGTAAATGAGTAAAACCAGTAGTGATAACTCAGCAGGGTTTTGCTCTTAGTCCTTAGAAGTGGACAAGACTCCTGTCGAAAACATCATCTGTCTTGTACAACTGTTTCTACTGATGTCTTTCGTACTTATTATCTTCCTATGTCAGTCGTTTCATGTGATTTATCTTTGTACATTTTTCAGTGGAATGAGAACCAAGGCTTTAATAATTAAAGTATGGACAATAAAGCCACATTTAAGTTTCTTTTACCCTTTTTGGTAATGATTTTAAAGTAGCTCTTTAAAAAAACAGATGTGAAAACTGCCAGGTTATCTTTTTACTCCTCCGTGTTCTTCCCATCTTATCCTTGGGTTACTAGGTTTATCCCTGAGTGGTCTTGGGTAGGACAGCAGAGTTGTTAGAGAATTGCCAGCTCCTTTTGTATTTTATCTTTCTTCCGGTTTTAGGCCCCTCCCAGCCTCATCTGTCCTTTTATCCCTGTGCTGCCACTTAACCACAGGTCCCTCTCAGCCAGAAGACCCCCTGTCCAGCTGATACTCCAGAACATCCTAAGTCCATTTCCAAAGATGATGCTTGCCATCTATTATGGCCCCTTTCTTCCTTGCAATCAAGATGCCCTTAATTTGGTGTTCAAAATGCGTGACAAAATTCCTTTCTTTGTGGAGCTATTTCTAAATGCTCAAATTTTTAAGTAAAAATTTAATGTAACATCTTATGTTTCCCCATTTAAAAATATAGAATCATACTGAGGAAAGAATTTTTTCTTGGATTCAACTCTTTCCTAGTTTATCTTTTCTTTTTATTCTTGGCTTTGGTTAAGCTCCTATAAAAACTCTTCAAGTTACAGAGAAAAGAAAGCTTTTTCTATTTAGGCCCTAGGTCATCATCTTACCATCCAACTGAAACTACTTTCCCTACAAATACTAAGCTTGCCTCTGTGACTCCATTGGATTCAGATTACAAAATTTTCCACATCTGGGTTCTTCCCTTGTAGGGGGCTGATCAGCTCCTTCCTCTCTCCCTCCCTCCTTTTCTTTTTTCTTTCTTCTTCCCTTTCTGCCCGCCTCTCTTCTTGCCTTCCTCTCATCTCTTTGTGTTCGACTTGGTGTCTGGCTCTTTGCTATCTGCTGGAGATTCGACAATGAATAAGACCTTTGCCCTCAAGAAGAGGCCACAGTAGAGCAAGGGAAACAGACATTTAAGCAACTAACTGTGTTAAAGTCTGATAAATGCTATGTTTCTGGTAAGTGTAAACTGTTAAGGGAGCCCAGATGAGGAAGCAGTTACAGGTGAGGAACGTTGTGAGTTCACAGAGGAAAAGATACTTTCATGAGAACCTAATGTATGGGGGGAAGTTTGTCAAGAGGAAGAGGAGGACAAGAGAATAGTGTGAAATTGTTTACAGCTTGTTGTAGTGGGCCAGGGGGCTGGAGTGTAGGCTGGAGGTAACTTTCCTAAAATTTCCCAGTGTTTCAGTGCTTTCTCATGTATATACCTTCTCAGGGGGTTAAAAATTAGATTAACATTGGCATATGCATAAACATAGCTACACTGAATTGTATTCTGAATTTTCTGGCCTAATTTGCAGTTTTAATTCATCCATGATTTTGATGAAAGAGAATAAAAGATACAAGTCCTGGATGGTTTGAATTTTTTCCTGTTAAATTTTGAATTTGAAAGTAGTACCAGCGTGCCAAAATTAGAGTTTCTACATCTAGTAATCAAAAATGCAAGTAGGTTGTTATTTTCTCCCTGTAATATATTTCTTTAGTTTTTACCAACCACCTTAAGGTAACTCCTTCCTTCATGGAAGTTATTGAGTACCTCTCATACATTGGGCAGCGGGAGATAGATAAAATGTGTGGTCCTTGCCCTTAGGAGACAGACTGACAGGTGAACAGGGTGATGGACTCTGCTAAGTGCTGTGCTGAAAATAAGCTGAAGGAACAAGGAACAATGAGGAGTGGTGGCAGATAGGCCTGTGGAAGGTTTCCTGGAAAAACCAATGCTTGAACTGAGTCTTGAAGGACAGATAAAAATTAGCCAGGCAAGGAAGCAAGGGGCAGAGAGAATGGTGTTCTGAGTAGAAAGGAAAACAAGTGTACAAGCCGGGAGCCATGGTGCATACAGGGAACTGCAGTTAGCTTCTTTCTGGTTGGCTTAGAAGGTGAATGTGGACGAGTAGTGAGAGATGGAGCATCTGGGCCAGACCATGGAGGAATCTTGCATGATGGGTTAAGGAGTTTTAATTTTATTATCCAGTTGTGGGGAATCATTGAAAAACAAGGCTAGAGCTAGTTGTAGAGGGGGATGGAGGTCGCCAGTTTGCATTGTCCGTGATGCTGGGGGTGGGGAGGAGAGGAGCTCACAGAGTAGGAGGGGGCTCATCTGGAGCAGTTAGAACACTAGGCCAGTGTGATGTCATAGGGACCGAGGGGCGTTGTGACTCGTCTATGTAAAGTTTTATTGTTTAACTTTAATTCCTAATTTAAGTATTTTTAAATACCACTTTATGATTTCAACTAAATGGATAGAATGCATCTAATGACACAGATATTTACGATATGTATTTTAATTAACTGGCTAAAATAAATCTTAATAACAAGTGTGTCATAGAATTACATTTTTGAGCGAATAGAGTGCAATGTTCATTCTGCCTGTAGGTGCCACTAAGAACACTAGGAAAAGGATTCTAAGGGCTCACCATAGCAAATTAAAATGAGAAGTGCAAAGCCTTATAACTTTAACTTGAATTTATTTCTCTTTCACAATTATAGGATGGTTCAGCAATTTGCTGTGGACTTCGAGAAGAGAATTGAAGGGTCAGGGGATCAAGTAGATACCCTAGAGCTCTCAGGAGGGGCTAAAATCAATCGTATATTCCATGAACGCTTTCCTTTTGAGATAGTAAAGGTTTGTACCAAATGTTATTTTTTTCCTTTCACCTCATTTTATTTCCATGTTCTGTTCTATATAACTGTTCATAAAATATTATGAGAGTGGTATAGGACTAAGATAGGTCTTTGAACAAAAATCTTCATACTCAGGTGATGAAATTTAGGAGAGAAGTATTTTCTTACTGATGGTTCTGATTTTACTTATTTAATGGGATCTAACAACATTCCAAATTATTTCAACAAATACTAATTGAGTTCCTATGAAGTTTATTTGTTGTCTAATTAATTTAAAAATATTTTTTGAGCACCTGTTCTGTGCCAAAATTCTAGGTGCCCATGATCAAGACAGAGAGAGGCACTGTCTGGTGGGGAAAGACAGAAAATTTTACAAATAGACAAAGTAAAAAAACATCAAGTGTTATGTAACATAATGTTAGAGAGGTAGAGGGGTTAAGTGAGCCACTTTTTTTTTTTTTTAAAGATTTATTTGTTTTAGAGAGAGAAAGACAGCACGAGCACGAGGAGCAGGGGGAGAGGGAGAGAGAGAATCTCAACCAGACTCCCTGCTGAGTGCAGAGCCTAATGCAGGCCTTGATCACAGGACCCTGAGATCATGACCTGAGCTGAAACCAAGAGTCAGACACTTAATTGACTGCTCCACCCAGGTGTCCCAAGTGAGCCACTTTTGATGGGATGTTTCAGGCAAGGTCTTTCTGAGTAGGGGACATTGAAAGCATGACCAGAATGGCATGAAGAGGTCAGCTGGAAGGGTCTTGGCGAAGAGGGTCATTGAAGGCAAGCAGCCGAGGATGAGGCCCTGCAGTAAGCATCTGTACAGTGGGTAAGGAATAGATGAGGGTGGTACAGAGCTGAGGAAGGGGAGAGGGCTACGGCATCAATCCAGAGGAAGAAAGTGCCCAGTTTGTGCAGGGCCTTCCAGGTTGCAGTGAGGTGTTTACATTTACTGATGAGAAGTTAGGGGAGAGTTTTAAGAAAAGGTGTGACCTGATTTGGTGGATGATCTTAAAAGAACACTTTGCAGGCTGGATCTTAAAGGGGCAAGAGTTGATTCAGGGAGACAAGTAAGGTGAGTTAAACAGTGGGACCAGAGAAGGAGTGAATCTGCTTTCTCTGGGGCCTAAAGTTTATACAATTGGGGGTGGCCTTAAAGAAGAATACAAAATTATAAACACACAGTTAGGCACAGGGTCTTGGAAGGTGCTTATGTAAGAGAGAAGCCCTGAATCTTAATCTTCTTGAGCTTCATAGTAAAAATGCCCCAGAAGAGAGGATGGATAAAGTGGAGGGATTTGTGATTTTGGAGGTAGGGTCAGTAGGGCTTGGCTTGATATGGGGGATGCAAGAAAGAAGATTCAAGATGACTCCTCAGGCTTTGGCTTGCACAACAGCAAATGTTAGGGGCCATCAGATGAGGGAAACGGAGCAAAAGCTGAGTTTGTGTAGAGGTATGAACGGAGAGTTTTATTTTGGCTAGGCTTAGGATGGCTTGCCCATTAGGCAACTAAGTAGTATGGCTTCACATACAGAGGAGGGTGCTTATGTCTTGGCGTGGGAAGCAAATGGGTAAATAGATTGTTTCATTAAAATGTGCTAAGTAAAGTGATAAACTTCAGCACAGGGTGCTATGGAAACACAGCCTACGGACCCGAATCCCAGACTGAGTGCATGAGGGAGCCTGGCTTCTGAGCGGAGTTTGGAAGGATGAGCAGCTAGTCAGCAGGACGGGGTTGGGGCCTGGAGTTGTTCCACATAGAGAAGGAGGAACAATAAAGGCTGAGCCGTGGGCCACAGGGTGTGGGTAGGAAACTAAGCAGTTCACTGTTCTACGTTATAAAGTGGGGGAGAAGCCAAATCTCAGAAGTCAGGGGCTAAACAAAATGTGCTCCTGATATCCCTTTTAGGTCTAAGCTCCATGACACTTTGATCCTAATTCCAAATAAATTTAAAGTACCTAGAACTTCTGGGAAATTTTTATGCAGCCATCTCTCCTGCATTGGATTGGTAAAATATTATTAATTTCCTCTTGTAAAGAGGCCTTGAATGCAGGTGGTTAAAATGGCCGGGGAGAAAAGACAGCCATTGTTAATCTCGGCACAGCTGGACTGCTGTTGCATGTCAGGTGACACTCTTATTTATGCATTTGTCTGTGAATACATTTAGTACATTCAGCAAAAGAATGAAGAATTGTGTATTTCAAATGAATGGCCAGATTTATGTCCAGAAGGCATCCTTATGCATAGCGCTCCTATCTATAATAGAGTTAAAATCCACTACACGAAAACTCCCAGAAATCCCCAATGTTCTATGTTGCCTTGAACTTTACAGAAACAGATGTTTCGACCATCTGGGTTTAAGTTAGGAAAGACATGAGTATCCATTTATTAATAACGAAGTAAAGTTATTCTCATTTTTAAATATTCAACAATATTATTATTCAAAGGAATTAAGTGTCATAACTGTGGCTCATTTTGCATCTGCAGATGGAGTTCAATGAGAAAGAATTGCGAAGAGAAATAAGCTATGCAATCAAAAACATACATGGTATCAGGCAAGTGATTCACATTTTCCTTGTCTCAGTCAAGCTACTAAAAGAAAATTAATGTTTATAAATGGCTAGTGAAGTAGCCTTTTCATCATCGGAGCAGAGTGGAACACAGAGGTGGGAGTAAGAAATAGGAGACTCTCGTTTGAGTTTAATGGTAATTTCCTGTATTGTCACACTCACAAAAGAAAAGACTTTTCAATTAAAAAAAGCAGAAACACTCCCTGCACTCACAGCACTGTACTCTGCCCAACTAGGGATTTGCCAGTGAGCAAGACCTTGTTCTCCAGAGCCTTGCGTTTTAGGGAGGGAGGCCTGACATGCTCCTAAGGAATCATTACCTACACAGAGACAGGACAGATACATTTTGGCTGCAGTTGTGGAGTAAGATTGGGAGAGGTTAATGAAGCTGGTGACTTTTGAGTTGAACCTTGCCTGTATAGAGAATGAGAATGATTTCAATAGGCAACAGTGTGCTGTGTGTTTACACGTGTGTGTGCATGTGTGAAACATGAGAGGCTGGGGATTGTTGAGGCAAGAGGGTAAGAGAGAGGGCTTAAAGTGGAAAGAGTAGTGTGAGCAAAGGCAGAGGGGTAGAAAAGTGCAGCAGGGATTCGTGGAGTGCGGAGTCCTGCATTTTGATAGGACAAGAGAGCAGCGGGACGTGAGGCTGCGAGGGGAACTTGTCCCTTGTGTGGAAGTTTGTGTGGAATTTTCCCTTGTATAAAATGGGATCATTCTCATTTACTTTCTTTAAAGCACTATGATAAGAAGAAAATGAATTTTAAAAAAATGAAAAAGATGAATTTAAAACACACATTTCTTGAGTTCATGTACAGAATTTAATGGAACATATATTAAGTGTCCTGAATTTAAGGTATTGAACTTAGGTTGCCTACTTCATGAATGATCTCATGGGAAGGAGGTGTCCCCTGTCTATGGGCCACTGTGTCTCAGCTTCTGCCACAGGTCAAGATGGGACGATTTTGGGAGCAGAGCCTGAGAGGACAAAGTTTGACACTGAATGTACATGTGAAAGGAGTTAGGACATTTGAATTCTCTATCATTTTAACATTTAGATGACCTGCTCTGCAAGTTGCAAATAGGATAGGTAAATATGCATTCACAAAGTAAAAGGGTGAAAACGTTCTATAACCAAATCCAGTATTTTTCTCTCACTGTCAGTAGGGTTTCTAAGTTCCCTACTAATTCTATTTTGTCTCCCTCAAATCTAGAATACATTTGGTGTAGAAACTGTGTCTTGCTCTTGAGCTGGGCGGAGCTAGTATTCAAACATGTCAATCTGATAAGTGCAGTGAAACCAACTCACATTTTTTGGGTCATGAAGTATTTTTATATATGTACTTAGTTTACTGTAAAAGTAAAATACAGTACTTTTACTTGGCTTTAAAAACTTCTTATCAGATACATTTTTGCTGAATGTAACTGTGAAAGCTCATAACTCAGTTTTGAAGCTTTCTGACTTACATGCATACCAAAAGAAGAAATTGGTTGTTGTTTATTATTCTGGAATTAATTTGCCTATAAGATGATAAGAAGTGTACAGTGTCCTAAGAATAAGACATACTCGTGGCATGATTACTTAGGCTCTTAATTACGCTTAATATGAAAAGTTTTGTTTCCAACGGATTGTTAGATATTTGAATAACAGAAGCCATCTTTGTCCACTGCAGACCTAATGGTCCTTTGTTTTGCAGGCACTGTGTGCCCGTAAATAGCAAGGGAGGAAGACAGTCCTTGTAGGGCAAACAAAGATAAATGCAGTAATGACCTTTCTACCAGGGTAGTAACAGGACTATGTGTGCTCAGACCACTGCAATGCAAAATAGGATTTGGGGTTCAGAGAAGGAAGACCTTGTCAGGGGCAGGACTGGAGAATGTGAGCTGGAGGAAGTGGTTGCTTTTGATCTGGGCTTTGAAGCACAGGTGGGACTTGGACAGGCTGGAAGTGTGGGGAGGGCAAAGTGAACCTCACGGACGGAGGCAAAGACAGAAAACGTTAGTATGAGTGTGTTTGTGGAAAGGCCAATGGTTGGATTTGGCTGAAACATAGGGTGCATGGAGGAGGAGGCAAATAACTGAAACGGAAGATTAGGGTCAGACAGGGAAATTTTTAATGTTAGACCAAACAGTGTGGATTTTATTCTGGTCCAACGTGGAGAAACTTCAAATTATAGTATAGTATGATCACTACAGTTAGAAAGAGAGGTGAGCATAGGGTGCTAAAGTAAATGATTAGAAGGGACCAGAATAAAGCTGCTGTAAGGGAAGTGTGGAAGAAATTTCCCAAAAGAAGCACCACAGAATTGAGTGGTGAAGGAGAAGAAGTTAAAGAAATGAGAAGAGGGAGGGAGGAGGGCCTGGGAATGGGGAGGACCAAGCACCAGCACGTGGACCCTGCAGGGCTTTGGGCGTGATGATACTCAGGGTTCAGGTTCCCTCTTCTGGTAGCTTTTCTACATTGGCCTTTTATTTAGACGTAATCATTTTTTCACTTTTTATCACACACACACACACACACACACAAACACACACACACAGACACACACACACACACATACACACACATCTGCTTTCCTGCGCTCCTGCACAGCATGAGAAAAACATTGTTATGATACCAATTTGAATTAATTCCAGCCAAGTGAAAAGATACTTGCTATTTTGTTTATCATTTGTTATTTTTGTAAACTCACAATTTAAGCATCCTGGGTCCCAAGCTACTTCTACTTAACTGTCTTCCTTTTCCTCCAGCACCCCAGGACCTCAGACCGGGAACCACGGAACTTGCTATAATACAGCTCTCCTGGAAAGAATAGACTGCATAGTCAGGAACACTACTATTCTAGTGTTGGCAAAATGAGAATTATTTTCTGCTCTATGAAGGACAAGAGGGGGTTGCTTTTGGAATACTTTAGACAGAAATGGAAATTTAGGACACCATTTTTATCGTAGCATTGCTTTTTATTGCTGTGAAACAGTGAGAAAAGATGAATTACAGTTAAACATTAGTTACAGGCCATATTTTTCCGGTCCATGAAAACATTTTGGGAACTGTTTTTAGGTATTGGTAATCATCTATAGAATGAAATTTATTATGGAATCGTAGTAGTGAAGATACTGTTACAAATAATACTACTGATAGAATAAATCACTACGTAACTTTTAAACTTGGGTATTACATGCTTGCTGTAGGTGACATGTCAGTTAAAACCTTCATCAAAAAAGTATTGGATATTACTTAATTTAAAAAAATCTAATGTCCTGCTCTTTCTTATATTCAGGACAGGGTTGTTTACTCCAGATATGGCATTTGAAGCAATAGTCAAAAAGCAAATTGTAAAGCTGAAAGGACCTTCCTTGAAGAGTGTAGATCTGGTAATACAAGAATTAATCAACACTGTCAAGAAGTGTACCAAAAAAGTAAGTTTGAATTATTTAACTTTCCAACAATTAACTTTTGGTTTACCCATATTTCCTACCCTGCTACATGCCTCTCTTCACTTTGTTGTAAAGGTAGTATGTTTGCCCAAGGGGAAGGATTGTGGAAAGTATTGAGTGGGAATTGCTTTCATGGTAGATGGGCAGGGATATTATCTGTCGATTGTCTTCTTCTATGCCAAACAGGGTTGCTTAAACCAGAAAGAGTATTTTAGTCAGCTAGTTTTCTCCTTATTGTCTTAAACAGGTAAATATCACTTTATAACAATTACGTGAATGCCCTAAACTAGTTTTTCTTATGGTGTATGGAAATGGGATAATTGTCAGGGGAAGGGGATCATTGACATTGTGTAGATCAGTAAAAAAAATTCTTTGAAATTTTAAATGAATTACATTTGAACTTGGACATTCTGCGAAGCAGCGGCGTGGTGTAGTAGTAAAGACCCCAGACTCTGAAGTCCAGTTACCTAGATTCAAATCCTGGCTCTGCTACTTACTTTCTACGTGACCTTGAGTATCAAACTTAATCCCTTATTGTCTTGTAAATTTCTTTGTGAAAAGAGGATGAAAATAGTAACAATACTACCTCCATGAGAATTAAACAAGATGGTGCCTCAAACCCATGGGACATCTAACACATTGAATAACCATAGCAAGTGGTCAGGAAACGGTGGCTAGTCTATAACTGGCCATTTCAGTTAGCATCTAATATTATCTACTTTGTGATGTTTATTGAATCTATAATGTAGAGTAGTGGGGGAGAGACTTCCCCCGTGGGGGACTCCTCGCTGAGGAACATGGAGGAATTGTGCTGGATTCCATCCATTCTATGGGGGCATGAAAGGGGTACCCTGTGTTAGAAACTGTAAGAAGGGAGTTAGTGATGATGTTTAGGGTAGGGTGGGCCTAGCCCCATGGTAGTCAACACTGGTACTTATTTCTTGAAAGTATAGATTGTTCTGGTTTTGTAGGTTTTTTTACCCTTCCCTTTCTGTATGGTTACTATAAGTAACCTCCCTAAAGAACCAGTGGGAAGTAAGAGAGATAGAGAATGTAGATGAATATGGTTTCCAGTTACCTGGCAGAAAAATTCGGACGAAGAAAGATGAAAGTAGTAAAAGAGGAGAGCCAGCTAAATCCCTAGATGCCAATGCTAAAAGAAAAGGAGATAAGGCGGGAATAGCTTGGGGCCCAGAAGTGGTTGTGGAGTTTCAGACTTTTTCTCTAGACATCTCATTCTTCTTCTACCTTGTTACTTAATGTCCTAGTTTCTTTCCTCCAAAATGAGAAAAGCCATAAGAGTTAAGGGACTGAGGAAAGGGAAGAGGATACACATGGAG
This sequence comes from Ursus maritimus, assembly GCF_017311325.1. Taxonomy (NCBI): domain Eukaryota; kingdom Metazoa; phylum Chordata; class Mammalia; order Carnivora; family Ursidae; genus Ursus; species Ursus maritimus. The sequence continues at coordinate 76,170,441 of NW_024424452.1, forward strand.
AAGAAAACAAAAAAACAACCTTTATACCAGCTCTCCATTTGAAAACTTGAAGCCCATTGATGATACTTCGCATTCCTATTTGTCCTTGCCTATACCTCAACATGCAGTCATTCTTGCCACCTGTATAGTTAAAGCTCTCCTCATTGGCCACCTCATAAGTGACACCGAATTAATTGATGCTGCCTTCTCTGTTAACCACAGNGCCACCCTCAGCACATAGAAATTTTCAGACAGAAGCTTCCCTTGAGATTGCCCATGTGCTCCTGTTCCCACCAGGAAAGCTGTCTTTTTTCCCAAGGGCCCATTGTGTTGTGTTTGTCCTCAAGCCTGTTTAGTCGGTTGTATTTCTTATTTTAATCGTGTAGTTGAAATGAAGAGCAAATGAACTGAGGAAACACAGAAAAGACTGAGTTTTGTTTCTATAAACACAGCTTCAGAGAGACTTGATAAACGTTAGCTATAAAAGTTTTGTTGTTGACGAGGTGTAGGCAGGACAATGCTGAAAGAAGGTGGGGAGAGTTATAAAATTCTAGATGGGCTCTGCATTCAGATTATTTCACAAGTGTCTTCAGGTTCTCCCTCCACTTTAAAGAAAGCCAAACTGGAAATCATAGATGAAGGATGTGGTTTATGTAAGACAGAAGATGCATAACTCCAATCCCCAGATCCAAATGCAGGGAACAGGCCTTGGCCTTACATCAGAAGATTGGCACATGTGTGTACATTTATGTTTTAAGTTATATCGAGTGTTTATGGTATGTATGAATCATTTTTTTTTTTTTTATCATTTCCCATTGTATCCAACTTGCAGGAAAACCAACTGTCAGTCCTGATGGCGTGGGAAGAGACAGCTTGTTCCTGGACACTTTTTGGCTTCTATTCTTTTGCTCTCCACCCTTTGAACCTCCCTTTTCCATTTCTGGATCAATGGTAGCTGTATATTTGTGCTGTCTTCTCAAAACCCTGTATATTTTGTCTTAAATAAACCCCACTTTCTCCCTGAGATTATTGCTTATCCTGCAGCTCTCTTCACTGAAGAATATTTATTGGCTCAAACCCGAAGAATCTAAGGGCTTGCATCAGGCTTGACCTCTGCCTACTTCTCCTTCTGTGACTTCCAAACATTATGCCTTCAATGTCCTGGAAATTCTTCAGTAAAGGCCCCAGTGGTACCAGCTCTGCTTTTCCCTTCTATTCACTGTCACCATCATGTCCTAGTCACTCCCTTGCATTTGTCAATATATTTAGAACCTCACTTACATTTTTCCTCTTCATCCTAAATTCACCTTCAGCTTGGATGATTTCAGTAGAGATCCATGTAGAGATGGTGTCCAACACCCAACAACTACTTTTCTTTGAGACCTTTGACTCCAGTGTCTCTCCATTTATTCCGTACTAGTATGATACTTCCATGACCTCTTGTGGTCCTTGTCATCACTGACAAATGTTCTACCAAGAGATCCTTCAGAAATTTCAAACTGTATATCTAAGGTTTTCAGAATGCTGATCACCCCTCCTAACTTTTTTAGGTTATAAGTCAGTTAGAAAATTGGGAGAAAAGCTTAGAGGAGGATTGAAACTTAGTATCCACTTTGCTGCTGATAAATCTAGATTGGAAAATGTGTCTGGGACTTGCTGTTGAAATGGGAGCCTCCTGTTACTTCCTCTTCTGACAGTAAAACTTAAAGCCCACAGTGGTGGAGAGAGTTAGATGTGCACGCATACGAAATACAGAGTATTTTGGTTTGCCTTCCATCTGTGGGAATGTAAGCCAGTAAATGTCAGAGAGCCCCGTCTGAGCGGTGACTTAGCACACCTACCCGACCCAACAGAGAGCTGAGGACTGATGCAGGTCAGGTTCTCACCATCTTACCAGTCAACGTGTCTTTTTTTTCTCCCCCTCTTTCTTTCTGTGAGCTGGAGAAAATAATAGAAGTTTCTTCAGTAGGACTTCCCCAAGAGGGCAGAAGTGTTGATGAAAAGTTCTTACTTTATCAGTGAGGCGTGAAAGGTGCTGTGGAGGAGGAAGTGAGGGAGCAATTCTTCCCTATGCCTAGTAGTCTGTCACAAGCTTCTACCCTTCCAGCTCTCTCTCTCCTGTGCTCTCCCTATAACCACTCTCTGCTCATCAATTTCATTCTTATTTTAAGTAATGATTTCACAGAGAAAATAGGGGCCATAAGTGGGAACATTAATTTCCCAAACTTACTGGTATTCCCAACCCTGCCTCTCCTTCCCTCTGTCTCTGTTGATGTGGTTTCCTGACCGGGGCTGGGCTCCTATCTGTACTCTCACCCTCTTATGGGACTTACTCTTTTATTCTTCTTTCTCTTAAATCATCACTTTCTCCATCACATTAAAAATTATCTAACTTAAAAGCAGTAACAACAATAACAAAAACCTATCTACTACCTTATTCTCTCCTTTTCTTCATGTGAAACCTTCTTGGGGAAAAAGGTAGTTTACACTTGCTATCTTTATTTTCTTATCTCCAGTTGATCTGTAACTCTCTGAAATGTGGCTTCCATGCCACTACTCTATTGAGTAATTATGGTAAAGGTCGACCAGAGACCTGATTGCCAAATGCACCACGCACTCATTCCTGATGCCGTAGACCACTCTCTTTTTGAAGCTGACACCCCCTCTCATGGCTGCTCTTCCATCTTTCTCATGATCCCTCCTCTGTCTCCTTTGAGTTTATCCACCCTTCCTGCCTCTGAACACCAGAGTCACACAGAGCTTGCTCCTGGTTTTCTTCTCTTTTTACTATCCTTTCTTCCTGCCAGATCCTATCTCCCATAGCTCAGCTACCACTTAAAATGTTGTTGATTCCCAAATCCGTAACTCCAGCTCAGCCTCTGTACTAAAATGGTCGACTCCGCAGTCTGTCTACTGCCACTACTCTCTTCTAACTTACGGCCCTGAACAGTTGTTTTTTTTTTTTTTTTAAACTAAATTACTCCAGTGGCCTCCTAACTGGTTTTTCTACCTCCAGTCTAGCCACCATCAAATTCACCCTCCCCACTGCTGGCAAAGTGGCCCTTCTAAAATACATCTATTTTGCCTGTTACCTCAAAATTATGCAATGGCTCCTCATGTCTTGAGAATAAGGTACAAATCATTTACAGTTCCTTCTAGTTTCACATGTGATCCCTGAATACACTTCTTTAGTTACATCTATTGTCACTTTGTGCCTGCTTCAGCCGTTCCAAGTGATTTGCGCCATCCTCACGGAATTGTCATGCCTTTATGCTTCACACGCGTGATTCTCTTTGTTCAGAATGTCTCCTTTTCCTCTTGTCTTCACCTGCCATCCCCTCTCATTTTTTACGATCCAGCTCAATCGTCATCATTTTCCTAAGAAATCTTCCTGCAGGGCCGCTGGGGGTCCTCTCCTGATCTCCCTCCCTATTCCCTTTTCAGTGCTTTTGTTGGCACCCTATGTTTACTTCTATCATAGCATTTATGATCCTACATTGTGGTTTGTTTGTAATTTATTTGTTTAGGTTAATGTCTCCTCTTGTTGGTTATAAGCTCCTAAAAAAAAAAGAAGCTGTGTCTTTTATCTTCTTATTCTTGGCATCTAACATTATGACTAACCCTACAGTGGAGGCATTCTATAAATACTTATTAACAACTTAGATATTCTAAAGTTACCCTGATGCTAAAGAAATGTGCACTTGGTTTTAAAAGAATTCCTTTTAAAATAATAAGATTTGAATAGGTCTTCTTTTCCGTATTTTCCTTATTTCTCATTTTGATGTTTTCGACTTTTGCCCTCATTATGTCCACCTCCAAGTTCTTGTACTTTAAAACCAGTCTAATTAAAATCTTTTGCAAAGCAAAATAATCTTAATTAAAGTTGATTATACCAGGACTTTATTATTTGGCCCCTTTTGAACATGAGCCATAGATAACATGATTATATAATTTATCATCCAACGTAGGATTCTTTTGAGATTGAAAGGGGGAGCTATTAATACATTCATCGGAATAGTAGGAGGAAAGTAAGACTGCTCCAGGCAATATGAAAGGCATAGTTACTCTAGCTGTATTGTGAATATATATATATATATATATATATATGCATGTATATTTTTAAAACAATATTTTCATTTATAATATTTCTCATGTTGAATGTCTTATGTGTAAAATATTTAATTTTCCCCCTTAAGCCACATAAATAAACATCAGTGAAAAACATGAGATTTATGTTTGTTCAAGTAACAAAACACAAAGCTAGACTTCTGGGGGAATGCAATCTTCTCGGGTATTTTCTCACTGTTGTCTCTGGGGCACTGGAGGACAAGACAAGAACATTAGAGCTTTATGAACCGTTTGGCTTCACTCCAGGGACATGTCAATTTCAGAATTTTTCTGGTGGGCATCAGCTCTCAGCTGCTTTTCTTTACCCCCAATTCTCCAGTGCATCATCGCAGGGTCCTGAAGTTCTTTCAGGAAGCACTGAGAGGAACATCTTGTTTTTTAAACCACAGTTTAGCAACTGTGCCATTTATTGGCCTCTTGGGGAACCACATTCTTGGATTGCCATCATACCAATTAATTGATTTTTTTTTTTCCCTGCTCAGAAAAAGGAAAAAAAAAAGCTTTGCAAGGAAATAAAAAAGATGCCTTGGATGGCTGTTAGAAATACAAGGAAAATTTTTTCATTAAAAAGCGCTGTTAGAAGAAATACTGAATTCTGTGGTATGTTAAGTGAGTAAATATCTTGCTCTGGGTACACATACTAATCAAGTGAATCTAAAGTCCTTAGCGTGGCTTTCAAGGTCCCACGTGATCTTTCCCCTTTTCATCTCTAGTCTCCTCCCACTTTCCCCTTGGTCCATTCCAGCGACACTGGTCTCCTTGTTTCTTCAACAGGTCAAGGAGAGATGATGGCAGGGCCTTTGTACTTCTCATTCTCAACGTTGGAGATGACCTGCCTCAAGATATTTGTGTGGATCACACCCTTGCTTCTTTTCAAGTCTCTCCTCAAAGGCTGCCGAATCAGAGTCTTTGTTTCTCTGACTTTTCTATCTATAGTTATACATGCCTCCTTTCAAACACACACACACACACACACACACACACACACACACACACAAACACTCTTCATCTACTTACCAAACTTTGTTTTTCTTTGTGGCACATATGACCACATGAATTATACTATGTATGTCTTTTGTTTTTCTTGTTGGACAATAAAGGGACTTGGAGAATATAAGCTCCATGGGAGTAGGGACTTGGTTTGTTCAACACTGTATTCACAACCCTAAAACAGCCAGATTTTCAATAATAATTATTGAATGAATGCTTGAAAGAATAAATGAATCATGTCTCATTGATGTGGCGGGTGATGATCAGTTTGACTGCAGTAACCACTTGATTACATTCCCTGAAAGTCTGTAGCAGGATAGCTGCAAAGCATCCTGCTCAAATAGGGCTTTCTTGTAGGTCTGGATGGATCTGCTGTGGTTTCTACTCTGTAAAAAAAGACTTGCATTTCATCTCCTCTAATGGCTAGCTGTCCAGTCTAACAAACTGTGCTGTGTTTTGCATAGAATAGATGCCTTACATAACTCAGGTTTCAAATCAGGCTGAACTGATTTGAGCATGAACTTTTTGTTAGATGTTATAGGGAACTCAGTCCTGGCACTTGACTTTTAAAGGAGAGGAATTTCACCTTTTTGTTATTGTTACTTGTTTTTAACCCCGACCCCCACTTTTTTTATTGAGCTATAATTGATATATAACATTATATTAGTTCCAGGTGTACCACGTAATGACTCGGTATTTGCATATACTGTGAAATGGTCACCACAACGGGCCTAGTTAGCATCCATCTCCATCACCACACATAGTTGAAGAATGTTTTCTTGTGATGAGAACTTCAAAGATCTACTCTCAGCAACTTTCAAATATACGGGCCAGTATTATTAACTATGGTCACCGTGCTGTACATACATTACATCCCTAGGACTTAAATTTATTTTGTAACGGTAAGTTTGGACCTTTTGGCTGTCACCCATCTCACCCGCCCTGGCCCCTGGCAACCACCAATCTGTTCTCGGTGTCTGAGCTCAATTGCTGTTATTGCTTCTTAGATTCCACAAGCTTCTCCAAGTGCGATCATGCAGATTTGTCTTTCTCTGTCTGACTTCTCACTTAGCCCCTGCCCTCAAGGTCCAGCCATGTTGTCACCAAGGATGGGACTTCCTTCTTTTTAATGGCTGAGTAATATTCCAGGCTTTTCACCTTTTCATCTCATAATTCACTAAAGAATTTATGATCTTTATAATTAATTCTTCATTTGTAGTTTGCCTTGGCCTCCACTGTTCCCCTTACCTTCTGTTTTGATTTTTCTTTTCAAACTGCTCATTACTATGTCCACCAGAGATGAACTTGAAAAGAAGGGAAATGAAAATCTGATTATTATCTTCAGGTGTTGTTTTGAGACAGTGTCAACCCCACTCCTGGCCTCCTATATGGTGTGCTCTGAATTAGTGAGGCTGTCTCTTCTGACTACCTTTCAGCTTTATTTCACCTGAGATTAAACCTTTTTTTTTTTTTTTAAGATTTTATCTATTTATTTGAAAGAGAGACAGAGATACTGACAGAGAGCGCAAGCAGGGAGGAGAGGGAGAAGCAGGCTCCCAGGAGGGAGCCCGATGAGGGGCTCAATCCCAGCACCCTGGGATCATGACCTCAGCTGAAGATAGACGCCCAACTGACTGAGCCCCCAGGCACCCCCGAAGATTGGACTTGTATCTTTATTCCTTAGCATTTGCCTACTAACACTAGAGTTCCCATTTTTCTGCTTAGAAAAATTGTTATGGTGAGAACATACAAACATACCATATATGTTCTTCTATTATATACTTTACCATTTGTAGAAAATATTTGAGGTATAGAGATTTGGGATTTGCTTGCTTGGAGAAGGAGGGCTAGCATATTTCTCTCTCTCTGACCAGTTTTCTGAAGGCCGCCTCAATGGACCCTGGCTCCCTTCCCCTTCTACCAGCTTCAGTTAGGTCTTCTGAGACTTCCCATATGCCACTCCTAAAATGCAGAACACTCAATAAAAAAATTTCCCATTTTCCCTTGTGCAATTTCTTGACCTCTTTATACTAGAATTGTTTCTCATCTTTGATCGCCTTTGTAAATGTGAATGCTTCTGTTTTTCCTTTTTCATAATAAATGTGTTATTTCATAATAATAAATACATATTTTCTCATTTCCTGAATGAATCCAGCATTATGCTGTACATAAATAAGGGATTACTAGGATTTGTGGGCAGGTTTTAGTTCACAGAAATGGAATAAAATTATTGTATGCTTTAATGAGCAGTAAAATCATTATTGCTACTCAGTCTGTAGTGAGTGGCCAACATTGGGAAGTTTATGGCTTTTGGATCAAAACAGAGCCCATACCTTTAGGTTAGCCAAACCAATCAACTCAAGTCATGTGCATAAAAAATTTTTGTTCTGGTCTTTGGTTTATTTTCTCAATTTATGTTTGGTATGGAACTATGAACAGATGGTACCTAATAACCTGAGTCTTTGCTTAAGGCAGCGAACTAGTTACCCTTGAAGGTGTGGGAATCTTGCCTCATCTTGTGTTTGTTCCAAGAGAAACCTAATAGCTTGGCTCTCATGATCTGATTAATCAATGGCTAGTAACTTTTATAAGTGTATAATTTTTGTTTTATTGGCTGGAAAGGCCATTCAAGTGATATTTTTTCCCCTTAGGAAAAAACGTGGTCCATGCTTAAAAGTAAATTTTTATATTGAGGTGCCACAAAAATAATTAAACACAACCCTAAATAACGCTTAAAATATTGGCTTTTATTAAAACATTTTTAAAAATATATCGGATACTACTTTCTCTCAGACCATAATTAAAATTTTCTCTTGGAATTATATATTTAATGTTTTGCTTCCTAACGTCATATATATTGCATTCTTTCTACATTAAATAGTTCTTATTACTTCAGAGTATTCAGTGAAATTCTAACAAAAAGCTGTTTAGAAGTAATTAGGCATTTGGTCGCTGTCCAGCTCTGTCTGGAAGCTTCACTGTCATGATTTAAGCATCAAATCTTCTGAGGCCTTCTCAGAACAGGTTTAACCATTTTTTTTGTGTGTGTTTTCCCTCGATTTTTATAAAATATTTCTCTCTGGTACGACAATTTATCTGTATAGTTAACCTGCCACTCAAGACTAGTTTTTAATATCAGGTCGTTTGACAAAACTGAGCATCAAGCTGGCTTACAGCACTTGCCCAATGAATCTTTGTTAAATGAATGACAGCTGTGAAACGAATTTAGGAATACAAAATTAATATAACCAATGGTAAAATTTTAATTCTTTGATTCCGTATAGATCAATTTCTAGAATATTTAAATAGTTAATAGGGGAATAAATGCCTAAAAATGGTATCCTCTATATCAATATTATTTTGGCATACATAATTACGATTTTGATGATTTTGACAAAGTAAATATACTCTTACAACTGCAGCCTTTCAATTCTGTATTCAGAGCCAAAGAGATTGGAAATTATAATAGTTAAAAATGGTTGAGGAAGCTGTGCCTTAAATAAGAGACAAGGAAGAGAGGTAAGGAATTGAACTGAGCAATCAGTCAGGTATTTTTTAAAACAAAGGAAAGGGTTATGCAAACTGAGCTGGGACTCCCATAGAATGAGCTATTGAAATGAGTAGCAGGAAGCCTGATCAGAGATCATTCAGAATGTGAGTGGGACATTTGCCTTCTTATCTATATTGTGAGAAGAATTGGGACTGGAGTGTTACATTTGAGAGCCAGCAATTCAAGCCAACATTTATATTCTTACACTTTTACAGTCTTTCCAGATCAACTAGCTAGATAGAAACCATACCAGCTGCATTCCTGCTTTTCAGCAATGCCAGGCCCTGCACTGCATAGTGTCCCCTTTGATCTTTCTCTTCCTTTGCCTCCATGAGGGCCGTTCTTCCAGTGTCGTCTCTTTCCCTTTTGTTCCACTTAGAATGTAGGCTCCTTTACTTTCCAGTTGTCTCAATTATAGGTACAAAGGTATGGCTCTGGTGGGCTCCTTTCCTGGTGAAATTAGGCCCATGGGTAGACAGGAGAAACACACATACACACACACACACACACACACACACACACAGAGACACACACACACACACACACAGACACAAACACAAGATCAATTTTCCTGCCAAGGCCGGTAGATGGGAGGGTTCTTGGATGATTCTACTTCTTGAGATATTCTTGCCATTTTGGCCCTTTCTCTGACTTAATGATGGCTGCATACTAGCCTGGGGTCCTTCAATTATCAAATACTTTTTTTTTCTGAATAAATATTTATGGTGCCACTCTTTGGTGTTTTAAAAATAACCTTCTGCTCTCATCCATTTTCTAAATGCTGTTGAAGGCATGCCTCTCCTCCTCAGTAGACCACTATTGCCGTGCAGTCACTTTTCTGCAGGGATACAATTCTGTATTTGTGTGGCTGTTGTCAAAAAGCAAAGGTGCACTGTTAGCTTGGGATGCCCTGAGCGCAGAAGACAAACAGTTGCTCTGGTGGCCTAGGGCAGACTAGCGGTTAGGGTCAGATATACCACCCAGGTTTGCACTAGTCAGGAAGAGCGACTGGTATCGACCAGCTATCTCATCTATACTTAGAACTTTTTACAGGCCTCACAAAAAATAACTGACAGTATTCTCAGAGTATAGAAGGGCTTCTGGGATGATAGAACTTTGTTGGAGAATGCTTCCAAAACTTGAAGTGGAAGCTCCATTTGTATCCTGCAGTTATTCACAAAATAAGCTCCCAAATGAGCACACATCTCAGGATCCAGCTTGGGGTCCCAGTAACAGGGTAATGGTTTGGTGATCTCATGAAGATACACTGGGCTGTGATTTTTGAGGTAACCAAGGCAGCCAGGTGTCTATCCTTTTACTATGATGTTATACAAGCACTCTACAGTCACTGTAGAAAAATTTGGAAAATATAGGGATGTATTTAAACAAAAATGCAAATTATGCATAATCCCATCATTCAAAGAGGTTATGCCCATTAACATTTTGTGGTATTTATGTAGATCTTTTTTCTGTGTACGGACAGTAGATTTGCAGCTTCAGAAGGTTTAAGATTTATTTGTGATTTGTGATTATGATGGTTTCCAGGGGAATTGCAGTTTGTTTTCTAGCTAAGTCATTGCGTGCATCATGTATACTATAAAGTTTGGTGTGTACAGTGACCTTGTTTGACCATGGAGCAGCCATGCCTCAGGGAAGCCTAGTTCTAACTGCTTAAAAGTTAGGAGAATAGTAGCTGCCACAACATTACTCAAGAATTTTGAGATTTGTAAGGTCTCAGGCTATATCCTTGAAGGATATCAAGGGTATATGGTGGCCTGTGACTATGTGTATGTATGTGTATGCTTGTGTGTAATCACATTGTATATTTAGCAGCCCGATTTTCTTCACTTTTGTCATACTATAACCACTTTACCATGTTACTAGATAATATTTAGGAATTGGATAGAATAAAAAATTAGGTATTGGTTATATTTTGGAGTGGCTAATTACATCCCATTAGTGGATCTACCTTAACTTATTTAATATTATTAGAGACTTAAGTGGTTTAAAGAGTTTTGTTTATTCACTTGTCTTATTGCTATTCCAAGTGATGCTGTGATGAATGTCCTTACTATTTTATCTCAGAATCCTGTGAAATAATTAGGTCAACAGATATATAAATGGATGGCTTTGAGATTTTTTTGATACATATTGCCAAGTTGCTTTCCAGAAAGATTATTCTCATTATCACTTCTTCAGCAAGTTTAAACTGGTAGTTTCGGTGTCCTTGGTCTGTATTAAGGCTTAATTATAGCACTCTGACAACATGATAGTTAATATCTTTCTTTGTGTTACTTTGATCATTTGTGCAGTTTAATATTTTTCTTCTGCTTATTGATCATTAAATTTCTTTTTAAATAAAATCATATTCTTTTCATCCTGTTTTTATGAGATATTAATGTTATCCTTATTAATTAGCAAGTGCTTTAAATAAGAATTGGAATTAACCTTTGGCCTGTCCTAAGCCATGAATTTGCACCCTTCTCACCATTCTATTGCTGCCCTCCCAGGCCAAGTTACCCTCATTTCCCACCTGAATTGCTTCAGGAGCCAAAATTCATAGCAGGTCTGCAAGGATCCCCCTGATCTGACCCCTGTTTATCTTTCTAGCTTCGCCGTCGGACCATCCTCCTCACTCTCTGCTCTAATCTTCCTTTACTTCTTTTACCATTCATTGTCCCTGTCCCTTATTGCCTTCACACACATTCTTATGCCTAAAAAGCTCCATTTTCCCCATAACTATTCCTGAGCAACTTTACCTAAGTCCTTCTAGGTTAGGCCTCCTTGAACATCCTCATAGCATTCCATTCTTCTTCCTTACATTGAAAAAACTGTGATTAATTCATTCCCTTTTGCAAATTAAAGTTTTGACAATTACCTGCATAATAATGGGATGAGTGATTGAAATGAGTTATTTCTACAATTTTGTCAAAAAGTGTGTACACACAAACACATCTGTTAGGAAAGAATTAAAAAAAATTACTTCCATGGTTCATGGAATGAATCATTCTCAAGGAGTAGTGGACAAGATGATGGGCTCTGGAGTCTGAGGACTTGGGTTGGAATCCTGGACCCACCAATTCTGAGCGGTTTACTCTTGGGCAAGTTACTTAACTTCTCTGTGCTTCACATTCTTCCTTTATAAAATGGGGTTAATAATAGAATCTATCTTTTATGATTGTGTGGATTTTGAATAATTCATGAGGTGTTTAGCACACAGACTAGAATATGGTAAGTCCTCTATAAATGTGAGTTATTATTATCCTTTTCATCCTCATTTCCATCTTCTTTATCTTTGAATTTTATCAAGTGCCAACTCTGTAGAGCATACTACTAGCTGGTATTTGGGTTCGTGGGTGGTGGTTGTGGTTGTTTTTGTTTTTTTTTGGGTTTTTTTGTAGGGAATTTCTCTACTGGTTTTAAAGTGTTTCCTATCAGATAATGTAGTTATTTTGGTTATAGTTCGTGGAGCCCCTTCTGTTACTCTGCCATTCTTCTTTAGGATATTTTACTTTTGCTTCCAGATTTGCAATTTGTGCCTTCTGTAAGATAAAATAATTTATCTCTGCTGCTTTTTTGAAGCATAACCTTTTGAGTATTAACACTCAGATCTGTTTCTCTTAACAGCTGGCAAACTTCCCCAGACTCTGTGAGGAAACAGAAAGGATTGTTGCCAACCACATTCGCGAACGAGAAGGGAAGACAAAGGACCAGGTGAGGGGAGGCTTCCTTGGCGGGCAGGGTCCTTGTGGGAAGCGGGAGGTCTCTCCAGAACTGTCTGGTGGTCTCCAACAGTTGGCCTGTCTCTGAATGGAAAAAAGTAGCTGAGAACACAACCACATATGTTTATTTGTACTTATTTATGAATTTTATCCATGTGTTGCTATGCTAACATCTTGTGTATGTTAAAAATATAAACAAGCATAAAAACTTTAGAAGGATGACATTTCGAAAGCAGCAATAGGAGTTCCGTTACTTTTTTTCCTCAGTGCCCCATGGATCATCATGTAGACCCCTAGCGTGTACGCACCCCACTTTGAAAACCAAGAATCCAGAAACATACCACATTTTTTCTTTAAGCAGGGGTTCTTAACCTTTAATGGGCCCACAGATGGGTATCAGGGTGTTCATAAATTCCAAAAATGTTATGCACAATGTTTGGTGTTTGTGATTTCTTTTCTGAGGTGCTTATCCATGGAACCTATGATTGGAAAACAAAATGTTTAAGAACTGCTTTTTTAAAGATTTCTATTTAGTAAATGCTGTGTCTTGTAAGGAGTGACCTTAAAATTATCTTCTAATCCTATTTAACTCCTTGAATTCAAAAGATTATGTGAAGATAATTCATTAAAAAAAAAAAGCTAAGGACTATGTGAAAATAATAAAAGTTTCTTAAATTTAGGTGGATTTTGTTCTTAGTTATTTAGAAAACATTATAATGGGAAGCACGGAGGTTTTCAAGTGCTCTTGGATTCCAGGACACAGCTGTGACAGCACAGAGAGGACACTGGACTCAGGCCATGTGTTCTCCACAAAATAACAGCGTGTTCTTGTGAAAATCACTTCTCGGGACTGTTGTTTTCTCATGTACAACATTGGGATGTTGGTCCATATGATCTCGGAAGTCTCTATAAGTTAGAATTCCAAGATTTTTGTGCTTCCTAGACGAGTTGGAAAGGGAGAGAGGGACAGCCAGGGGAAAAAAGGAGGAAGGCAAAATAGAAGATCTAGACAAACTACAGGGAGACAGATGCAGGCAATCTGCCACAGAGGGTGCATGCAAGGGTGGGAGGGGATGTGGGAGGGGAGGGGTGGCAGGAGAAAGTGAAGAGACAGAAGGATGGAGGCCCAGTCGATTGTGATATTTGTGACTCGGTAACAGCTTGTTCTCTGCTTGAGCTATGGGATTCATTGCTACTACTTTTTATCATTGTGCTTTGAAAGTTAATTAACCATTATTTATAGTTTTCACTTGTTTTCCAGCTTCCACACCCTTGGATAGTTACAATAGCCAAAAGAGGAAAAAATAGGCATTGTAACTTAGTAGAGATAAACAAGTCAACGTTAACTCATGAACCAATGAAATGAAGCCTAGGGCCAGATATAAAATCTCGCTGCCAGAAGTTCCCCTGCACATCTAATGTCACGGCTACTGTGGGACCAAGAAAACTTAAGTTCTAATATCAACCATACTCCTGACTTTAAGTCAATAAGATAACCCTTTTAATTTCGTATCTTTATAAAATTAAAGGGATAATATATCCTATTTAACTCTTAGGGATGATATATAAAAACAATATTGAAGGGGGCGCCTGGGTGGCACAGCGGTTAAGCGTCTGCCTTCGGCTCAGGGCGTGATCCCGGCGTTCTGGGATCGAGCCCCACATCAGGCTCCTCCGCTGGGAGCCTGCTTCTTCCTCTCCCACTCCCCCTGCCTGTGTTCCCTCTCTCGCTGGCTGTCTCTCTATGTCAAATTAATAAATAAAATCTTTTAAAAAAAACAATATTGAAGAAAAAGTAGTACAATTATTATCTTAATTATAAGCAATTGTTAACTTCTTCATGTTTCATGTTTTAGACTTTTGCTTTCCTAAAATGATATTCTCAAACTTAGCATTGTGGGCTTCCGGTTCAGACGGCCTGAGTTCAAATCCAAGCCCTCCCATTACTTTCTGTGTAAATAACAAGGCACTGGACGTCTTATACTTCAGTTTCCTCATCTTAAAGTGGGGTAATAGTGGTAGTTAACTCAGAGACGTTTTGTGAGGATGAAATGAAGTAATCCAAATACAGCTCTTAGTTCTTCATTAATTTTAGTGGTTTTCACTGTTTTTCCTGAAGAGCTATGACACATAGTATCTGTGAGAAAGAATGGCCTTTGCTGATTTCAAGAGAAATTGTCTTCCATCTGCAACTCTGATGTAATGCTGAATTCACTCCCCAAGTGGGAGCTAAGGGATGGAGCAGGTGTTTCTCTGCTAAGTGACCATCTCAGATGTCCTGGTCTGACAGTTAATCAATTAACTACTTGAAGATGCTGGCGCTTGACACCTGTAATAAGGACCTGTGTAGCATAGTAAAAACATGTATGTTCTTGATAATGCGAATGTATCAGTTTACATAGATCTCACATATGAGTTCTGAACTCTGTGCTGCTTTGTGTCATATGATGCTTCTGAAGTAGCTGGTCAGAGAGTGACCCGTTTCCTCCAGCTTCTGCCAGAAATGCTTTGAGGTATTCTTGCAGTTATTTTTCAGTTTTAAGAAATTTTTAAGAAATTATTACCAGTCTCTGCTCTGGAAGCTTTGTGAGGTGGGTGGGGGGGGAGTCTTCAAAATTAAAAAATATGGGAAACCATAAATCTGTGAACTTTTTTCTAAAACAGTTTTTTCAACCAACAGTGCGTGCCTGCTCTTGTTCCAGGTGCTTCCATACGTGTCATTGCATGTGAAAGTGGCTGCCTTTGTGGGCGGTTACCGCTAGCCAGGGTAGCTTTACTTTTCTTTAACTAAATATTCAATAACTGTGGGTAGAAAGGCAGTGAGAAACTCTGAGAAAGTGAAAAGATGAGAAAAAAATGTACTGTTTTCCTTTTCATCCCCCACATGCGACCTGGCTCTTTTCCTAGGATGAACACAGACTCCCAGTTTCCAGGAATATGAATGAGAGCAGCCATAGTCTTTATTTTTTTTTCTACTTTTTTCCTATACTGCCGTCCAAGTTAATGTGCACGAACGGCCAAAATATTCATGACAACCTTAGGCAGTGTTGAGAATTATGTAGATATTTTGCTCTTTATGGTTGTAACAATTTATTTGTGCTTAAACATTATGGTTTATTGATACAAACCCCTGGCCAAAAGGATTTGGGAGTATGACATTTAACAGAATCTGGTTTCTTTGTAGGGAGAATAGAGGCAATACCACAGATAATCTAATAATGACAATTCCTCCTAACTCTTTAGTTTTATTCATTAAGAGAAGAAATGAAACTGTATCTGATGATATGAAACTTTTTCATACAAGTATGTTATTGACCTAATAGTGCCTGTACCTTGACTTTATGGTTGGTAGTGGAGATGGATTTGGGGTGATCCATTTATTCTTTTTGGCAGGTCCCCTTGGGACTCAGCAAGATTCAGTCAGATGACCACCTGAGATTAGCCATGAAAGCAAAGCCTTAGACTAGTTCATAGCATTGGGTAGTGAGAGACAATAGTAAGTGGCCATGTACTAAATATATAATAATAAATTGCTCCCTTTAAAGCAAAGTCTTCTTCAAGTCTGGGAGAAGTTATAAATTTATAGCCACAAATACTTACTGGGCACTTACTACTATGTGTATCATACTACATTCTGGGCATAAAGTGGTGAACAAGACAAGTATAATTCCTACTTCCGTGGGACTTACTTGCAGTCTTGCATGTAAGCAAAACATCCAAAAAAATATATACAAATTAGTTACATCTGTGGTATACACTACAAATAAAAAGTGTAGGTGCAATATACGTATAAAATATAATATGATCTGTAGTCTATATGACAGAAATAGCATGATCCAATCTGGTTTGGGGTGAAGGTACAGGGTGAGGATCTGGTAACGCTTTCCTGAGGAAGTACCCTCTGGGGAGGATTGTATAGACCCTGTCAGTGAACTCTTATTATTATGAGTGCTCTGATGCACTCAAATGCCATCTTCGGTGGAGGGAGGCAGCATGAACATGCCTACTGTGTTTATCAAAACTTCTTTCAGCAAAGTCAAAGTGCAGAGCTCTGGAGGTATGTGGGCAGGGATTCTTTTTTTTTTTAAGATTTTATTTGAGAGAGAGAACAAGCACAAGCGGGGGTGCGGGGAGGAGCAGAGGGAGAGGGAGAAGGAGAAGCAGTTAACAAGTCTCAGCATTCTAGAAAGACAAGTGACACAGTTGGGAGAACAAAAGGAAGCAGGAAGGGGAACTCAGTTTTGAATATCTCTGGAATAAAAGTCTCTTATGGTTTCTGGTTGGTTGCTCCACCCTCTCTTGTTCTAAGCCCTCTTGTGTCCTACTGAAGAATATTTTCTACAGAGGGACTTTCTAAATCTCTGACTTAGAGTTTATAAGTATCTTGTGATTTGAACATTTTCATGTTTCATGTTTACTGGAACATGCATTCAGTTCATTCCTTGACAAATCTTGATTGAATGTGTATGATGTTCTAGACAATGAGGATAGAGCAGTGGATATGGCATATGGGGTCTGTATATGGAGCATGTAGAAACTTACTATGTCAGCTAGTGGTAGTGCTACAGAGGAAAGCCAGGCAGAGTAATGGGATACAAAGGGAGTGCTAGTTTAGATAGAATGGGCGGGGAGGATCCCTCTGAGGAGGCGATCTTTTAGCGGAGACGTGACTGAAATTTTGCTTTGATGATGAAGCCTAGGGATCTCAAAGACGTTTTCTATTTATTTGTATATTGCCTTTTTGAGTTGGTTGATGAGATGTTTTTTTCTGATTGCCTAGAAGGAGCTTAAAGAGGGAGAAGAGGGGGAAAAGCAAGAGATAATATTGTTATTTCATGGCTAGAGTACAGTGTCGACAGGAGCGGGAAGCTGTGAGCAGCCAGCCCCTCGCTGGTACATGCATATCCTTTTTTTTTTTTTAAAGATTTTATTTATTTATTTATTCGACAGAGATAGAGACAGCCAGCGAGAGAGGGAACACAAGCAGGGGGAGTGGGAGAGGAAGAAGCAGGCTTACAGCAGAAGAGCCCGATGTGGGGCTCGATCCCATAACGCCGGGATCACGCCCTGAGCCGAAGGCAGACGCTTAACCGCTGTGCCACCCAGGCACCCCCATGCATATCCTTTTGAACGTGATGCCTACACTTTAGAAGACTAGAATAATTCTAGGTTCTGTGTTAAATAGGTGGAGTACATGCCTGTAAACTCTAATGCTGTTGTCTTCATGTAGGACTTAGACTTTTGATGTAGATTTTACATTTCTGAACTTAGAGTAAAAATTATGAGAGTCTAATGAAAAAAATTCATGCAACTTCTCATTTTAACTGAAGCATCTTTTTAAAAATCAGATGAAGATAAATAATTTGTAGGCAATTACTGAGTTTTGTGTTTGAGAATATTTATGATGGGTTTTCACTGAAGTGTTTCTCTTTGATTTGTAGGTACTGCTATTGATTGACATCCAAGTCTCCTACATCAACACCAACCACGAAGATTTCATTGGGTTTGCAAAGTACGTGAAACACTTGATTGCCACATGCCTTCCTCCTGCTGGTTGGTTAGAATGCACATTGTGAATTTCTGCTACAACCCTACTACTTTTGAGAACACATTCTGTGTCAGGATTAACTCTGAGTCGACCACGTAGGAGGTCTGAACCTCACGGCCATGAGGCCATGTTTTCTTGATAAAGTAGTTGGCTCTTTCATTGTACAGCACATGAAGTCATATGTGTCTTAGATATTCATTGTTTTTGGATGATGGTCTGCAGTTTGTACTTGAACTCTCATAGATAAGCAGTAACAGATGCACATTTAAAATATGTATGGGAACACTTTCTCACATAAATTTGAAGCATCAAATGCAATTCACAGGATGCAAGCTATTTTAATATCCCTAAATAAGAACATAGAGGTCTATTTTTTTTTAAAAAAGCTATCCTTTATAAACTTAGATGGAATCTTTATGGATGAACATTCTCTTTTCTACAAAGTATATATACTTTATATAAGCTTTTCTATATATTGCTATTCTATCATACATGTAGTCTGTTATATTCTAATATTCTATTGCTATATTCACAGATATTGTCATATAGATATGCTTAGTTATTCAGGGTTGGTTATTCATCATGTGACATTTTCAAGACCCTGAAATCACCATTTTTTCCTGCCCTTTAGTGGAACCAGTTTTTGTTTGCTCTTAAGGAATTTTGATTCTAACTTTAAAATATATTTGTGGCATGTACATATTTCCAACTTCAAGTATATAAAACATACTCTATTTTATATAAAATATAAAGTAAAGGGGCCAAGTACCATTATTTGAACTGTATATTCAAGAACAGAGACAAGTAAAAAAAATATAACAACAAAATGTATAATAAATTTTTTTAATTATACTCTGACTTAGAAGCAACAGATGTGTAGATCATGTAAGCTAAACTACACAGTGACCTGAGGAATTTCCAGGCATGTGTCAGGGAGCAAAGGCCCAATTATCCAACAGAAAATTGTTTCATTGTAAACTTGGCTGTCGTCCTGAGGGCTTAACCAAGTGTGTATATGTATTTTGCATCCATTATGTGGTAGATTAGTTTTTCTCAACCATTTTATGTCTATGACCTATGTGCAAAGTTGTTACAACACAGTGATGAGTGTGTTCTTTTGGTCAGTTGCATTTTTATCCACACTACCCACTCTCAACTTGTAGATAGGTCTTTTCTCCACAGGCATTTCATATAGACCTGGCCCCCCCTCTTTTAGCACCCATGGCTCTCACCATCTGCACTGCTCATTTCCTTCTGCAAAATCACCAGTAGGAAGAAACCTAGACTCTGATATGCCTCTCTATCCCTGGACTTGGAAGGGGGGACTTGACAATTTCTGCCCAGTTTCCAGCATAGTCAGTGAACTCTGTGTGCTGGTGCCAAGCACTACACTAGTTGCTATGGGAGAAAATATATAAGAAAAAGGAAAAAAAAATGTGTCTTTAGGAGCTTGCCTAATAATTGAAAAGTAGAGAGAAACACATGTAAAAAGTTAAGCTGACACATTCTCCATTTACTTCACTTGCTTCTTTGAGGAATTTAAAAGAACAACAAATCCTTGAGTCATTTGAAATAACAAGAATGCTGCCTTTAATGTTGATTTTTATTGGTTACAAATGCCAGTTAGGTTCTTATAAAAATGTAGCAGATGTAGATGTAAACTTGACACTATAACTTAAAAGTGAAAAGGATGTTGCAACATTGCCCTGTTGTGGTACCTGATTTAAGGAGAAACAGAAAAGAATCCTAAGGAATTTAGAAAGGATTCATGTTTTTTTGAAAAAGTTCTGTAATCAGTGCTACAATTTAATTTCACCCCTATTGTCTTCTTGAAACGTTTTACCCCCAGATTACTTACTTATTTATTTATAAAGATTGATTTATTTGAGAAAGAGAGCATGCATGAGTGCTGGAGGGTAGGTAGGGTTGGGAGAGAAGGAGAGAGAGAATCTCAACCAGACTCCCCGCTGAACGTTGAGCCTGACTTGGAGCCCGATGTCATGACCCTCAGATCATGACCTGAGCCAAAACCAAGAGTTGAATGTTCAACCAGCTAAGCCACCCAGGCACCCAATAGGCTTATTTATTTTTAAAGATAAGTAGTTCAGAGTTTCAATATTTTCTACCTCAGAAGCTGTTCAGCTATAGTATTATATTGACTAGGTTTCCAAAGGCATATAATTTTGCAAATGTAAATACTTTCAAACTCAGCTTTTTGATGCAGTCTCTCTGTAATCCAGGTGACTGCTCCATTTTTCCAGCAGTGAGATAGACTATGAACCTTTATGATGTTGGGGGAGAAAAAAGAAGCATTGTTCAAACTGCTTTAGAAACCTAGCAACTATAAACATTTTTCATCTAATTTAAAACTGCACATCTAAACTTTCTTTTAAAGGACTGGCCTAGGAGTCAACAGTCTGGATATTTTTTCCAGGGTTTGTCACTGGTGAGCTTTGTTTTTTGGCAAATCATTTAGCCTTTCTGTATCTCAGTTTACTGCTCTATCAAATGGAATAGTAAATAATCCCTGTCTTGTGTACCTTTCAGGATTGTTGGAAGATCAAATTAATGAAGTTATGGGAAAGTGCTTTTGCAAACTGTGGTGTAGTCTGTAAATGTGAGAAAGTGCCACACACATACACACACAGATACACAGAGGAATTTGATTACTAGATGCACCATTTTACTTTGTTATGAAATTTATGATGACTGGAGTATGACTGCCACTGGAATATTTTTTTAGTTGCTGATATTGTCTGTAGATGAGACTCAGAGGTGAATGTTCTTTCCATTTGTATGCTGAGTTGGAGTGCATTTCAGTGTGACATGGGACAATTATGAATATGAAGAAATGTTCATTTCAAAATCACTTAAGGGGTTGTGGTATTTTTTTGTGCTTTTAAAAATTAGAAAAATATGGTTGTAGCTATAAATTTTAAAGTTGGCAGGAATGCTGTTTCCATCAAAGAAGAAAAGTCAAGCCATATTTGAAGACAATTATGTAAGTATTTTTAAGTTCCAAAGATAGAAAATTAAGGTCTGGAGTTGAGGAAAATAAGCATTTATTTCATGAGATTTTTAGAGTTGCCAAAAGAGGGGAACCACTTCTCAGATTTATAGGATGGTGATGGACATAGCATTTTACACACATACATGCTTTTTCCAACCGGGATGACTTTTGTTCTAAAAATTAAAAAAAAAAGAAAAGAAAACAAATTGCTAAAATTAGACTAACAGAATATTAATGCTCAGAGTAGTGTTCAGGACATCTCAAACTTGTCCTTTCTGCTGTAGACCGTATTCCGCCATGCTGAATGTGTGGAAATTTTTTTTCATCTTCCAGCTATTTGTTAAACATAGACCGTAAAATATGTACCACGTGTAATGTGTCCAAGAAAGTACTGCTGTAGGCTTGCTTTGGAATTTCCTGGTTTCTGAAAGCTTGATCTTTCAACTATAATATAATTTCTGAATCTAAAAGTCCAATATTTCAGAAGAAAATGTCAACTTTCCTCATGAGTTAAGGATTTTAATTTATCATTCTTCTCTGTTGAAAAAAACAATCTTACATTCTATTTTTTTTACACAATACTAGTTTTTGTTATGTAAGCAAACAAAACCTAGTCCAATTATGCTTTTATTCACTTCCCCTCTTTCCCCGTAATCCTGCTGTATTTGAATAGAAAGGCAAGCTTGTTAGCTGAATGCCTTGGGAAGTGAACTTTCATGTTCTTGTGCTCTTCTTCATTTGTTCCATGGTCACAATTCACCTTCTGTCTATGACTTATGCAGTCCGGTGGTTTAAGAGAAAAATAGGCTACAGATATAGACCTTTTGAGTAATATCTCTGTGCCAGGAGTGGCAGACCAAGGTATGTTTTTCAATCTGCTGGGTTGGTCTCAACACCTGTTTTCTCATAGTTGAAATGATGCAGTGTGCAGATTTCAGTTCTTGTTATATGAGTACCATGAAAATTCTATTGGTTATAATATTCATTGTATCTCTTTCCTGATCCTCTGAAATGCCTTTGTTGCCGTTTTATGAAAGGTGGTGTATGGGAACCTTGGCACCAAGTTCTAGAACAATATTGGTTTTTCCCTTTGCATTCTTCTTTTTTTTTCTAAATATATAATTATGTTCTATTATAATAGTGTTTCTAGTTCCTATTCTTACATGAGAATGTTCTCGCGTGTAGAATCAAATTTTAGGTATTATAACAAGATTATTCTTTTGACTCATTTGCACATTCAGAAATTACATGTTGGTTGCTTACTGGGACTAGTATCTGGTAGAAATATAGGGTTGAACAACTTGCAAGGGCATCATTAGTATCACCTGTTCAAATAACTTAACGAGTTCTAATTTTTAAGCACCATTTTAAAAATAAGCAGACTTCTACTTTTCTTTTTCATTCTCAAATCTGTTATTTTGAGCATTGTCTTCATCCTTAAAATGGATCTTAGGAGGTGAGTCATCCTTCTTTGATAGGCCCCCAAGTTCTGGAGGGTTTTCTTGCATAATATTTAGGCTGTGACTTCACTAAAGATCTTGCAGGGGGAATTGACATCATGTAGTTTTCTTCAAGCCCTTTTGGCTTCAGTCTGATTGGTTGGAGCCAAGCTGGCATGTGATAAGCTGCACTCTTGGGATTCTCGGCGGGTATTCGTAATCTTCTTGGGGTGATATAAAAGGACATTCTGAAAGAGCTTCTTAACTCCAGAGCAGTGCTGTTCAATAGAACTTTCTGAAGGGGTGAGAATATTTTATAATCTGTGCTGTCCAATACAATAGGTTCTAGCCACATGTACCTATTGAGAAGCTTAAATGTGGCTAGCAAACCAAAGGAAAGAAATGAAAGTTAAATTAAATTTTAATTAATTAAAATTTTGATTTAAATAACCACATTTGGCTACCAGCAACTGTATTGGACAGCATAGTTCTAGAGTATGGTGAGTCCAGCTGATTGTTCTGAGTCCTTCATTGGTGAGCCATACTTTACTGACAGCTTGGTGGTAGCCTACAGTGGTAGCTACTAGAAGAGAAAAAGGAGATAACTTTGTTAATTGCTACTAAGCAAACCCCAAGCCTTAGGAAGGGGTCAACTCTTTAAATGCTCTGTCACCAAAGTATAAAGGGTGGGCCTTTTCCTTATACATTCATAGTGTGTATGTTGCCATTTTGCTAGTATTTTCTCCATCATGGTTACTACTAAAGTTTCATTTAATTCTAAGTCTCCTCTACAAACTAAACATAATGGTGGAGGGAGAGGCACACCCTAACATTTGCCATGGAATCTGCATCTTTGAGGGACTCCCATTTTCTTGATTCATGTGAGCCCTCCATGGGTTGACTTAGAGTCAACCTTAGATTTAGACTCCCCTTTTTTCTTTCTCATTTGTCTTTCACTTTTCAGCCCACAACAGTCTTTTTTTTTTTTAAGATTTTATTTATTATTTGAGAGAGATTGAGAGAACGAGTGGGAGGAGGGGCAGAGGGAAAAGCAGACTCCGAGTGGAGCAGGGAGCCTGATGCAGGACTTGATCCCAGGACCCTGGGATCATGACCTGAGCCGAGGGCAGTTGCTTAACCAACTGAGCCACCCAGATGTCCAGCCCACTGCAGTCTTGTTTCTTCCACACTACTCTACTGAGACAGAACAGTTAATCCAATGGACTTTCTGAGTCTTTCATTTTACACCGTAACCAGTTCTTGTTGAGATCTCTTCCTTTGCTTCAGTACACTTCCACTGTCTCCTGGTTTGCCTCTTTCTGTTCTAGCCACACCTTCTCAGTTTTATTTTTGAGCTCTTTATCCTCTGATCATGGCTTAACAACTGTTTTTTTATCATGATTCATTCATAGATCCTCTTCTTTTCTCACTTACTGCACTATCCCTGACCAATACCTCCCACTGCAATGGTTGCAGTTACCACCTTTATCTGATGACTCTAACTCTAGACCTCCATTCCAGAACTTTTTCCTGGACTGTGTACCATATTCTACTACATACTAGTCACCTCTACTTCTATATCTTACAGAAGCCACAACCGAATAGTCCTGAATTAAATTCATCATGTGATCTTAGAATTTACTCCACTCCATTGTTCCCTTTCTCTGTGGATGGGAACTCCCAGTTGCTCAAACCAGAAACCTGAGCATTATTCTTTACTCCTTCTTCCCCTCATCTTTGTTTCCCTCCATTTTTATCAAGTCCATTTGATTCTGCCTCTGTAATATTTTTTGAAATTGTCTATTTCTTCCTGTCATCATTACTACTACTAAAGTTAGTCTTTTCTTCCCTGGGTTACTACAGCAGTCTCCCTGCCTTTTGTCATGTTCATTCTCATTCCTTCCAGGGTTCCCTAGTTTCAGAGTGAAGTCTAAACTCAGTATGGTTCCCAAGGTCCTGTTGAATCCACCTTCTTCAGCTACTGTTGTCACTGTTTCTGTCTTTCCCACCCCTCAGCCCTGTGCTCTGGCCAGACTGACCACTTTTGGATCCCTCAATGTACCATACTCTTGCTGCAGCACATGTCTATGGCACGCTTCTTCAAATTATTTAAACTTCCTATTGCAGATGAACATTAATAATCTAGTTAAAAATAACCTTGGTATCAAAATATGATTTCACAAATATTTCTTAAGAAACTACTATAAACACTGTGCTAGGTAATGCCAATGGTGAGAGAGGTAAAGATACCCAGATTAATGCAATACACCATCAGCTATCAAGGAGCAGACATAGTTGGAGGGGAGTTAGAGATCAGCCTATAACAAAGTCCTGTTTATATGATATAGGCACAGACCAGGAGTTTTGGGAGTTCATGGGAAAGAGAAATAACTGGAGGTTTCTAAGAAGGCATAATCCAGAAATGGACTCGATTGACTTTCAAGGCTGGGCAGAACTCCAACAGTCGGGGAGGGGAGGTCTAGGCTGACTGTTTCCTGTCTTCCCTGCTCAGAGTCAATACTACCCATTTCAGGGAGGTTATTTTACTAAAACACTGCTTTGATCATGCCATTTGCTGGCTCAGAAACTTCGAATACTTTTTTCTGCCTCTAATATAGTGGCCAAATTCTTCATAATTGGCTTCAACATTACAGTTATTGTACTAGATAGCTTTTAAGGTCGTTTTACAAACCTGAGTCTATGATTGTATAATTTTGCCGTAATAGTTTTACTTTCCACAACTTCCCTACATGCCTCATTTTTCTACCTCCTGGCTTTGCTAATACTACTCTATTCTCTTGGAATGCAGTTGCTTGTCTTCCTTTGTTAAAGTTTAACCTCTTTTCAAGTTTTCTGTGAAAATCTTAGATCACATCAGACCAAAATAATATTTTTTCTCTGAACATTCGGACCAATTACTATGCATAGGGCTTATCTGGAAAATGGTCACATACCCCCTTGACACACCCTTTTGTTATTTGACTCTTTTGTTGTATGTGCACTTGGACAAGGATAGAAATGAATTTGCAAAAAAAATTGAGCTAAAAGATAGTATGTTTTTTCTTTGAATGAATTCCATTGTGTTCTTATTTTTATAAAAATTTAAGCCTCTTATTATATACCTTTAAAGTTATCAGGTCTCAGAAAATTAAACTAAATAAACCTAATTTGGTTTTATGTGTGTTAGTGCTTTGGCAAAGCCTTCCACGGTGACTTGTGTGTAGTAGGAATTTACACAATTAACACACAGAATAAGAATATATAAGGTAATTATATCCTACATTTGGAACAGAAGCATTTTATTTTTTAGCTTTCTGTTACATCTTCACATATTTATTCTTATGGAGTTTATTCTTTCTGTGTTATTTGTGTCTTGTGTATCTCACTAACCGCACTGGGTAAATTGAAGGGTTCTGATTACAAGGACTATATCTTATTTGTGTTTATATCTTCTACAGAGTACCTTGCAGATAACTGATGCCCTAAAATTTTTGACTTATGTGAAATTAAAGCATTATATATAGGTATGTTTTCAATATTGCAGATATAACCAACTAAGTACCTATCGCCAAGGCTTTAACTTGCAAGTCCTTACATGGTTTCCCATGAATACATTTTTATTTTTATTTATTTATATTTTTAAATTAAATTACATTAATTTTTTTAGTTTATTTTTTAAAATTCAAGTATACTTAGCATACAGTGTTATTTTTGTTTCAGGTATACAATATAATGATTCAACAGTTCTTTTTTTATTATTATTATATTATGTTAGTCACCATACAGTACATCCCTGGTTTTTGATGTAAAGTTCGATGATTCATTAGTTGTATATAACACCCAGTGCACCATGCTATACGTGCCCTCTTTACTACCCATCACCAGCCTATCCCATTCCCCCACCCCCCTCCTAGGAAGATCGGTAGGGGAAGAAAGGGATAAAGAAAGGGGGGGGTAATCAGAAGGGGGAATGAAGCATGAGAGACCATGGACTCTGAGAAACAAACTGAGGGCTTCTGATTCAACAGTTCTATACATTTTTCAGTGCTCATCAAAATAAGTGTACTCTTAAGCCCCTTTATCTGTTTCATTCATCCCCCCACCAGCCTCCCCTCTGGCAACCACCAGTTGGTTCTCTTTATTTAAGAATGTTTTTTATTGTTTGTCTCTTTTGTTTGTTCATTTGTTTTGTTTCTTAAATTCCACATATGAGTGAAATCATATGGTATTTTTCTTTCTCTGACGGACTTATTTCAGTTAGTGTAATAACTAAGTCCATCCATGTTGTTGCAAATGACAAGATTTCATTCTTTTTAATGGCTGAGTAATAATCCATAGTGTGTGTGTCTGTGTGTGTGTGTATAAAATACTATAATATAGTAATATATATGGTATAATAATACATTATCATATAATACAATACATATAATTATATGTATTATATGTTACATCTTAATTATCCATTCATCTATCTATGGACAGGTGGGTTGCTTGCATATCTTGGCTATTGTAAATAATGCTGAAATAAACATAAAGGTATGTATGTCTTTTCAAATTGTCTTTTCATTTTTGTTGGGTAAATACCCTTTAGTGGAATTACTGGATCATATGGTAATTCTATTTTAAAATTTTAAGGAACCTCCATACTGTTTTCCTCAGTGGCTGTACCAGGTTGCATTCCCACCAACAGTGCATGAGGTTTCCTTTTTCTCTTCATCTTTGCCAGCACTTGTTATTTCTTCTGTTTCTGATTTTAGCCATTCTGACGGGTGTGAGGTGATACCACATTGTGGTTTTGATTTGCATTTCCCTGATGATTAGTGATCTTGAACATCTTTTCATGTGTCTGTTGGCTATCTGTATATCTTTGGAAAAATGTCTAATCAGGTCTTCTTTCCATTTTTAAATTGGATTATTTGGTTTTTGGGTGTTGAGTTGTATAAATTCTTTATATATTTTGTATATGGACCCCTAATCGGATAAATCATTTGCAGTATCTCCTCCCATTCAGTAGTTTTTCTTTTCATTTTGTTGATGGATTCCTTTGCTGTGCATAGTCCCAATAGCTTAATTATGTAATATCAAATAAATTACGTCCTATGTTTTTTTCTAGGAATTTTATGGTTTCAGGTCTCACATGTAGGTCTTTAAACCATTTTGAGTTTATTTTTGTGTATGATGTAAGAAAATGGTATAGTTTCATTCTTTTATATGTAGCTCTCCAGTTTTCCCAATGCCATTTGTTGAAGAGACTATCTTTTCCCCATTGTATATTCTTTCCTCCTTGTGGATTAATTGACAATAAAAGCATAGGTTTATTTCTGGGCTCTCTTTTCTGTTCCATTGATCTATGTGTCTGTTTTTGTCCCTGTACTGTACTGTTTTGATTTCTACAGCTTTGTAGTATATCTTAAAACCTAGGGTTGTGATGTCTCTAGCTTTGTTTTTCTTTCTGAAGATTGCTTTGGCTATTTGGGGTCTTTGTGATTTCATACAAATGTTAGTGTCATTTGTTCTAGTTCTGTGAAAAATGCTGTTGGTATTTTGATAGAGATTGCATGAAATCTGTAGATTGCTTTGGGTAGTATGGACATTTTACTAATATTGGTTCTTCCAATCCATGAGCATCACCTTGGTTTTTTATTCTTAGGTATTTAATTTTATTTTTTATTTTTTGTGGGGGGTGGGAGGAGCAGAGGGAGAGAAGGAATCTTAAGCAGGCTCCATGCTTCCACCCTGAGATCATATCAAGAGTCAGAAGCTTAACTGACTGAGCCACCTAGACACCCCGGTATTTTATTCTTTTTGGAGCAATTGTAAATGGGCTTGTTTTCTTAATTTCTCTTTGTGCTATTTCATTATTAGCATATAGAAACACAACAGATTTCCATATATTAATTTTGTATCCTGAGACTATTGAATTCATGTATTAGTTCTAGTGGTTTTTTGGTGGATTCTTTCAGGTTTTCTATATAAAGTATCATGTCATCTGCAAATAGTGACAGTTTTATTTCTTCCTTACCAATTTGGATGCCTTTTACTTCCTTTTCTTCTCTGATTGCTGAGAGTCGACATCTTGATTTTGTTCCTGTTCTTAGAAGACAAGCTCTTGTTTTTTCACCACTGACTATGATGTTAGCTATGTGTTTTTCATATAAGGCCACTATTATGTTGGGGTATGTTCCCTCTACATCAGCTTTGTTGAGAGTTTTTAGCATGAATGGATGTTGTAGTTTGTCAGATGCTTTTTCTGCATCTAGTGAGGTGATTATGTGGTTTGTCTCTTTTCTCTTGTCAGTGTGATGTACTGTGTTGATTGACTTGCAAATATTGAACCACTCTTGCATCCCTGGAATAAATCCCACTTGATCATGGTGAATGATCTTTTAATGTTTGTTAGGTTTGTTTTGCTAAGATTTTGTTGAGGATTTCTGCATCTATGTTCATCAGAGATATTGGCCTGTGGTTTTCTTTTTTTGTAGTATCTTTATCTAGTTTTAGTATCAGGGTAATGCTGGCCTCAGAATGAATTTGGATGCTTTCCTTCCTCTTCTATTACTTGGAATATTTTAAGAAGAATAGGTATTAACTCTACTTTAAATATTTGGTAGAACTCATCTATGATGCCATCTGGTCTTGGACTTTTGTTTGTTTGGAGTTTTTTTTTTAATTTATTTTTTTATTACTGATTCAGTTTCACTGCTGGTAATGGGTCTGTTCTAATTTTGTTTCTTCCTGATTCAGTTTTGGAAGGTTACATGTTTCTAGGAATTTATCCATTTCTTGTAGGTTGTCCAATTTGTTGGCATATAATTTTTCATAATATTCTCTTGTAATCCTTTCTATTTCTGTGGTGTGGATTATCATTTCTCCTCCTTCATTTCTGATTTTATTTATTTGAAACCTCTCTCTTTTTCTTGATGAGTTTGGCTAAAGATAAAGAATTTTGTTGATTTTTTTCCAAGAACCAGTTTCTGGTTTCATTAATCTGTTTTATTGTTTTTTTTTTTAGTCTCTATTTCATTTGTTTCTGCTCTAATTTTTATTATTTCCTTCCTTCTACTGGCTTTGGGCTCTGTTTTCCTTTTTCTAGCTCCTATACGTGTAACGTTAGGTTGCTTATTTGAGATTTTTCTTGCTTCTTGAGGTAGGCCTGATTGCTATAATCATCCTTCTCTGAACAGCTTATGCTGCATCGCAAAGATTTTGGACAATTGTGTTTTCATTTTCATTTCTCTCCATGTATTTTTTATTTCCACTTTGATTTCTTGGTTGACACATTCATTGTTTAGTAGCATGTTATTTAGCCTCCATGTATTTGTGTTCTTTCCACTCTTTTTTTCTTGTGAATGGCTTATATTTTCATACCATTGTGGTCAGAAAAGATCCATGGTATGATTTCAATCTTTTTGAATTTGTTGAGCCTTGTTTTGTGGCCTAATATGTGATCTATTCTGAGGAATGTTTCATGTACACTTGAAAAGATTATGTATTCTACTGTTTTTGGATAGAATGTTCAAATTTATCTTTTAGATCCATTTGGTTTATTGTGTCACTCAAAGACACTGTTTCCTTGTTGATACTCTGCCTGTATGATCTATCCATATATTTTAATGGGGTATTAAAATTCACTACTATTTTTGTATTATTGTCAGTTTCTTCCTTTATGTCTGTTAATGATTGCTTTATGTATTTAGTTGTTCCTGTGTTGGATTGTTGCCTTTATCATTATGTAATATCCTTCTTTGTCTCTTATTATAGTCTTTGTTTTAACGTCTATATTGTCTGATAAAAATATTGCTATCCCAGCTTTCTTTTTGCTTCCATTTGCATGGTAAATGCTTTTTCCATCCCTTCACTTTCAATCTGCATGTATCTTTAGGTCTGAAGTGAGTTTCTTGTAGGTAGCCCATAGATGGGTCTTACTTTTTTTTATCCACCTGTCACCCAGTGTCTTTTTATTGGAGCATTTAGTCCATTTACATTCACAGTAATTATTGATTGGTATGCACTTATTCCCATTTTATTACTTTTTTATGGTTCTTTTTGTAGTTCTTCCCTGTTCCTTACTTCTCTTGCTCTCTTCCCTTATGGTTTTATGTCTTTCTTTAGTGATATGCTTGGATTGCCTTCTCTTTATTTTTTTGCATGTCTATTACAGGTTTTTAATTTGTGGTTACCCTTAGGCTCATATATAACATCCTATGGATATAGCAGTCTATATTAAGTTGATGGTTATTTAAGTTTGAAGCCAACCTAAAAGCACTAAATTTTTCTTCCCCCTCCTTTGTTTCATGTATATGATGTTATAGCTCACATCCTCTTATTTTGTGACTCTCTTGACTGATTTTTATAGCTATAGCTGATTTTAATGCTTTTGTGCTTTAACCTCCATAGTGGTTTTATAAGTGATTAATCTAATACTTTTATCATGTTTGTATTTAACTGTGAAATTTTTTCCTTTCACAATTTTCTTACTCTTGAGTATGGCCTTTTCTTTCCACTCAAAGGATTCCCTTTAATGTTTCTTGTAAGGCTGGTTTAGTAGTGATGAACTCCTTTGACTTTTGTTGTCTGGGAAATTCTTTATCTCTCCTTCTATTCTGAATGATTGCCTTGCTGAGTAGAGTATGTTTGGTTGCAGGTTTTTTCCTTTCAGCACTTTGAATATATCATGCCACTCTCTTCTGCCCTGCAAAGTTTCTGCTGAAAAATCAGCTCATGGCCTTATGGGGTTTCCCTTGTATGTAACTGTTTTCTTTTCTCTTGCTACGTTTAAACTTCTTTCTTTATCACTGCTTTTTGCCATTTTAATTATTATGTGTCTTCAGGTGGGCCTTCTTGGGTTGATTTTATTGGGAGCTCTCTGTGCCTCCTGTTTCCTTCCACAGATTAGGGAAGTTTTCAGCTATTGTTTCTTCAAAAAATTTTCTGCTCCCTTTTCTTCTCCTTCTGGGATCCCTATAATGCAAATGTTATTATGCTTGATAATGTTGCTGAGTTCCCTTAACCTATTCTCATGTTTTCATTATTTTTTTTTTCTTTTTGCTGTTCAGTTTGGTTTCTTTCCCGTACTCTGTCTTTCAGCTTGCTGATCCATTCTTTAGCCTCCTCAAATCAACTGTTGATTCCTCTAGTGTATTTTTAATTTCATTTATTGAGTTATTCATCTCTGATTGGTTCTTTTTTATATTTTCTGTCTTTTTGTTGAAGGTCTCACTGAGATCCTCCATTCTTTTCTCAAGTCCAGTAAGTATCTTTATGACCATTACTTTGATTTTTTTTTTAAATCAGGCATATTCTTGTCTTTGTTTCATTTAGCTCTATTGCTGTGGTTTTGTCTATTCTTTAATTTGTGACGTATTCCTCCATCTCCTCATTTTGTCTGTGTTTGTTTCTATGTATTAGGAAAAGCAGTTTTGTCTCCCGGATCTTGCAAGTAGTGGTTTTATGAGGAAGAGATCCTGTGGTGCCCTGTAGCACAAGGTCCTCTGTTCACCAGAACCGGGCACTTCAGGGGTGTCTCCTGTGTGGATTTCATGTATCCTACTGTTGTGGCTAAGCCTTCTTTGCCTTCGGTCTAGTCAGCTGCAGTGTTTCACTTTACCTGTTCTGGGCAAGATTTAGTCCCTCTGCTGTTAAAGGGCCAGCCAGGGGCCCCTCTGGGCTTGTAGTTGGGTAATGGGGCAGTCAGACTAAAGGCCTGCCCTCAGCCTATTTGTCAGGGGTGCAAAGTGACCCCAAACTGCAGGGCTCTCTCCCTGTGCTGCCTCCCGTGGGGTTTTTGTTGGTGGGTGGGGCTGGCAGTTAAACCAAAATACCTGCCCCCATACTGTCTGCTGGGGCTGCAAATGCACTGATCAACAGGGCGCTCTCTTTGCACTGCCAATTATAAGTTATAAGTGACTGGGATGCAGTGTAGTTGGTGTGTGTGGTTATTTTCCCCTCTCATCAGGATAGGAGTCACCTTGGAGTGGTGTCAGTTCCTGTTGGGACTGCTTGCAGGATGAGATACAATAGGAGCCACTTTGAGGGGACTCCTGCAGAGTGGGGCAGGTTAGATGGGGTGAATCCGCGGAGAATGTGGGGGTGGGGTGCACAGCATCAATAAGATAGGTGGAGGGTATTGAAGCTGCTTTCCACAGGTATCTGGCTATCTAGGCTTGGGGTGGGGGTGGGTGCATGGGAAGAAATGGCACTTGTCAGCTCTTTTAGTCTTGGAGAATTCTCCTAATGATCTTTGCCCCTCTAGCATGCATTCTGAAATTAGTAAATAAATCTCCTTCCCGTATACCCCATGTGCTTTTCAAACTGCTGCTTCTGTGCTGTATCTAGGTGGGATTATTTGCTGTACTATCTCATTAATGGCAGGGACTCATTTTCTTGTCCCTCTCTACATCTCCCAGGGTGGAGCCTGCCAATTTTTAAAGTACCAGAGTTAAGCCGCACTGGTTGTAAAAAACTCATGAAGTTAAGCTCCAAAGGTTTTCAAAGCCAAGTGTTATGGGGACTTGTATTATTAGTGCAGGTCCCTTGTGCCTAGGGTGCCTGGTATGAGGTCTTCCCCATGCTTGTGGTGTCCCTCCCATTTGTGGTTGGTCTCACCAGGAGTTTGGTTCCCCACCACCTTTGCCACTCTGACCTTTTTTGATGTGACCTCCTCTGTATCATTAACTGTGGAAAGTCTATTCTGCCACTCTTTGGGTCATTTTCTGCTTTGGTTGCACTGATGTGGCTGTTATCTAGATATGTTCATTGGATCAAGTGAGCTTAGGATTCTCCTCTTCTGTTATCTTCCTAGAAGTCCTCCCATTTTTAAATAAATATTTTAAAATACTGTTAGTTCAATCATCATTGCATATATAAGAATTATGATAAAGAATGTTTTCTAACTAGAAGTTTATTTTTTATTATGTTGCTTATGTAGTAACTTCAAGTATCTAAATGCATCTTCATAAATAGCCTTGTCTTTATGGGGCCAGTTGCTATGAAAAGATTATTCTTTCGGTCAGAAGTAAAGTTTATTTAGTATTTGGGTTTTTAAAAAAAGATTTATTTATTATTTATTTGAGAGAGAGTGCATGAGTGGGAGGGCAGAGGGAGAGGGAGAGAGTGAATCTGAAGCAGACTCTGTGCTCAGTGCTGAGCCCCATGTGGGGCTCAATTGCACAACCCTGAGATCATGACCTGAACTGAAACCAAGAGTCAGATGCTCAACTGACTGTGCCACCCAGTTGCCCCATAGTATTCGTTTTAATACTAATTCTTGATATTGGATTATAAAATAAATCTCTTTTTCCTCCTGCATATTCTTAGAATATGGTAGATCCTAAAAATGATTATTTAGTAGATGAAGATTCTGTCAGTGGAAAGTCTCTTTACATAGTGTAGGTCATAAGCTTCTGAGAATAACTTTGCATCTCAAGGAATCTTGGATCTAAGAGGAACCTAAGAAATAGGTAAGCTAGTCCCCCACCCCTTGTCTCTGTCTCTCTGTCTACACACACATACACACAGACACACACATACACACACACTCACACTTTATAGATAAGGCACTGAGGTCTGTATGGGCCATATTCTTTGCTTAAGGTAGCACAGGGAGTCATCATCAATCTCTGTCTTTTGCTTTATGTTCTGCTATTTTGTGATTTTAAGGGAATATACATATAGTTCAAGGGTCCCCAACAGTTTTCCTGCTTTAAACACCTGTGGGTCTACCATAGTTTGAAATTATCACTACTAGTAAGTGCTTTATTTTAAAACATTTCCCCTTAAGAAAACCCTAAACAACAATTATGGTACTTGGAAAGGATGACCATAGCCATGAAGGTGGCATGATCACAGTACAAGTGTAGCTGGTCCCAGTTCTTCCCTGAAGAGGAGGAACCTGCAGGCCCTGGAGAAAGAAAGGATGGCCAAGATATGAAGCCCCAGAGGAGAAATACTTTAGACACACTCCATAGTTCCGGGCATGGTGGGCAGCCAGAGGGCAGCGTGGGTGCATCAGACCCCTAGCCACAATCTAACACAAACTTTATCTCATTTATAATCTCATCACAAAAACCTGAATAATGTAGATTTGGATTATGTAAAGAAATGGTTGGAGAGAAATGAATTTCATAGTGATTAGGGAAGCAAGCAATTAACTAAAAACTAGAAAAATAACAACAAACAATGAGGAACGGAGAAGCTCAAACCCTGAAATTAGCAAATTGAAAAACCAAACAAAAAAATGTACACAAAATATCTTTAGTTATCAAATACTGTGTGCCCTTTTACTACTCATGCTTTCGCCAACCTCATTTGAATGTAGCGTATGTTTCTTCCTGAGACTGAATGAAGAGAAGCACCTAAATACATCACGGTAGATTACAAAAGATTGCTATTTTGAACAGCTGCTCTAAGTGTGTGATTTGTGATGTGCTACTGAACCACAACATCCCATCACTTTAAATGGTTGATTGATGACTTTAATGTATGTTTTCTCTATTTTAGACGATTTCATTAATTTCTAAAATGGCTTCTATAAACTATTAAACAACTAGTGAGAGGGTTCAGGATTGCTTTTCCAAATTACCAGTGACTTGTGTTTTCTTGTGTCAGTAGGTGTTTACTCCTGGATCCACTGAAAGAAAGCCTTCATTCTTTTGAAAGATAGAGGAACATAGCACATAAATATCTGGGCTCCGGGTTAAATTGCTGGGGTCATATCTGGCCCTTACTCCCTCTGTGCTTGTGTTATAATGATATCAGTCTCATTGGACTTTTCATTCAACAGATACTCATTGAAACCAACTATGTGCCGGGTAGTTTCTAGGCACTGGGGACATGGAACAGACAAAATCCCCTGCTCACAAGGAGCTTATGTTCTAATGGAATAAGACAGAAAGTAGATATACACAAAATTCAGTAAACTACGTAGTATGTGTGAAGGTGTAACGTGCCATAGAGAAAAATAGAACAGTATAAAGCGGATGAAAGTTCTGGAGGAAGGGAGGGATGTGATTTTGAATAGGGTCATCATGGTAGGTGTCATTGAAAAGATAAATTTGAACAAAGATTTGAAGAAGGTGATGTCGAGAGCCATGCAGTTGTATGGGGGATGAGTATTCTAGGCAGAGGGAACAGGTAGCGGCAGAAAGGCTTTGAGATGGGGTCGTGCTTGGAAGGTTCGAAAAAAAAAAGAAAGGAGTCATTGTGGCTGGATCTCTCCAGTGAACAAGGTGGAGAGAGTAGATGATTCAAAGAGTCAGAGGGTGGTACAGTTGAGTAGGGCCAGTGGGCCATTGTAAGGTCTTTTGCCCTGAGTAGAATGGTATTGCATAGTAGTATAGAATGTTTTGAGCAGAAGAATGGCAAGGAACCCCTTTTTAAAAGGATCACTTTGGCCTCTGTGTTGAGAATTGATGTTAGGGGGACAAGTGTGGAAACAGAGACCAGAGTAAGTGATAACAATACAAATAAGAGATAACCATGGCTTGGATCAATGTGGTAGCCATGGGGGTGGTAAAAAGATGTTGAATTTTATTTAATTAAATTAATTAATGTATTTTTTAGAAAGATTTTATCTTTAAGCAATTCCTACCCAACATGCAGTTTGAACCTACAATCCGGAGATCAAGAGTTGCATGGTCCACCGACTGAGCCAGCCAGGCACCCCGAGATGTTGAATTTTAAATACATTTTATTTTATTTTAAAGATTTATTTACTTGAGAGAGAGAGAGGGAATGTGTGCATGAGTTGGGGGAGGGGAAGAGAGGTAGAGAGAGAATCTCCAGCAGACTCCCCACTGAGCATGGAGACTGGTGTGGGGCTCGATCTCACCACCCTGAGATCATGACCTGAGCCAAAACCAAGAGTCGGACACTTAACTGACTGAGCCACCCAGGTGCCCTGAATTTTAAATACATCTTAGAGAGTAGTGGCAATAGCATTTGTTCATGATTGGATATGGAGTGTGTGTGAGAGGGACAACTCAAGGATTTTGGCTAAAGCACTTGGAAATATGGAATTGCTACTAATTGAAGAGGGGAAAACTGTGGTGGAGTAGGTTTTAAGGAGGAGATCACAAGTTCAGTTTTGGCATATTAAATTTGAGATGCCCATTAGATACATCCAAGTGGAGAGAGTGAGTTGTCAAAAACATTTGAGTCTGGGATTAGGGAAATAGGTCCAAGCTGGAGATCACTCTAGGAGTTGTCAGAATGTAGTAGAATTCAAAGCTGTGAGATTACTATTACAAAGAGTTTGGGATCTGGAATCAGACTACTTGGTACTACCACTTATTAGCTGAGTAACTTTGGGAAAGCTACTTTGCTTCTCTGTGACTCATTCTATCTGCCTGTAAAATGAGAAGAATCATAGTAACTACTTCATGGAGTTAAAATAAAAATTTACATCAAAATCACTAATACTGTAAAACACTTCTTAGAACATATACTCAATAAATGTTAACTGTTAATTTTCAGTGCAACTATTCTCTATATCTACTAGGACATCACAAATACTTGCACAGACTCATGTGATTAATGTAGCAATACAGCTTTTTACCCCGTGATGTTATGTTTTTGGTTTGGGTTGGTTAATTGGTACTAATTCCCCTGAGTTGGTTTTGCTTCCAGAATTAAACCGGCCTTGATATTTGTTATTTGCTCTTCCTCAGTTGTTGATACATTTTGAAAGCCTGTATATATTTTAATATGTGTTACTTGTTCCAAAAAAAGTCTTAACGAGTTTCTTCAGTGCTGGTTTCCTTTGCTTTTCTCAGTGCTCAGCAGAGGAGCAGTCAGGTTCACAAGAAAAACACAATTGGAAATCAGGTAGGAATTTTTAAAATAATCAGTGCATGCATGCCCCAAAGAATTTGAACTCAGTCGCTTGATTATTTTTTAATGCAAATTAATCATGTGCAAATTTTGCTGAAAATGCAGCCTTTTGTTTTGTTTTTGCTTGTAAGGTTTTTGGAGTGCATTGCATTTTTTTTCTCTTTTATGCATTTAACTTTGTCGATTTATTTTAAATAACTTTTCTGCTATTTGCTCTGCTTTTCAAAATTGCCTCCTTGTGTCCTACTTTGCTTGCTTATGTTACCCCTAAATTTGATTTAACATCGAATCTGTGAGTCAGTTCAAGGTTAAAATATGGTGAGTAGTTGCATGAGCTCCTGGTGCTGCTGACTAGTTCACACATTTGCACAGCTTGGTAACAGTGAAGGGACAGCTCATAAAGAAGGCAGGTGTTGGATTTAATCTCTGCCACACCAAATTCCTGTTGGTGAATGAAGATGTTAATTCCTAAGAAGATCTGATCTCTTGAGTTTTTGTGTTTTGGGCTGACCGGCTGTCTCTGACTAATAGCGCTCTGCAGAGATTGCATTAACTCTGACAGTTTGCTGTTTCTTTTATGTTTTATGTGATAATGAATATTTGCATTGTTATTTCTTTTCAAGTCAAAACAATGATGATTTTATAGTTTTTTTTTAAAATTCAGAGGTACAATTATTGAACAAATTGAAACCTCTGCTCTAGAAATTTTTCCATTGTTTTGAAAGGAGAAGAGGTAATAACAGACTTTATTTTAAAAACTTTTTTCTGAACTAAAGCATATAATTCTTTGCTATTTCAGGGAACCAATCTTCCGCCTTCAAGGCAAATTGTACGAGCTAAGTTCTGTAAGCTTTACTGTTGCTTTTTCATTTAGCTTCCCAAGGGCACAGTTTGTCTTTAACTGATTAACTCAACTAGCGCTTGCTACTAATTTTTTTAAACTTAGGTTGTCTTGTCCGTAACACTGTATCATTGAAATAAAAATCCTCTTAAGAGGGTTCATCCCTTCACTGCTAATAACTTGCTGTGATTGAAAGGTATGAACTAGTAAACTCTAAAATGCTGTAATAATAAACCCTTAACACTGTGGGTGCTTTGATATTTCTCTAATTTTAATGGGCCTTAAAATAATTAAAATCATTAATGATCTTCATCTCTGTCCCTTTATGCTATGTTGTTACAAGGTGTAAGCCTTTCTCTACAACTTGTATGATAATATTTCCAATAAATGTAGTTGGTGCTTCTAAAAGGTGGGTGAATATTAAACATCTGATTTTGATGTATTTGTTGATAAGCCTACTCAATTACAATTATTTGTATTTATTAAAAAAATAAAACAAAACCCAAATTACATCAATTGCTATCTTACATGGCTTTAAAGTTAAATCTTTTAAAATCAGATACTATATCTTCACTTTATGGAAGTGTAAAGATACTGTCAAATTACTGGCATAGGCATTAAAAAACCCCAAAAAAGCAAAAAACATTACACTCTCATTTTTACCACAGATGAAGCAGCCTTAAAGTCTTTCTTCCAATCGTGCTCAAGTTGAGAATGAGATTGGAGCATGGGCCAATTATTTGCGTCATGATGTTTTGGAAGAAACAGTCTTTGAAACTAGACATTCCTGGGTTCAAATTCTGCTCTGTCATTTAGTAGCCATGTGACCTGGAACAAATTGAACCTGAGTTTGCTCAGTTGTATGATGAGAAGAATGAAAATGTATCTGTAGGATGATTGTGAGAATCAGAAATAATTTACATAATGAGGTTTGCAGCTGGGTACTGGTACTTATGGGTACTGGTACTTATGCCTTGCAAACAGTATTTACCTTGCTCTCAGCAGGTAGGTGCTGTTCTTGAAACTTTTGGGAGAAAAAATATAAAATATAAGAGAATTAAAAAAGTTATAAAATGAGAACCATGAAACATTTGGGAAAATTAGAAGGTATGGCAAATTATTCTGAAGATTGCAATGCCCAGATTAAGGCTTGATGTGTAACGGATTTATTTATAAAACTTTCCTCATGGTCAGAAGCTCTAGCTCATAGAAGTTTATACTTATTGGAAAAGCAATAGTATAGTGGCATAAATGCATATTTTAAATCAGATCTGAAAGGAAATTCAGAACAGTTTTTAATTATATATTGCTTCCAAATGCTGAAATAATGCTAATTGTGTTTCTGTGACTTTACTTTTGCTGAGTACTTCAAAGCCCACACATTATGTAAGTCTTAAAATTCAAGATAATAGAATTGGGTGAGTCTTATAATAGAATACAGATCCCTACCGAAAACCCTTGGGGTCAGATGTGCCTTTCATGTCAGAACTTTTTGGATTTTGGAAAAAAAGTATATTGCATACATCATATATTACCCAATGTTCCTGTGGGGTCAGAGGCAACACCCAATTATTAAACATGTTATGTTTCTGCAGTAAAACAAATGAACAGTCACACTAAGTATATTAAATGAGAGATAAACATTTTCATGTTGGGTTAGATTTTGGTGCAAAATTTTTGTTTTGTTTTATTCACTTTTAATTTTTTTAGACGGGGCGGGGGGAGAGGTCGGGGAAGGGCAAAGGGAGCGGGAGAGAGAAAATGTTAAGCAGGTTCCAGGCCCAGCTCAGAGCCTGACTCAGGGCTCAATCTCAGGACCCTGAGGTCATGACCTGAGTCGAAATCAAGAGTCGGCCACTTAACTGACTGAGCCCCCCAGGTGCCCCTATTTGTTTGTTTTAAAACAAAAATCTTTTACTTCGCAAGTAAGAGGTTATGAACCTGAATATCTTATATTACAGGATCAAATTCAGTAATTACATGCAATACAGTATATTTTAGAGAATTTTTTATTGTTTTTTGCAGCTTAGCAGGAATGAACTATAATTACTGAAACAATTTTCTTTATGAATCTGAATGTCTGAGGTTGATTTGAATTTGTATAAAAAGTTTTTGCCTATTAAGAAGCTCAAAGCCGGGGACCCTTGGAGCCTAGTCTGTTAACTGATGCTGACTTTTATGGTTGGTGGGGCTGAAATACCCTGTACTATCCCTATAGGTGGTTCATCCATTCTGATATTCCCTTAGGGCTCCTGGTTGTAGGAGACTCTGCCATACAGAGTCTGCTCTGAAATATTTTGGAAGGAATTAAGGAAAGCAAAACTTCTCTTTAAAGACAATCCCATTCATTTTTGGCTGCCTAGAAGTTTGTCAGCTTGAAAGTTCTACAATTGGTGTCAACATTTGCCCCAAAGAATGTGAGCACACAATTAGTTGAAAGTTGCACTGCCCAGTAATTTAAATGTAACCTTCATTCATCCCTTCACTCATCAAATATGTATTCAAAACCTAAGAGTACGAAAAACTGTGGTAGATGTTTAGAACAGGATGATGAATACATCATGGGTCCTGTCCTCGGGGACCTCACAGCCCAGTGGGGATGATGGTAAGTAAGCAAATTGAAGTCCGCCTCCTTTTTCAAGGCTAGCTCCTTCTAATCCTTCAGGTCTCTGAAATGTCACTTCTGGGATAGACTGGCCCTGACCATCAGATCTAAAATCATGTTCCCTCCCTAATGTCTTGATATTATCTACTATCTTCTTACCTTGTTTATTTATTTTTTCATCTTCCTTTACTAAGACCTAAGCTCCATTAAAGCTATTTATTTTTTATGTGTGTGATGCGGAAAGCCATGGGGTATCACTGTAAGGTTTTAAGCACAATCATAACATTTTAGCAAGATCATTCTGCCTATAGGTAAGAGGTTCTGAAGGGCGGACAAGGTTAGAAAAAGACGAGTGAGCAGGCTATTGCAGACAAGAGATTGTGATGACCTGGGCATGGCTGTTTGTGCTGGATTTGAGGAGAAGCGATGCATTCAGGAGGGTTTGTGACGAACCGGATGTTGAGGAGAGGGCTGGGCATGGTCAGCAACGCTGTTTAGATACCTGATTTAGGCACAGGTGATATAGTGGTGCTCTTCATGAAGAAATATAGTGAGAAACTCAGATTTGGATTCAGTTAGGAAGGGTAGATATGTTGCGTATGAGTCACCGTGGGAGACAGGAGTAAAAATGTCCACAGGGATGTTGAATAAAAGTGTCTAGAGTTGAGGAGAGACAGAGAACTATTTATTCCAAAGGTAGTAGGGAGCCATTGAAGGGTTTCCAATTGGGAAGGGATATCATTTGACTTGTATGGTGGAAAGATCCATGTGTCAGTCACATGGGATGATTTGGAGGAGTAAAACTAGAGATGTGGAAATTAGTGAAGATGTTTTTGAAGTAATTCAGGTAAAATACAAATGTTGGTAAGCAACAGGTATGTAGAAGGGGACAGATCCAAAATACATTTAGAAGGTGGGAAGAGTTATAAACAGTTGTGGAGTTGGGAGGAGGGTTATCTTTCCAGGCTGTGGCTAAGGGGATCCACTGACAAAGGGAATGCAGGAGAAGGAGAAGCAGATTTCAGGGGAGATGGGAGAAGTTGGTGATTTCAGTTTCAGATACATTTTTTTGTGCCTATTGAGATGTCAGTAGAGTTGAGGTTCAAGACTTGTCTAGACTGGAGATATGTTTTACAGCCGTCAATATATACATGGTAGTTGAAGTCAAGGGAGAATATGAAATTGCCTCCAAGGGTAAAAGCATGGAAGAAAATACAGGATTTAAAGGATAATGGAGAAATAAGAGTTGGGGCAGAATGAGGAACTGAAAAGGAGTCTCAGGAGTGAAAGAGAGGTAGGAAAACTTGGAGAGTAGTAGTACAGTGAGAGCCAAGGGAAGAGATTATTTCAAGGAGGGAATGGCTAATTAGTAATAGATGTTTCCTAGAGTTCAAGAGACACTGAGGAAGTTGTCAAAATACGTGGAGTGGTAGAAGGTCCTGTGTGATACTGGGGATCACCTGAGGCTGCACTAGTCCTTTTGGTCTTGTGAATTACTCTTCTACTCTACAGCTAGAAGGTAGCATTACTCTTGTACCTTACAGCTCAAAGGTCGCATAAAACTGAGAAACCAGACAATGGAATTGATATCCTGAGCTGGGTTTTTTCCAGGGAAGCAGCAAATAAAATCAAGAGAACAGAAAGGCTAAAGTTTTGAAAAGAGAGGTTGAAATAAAGGATTGTATAATCTCATATGAATAGTTTCGACTGATGTATTAGGACATTAGTCAGGACAGGTCTACCAAGTAACAAGCAACCCCAGAATTTCAGTAGCTTAGTATAATAACAATTTAATTCAATGAAG
Source organism: Ursus maritimus (assembly GCF_017311325.1). NCBI lineage: Eukaryota > Metazoa > Chordata > Mammalia > Carnivora > Ursidae > Ursus > Ursus maritimus. The sequence continues at coordinate 76,212,886 of NW_024424452.1, forward strand.
GCCATTCCAGTGAAGCTGGTGGCAGTGGGGGGGACTTCCCTGCTTTACATGATTAGTCATGGACTTTAGAACCCTCTTTGTTCTTCCAGCAGATGGGAAAGAGAAAGAAGCTTGAGTGAGGGAAGTGTTTAAGGACCAGCCTGGAAGTGTCACACATGTTTTGCATTCCTGTTCCATTGATTGACCAGAACTCAGTCATTTCGCCTCACCTAATTACAGGGGAAACAGAAAAATACAATCTGAACTTGTGCCCAGGGTAAAGAAAAGACAAAAGATGGTGTTGACTAAAAACTGAAAGGAAATGAGCAAGCCAGAGCACTGGGGAGTTTACTGAACTTGGAGAAGAAGCGTACAGTAGTCCCCTTTTATCTGTGGGGGATACATTCCAAGACCCCCAGTGAATGCCTGAAATGTGGGTAGTACCAACCCCTACATATATGTTTTTTTCCATACATACATACCTGTGATAAAGTTTAATTTATAAATTAGGCACAGCAAGAGATTAACAATAATAACTAATAATAAATTAGAACAATTATAGCAATATACTGTAATAAAAGTTGTGTGGATGTGGTCTCTCTCAGAATACCTTATACTGTAGTCATCCTTCTCGTGCTGACAAGGGATGATAAAATGCCTATGTGATGAGAAGTGAGGTGAACAACACAGGCACTCTGGTGTGGCGTTGGGGTACTACTGACCTTGTGATGATAAGTCAGACGGAGGATCGTCTGCTTCTGGGCTACAGTTGACAGCGGGTAACCAAAACCACAGAAAGTGAAACCTCAGATAAGAGAGGACTTAACATACCAGGATGAAGGGGAAAATGTGATAGGGTTGGAGGTTGAAGTCAGTGAGTGGGACATTGTATCTCAAGGTGGGCAAGAGAATGCATGTCCCCTGAAGGTCAGAGACGTTATTAGAATGAGAAGGAACAGACACCAGAGGAAGGGAATGACAAATGATAACTGCAGATATTTGTAGAACATTGTTTGTCCTCAGAAGGTGTGTGTGGCTGAAGAGAAATGGGGATGAAATTTCATGGATTTAAGGTGTAGGATATATTGAAGCCAGGAGGATTACATTGCTGATAATCTATTCTTTTAGTTATAAGAATCTAGGGCAGGAAGACACAGCTGACATGCTCATTGGCCCAGACTGCATCCAATTAGGAAGTATTCAGGAAGAATTGTACAATTAGGAAGATTTTTTCTTTACACAGGGAGCAGAGCAGGTGCTTGCAGGAGCCTGAATATCAGGGTACCTCCCAGTCCTGGGCTTCTTGTCTGTTTTGTTTTCCATCAATGTGCCTTCTACTGCTAACTTTAGACTGGAGTCTGAAATTTAGCTTTCCCAAACTTAGAAGTCTCCAGACAACTGGATTCCCAAACTTGAATTGTTGTCTGCAAGCAGAAGATGACAGCTATCAGCCCCTAGGGGATTTCCTGCTTTGAATCCAGCAGAAATAAATGAATCTTCCTCCAGAGGTTTCAGAAAAACTCCCGAGGTTCTCTCTGAACAGGCTTGGATCTGCGCTCATTTCCGAACCAATTACTGTGGCCTGAGAATGAAGTGTTCTGATTGGCCTAGGCCGGGTCACGTGGGCTGAGACGTGGGGCTGGGCTGGGCTCCTCTGACAATAGTCGGAGCTATTGTTGGAAGAAGAGAGAATAGACACTGGAGGATGTGTGTCAGAGGTGATGGCTACAGGTACTTTGTTGAGCACTGTTTGTCTTCACCACAATTTAATTTGGATGATAGGATTCTTAGGTATATTGTCTTAAAGGAATAGAACATGGTTAATACTGCATTATTAAAACCCTGTGGTTCACCTTTACTGATTAATGATTTTTTTCCAGTTCATCCTCTGACTTTCTCTTCCCCTCCTCTTCCTCTTTCTTTCTTTCAAAAACAAAACAAAACAAAACAAACAAAAAAAAACCAACCAAAAACCAAAAAAACAGCACCATTTCTATTGACTATATTCAGCTGAGAGGTAGCATAGTACATTGGTTCTTCAGAGCTGGAATTCGGAAGCCACTGTGTGGCCAGGAGCAAATTGTTTAACTTCCTGTTCCTCAGGTTTCTAAATAAGGTGATAAAAATAGTAACTGCTTCATGAAGCTTTTTAAGTATTAAATGAGATAATACAAGTTAGGTACCTACAACAGGGCCTGGCTGATAGTAAGCCCTATATAAAGTACTTGTTATTGTTGTTGTTGCTGTATGTTTGTATTACTCTTTAGTGTTCAAGAAAGATAGTAAGATAATTGCTTTTATTTTCTAATTGAGCCTTCCCTTCCCTTGGAAGTGGGAAGATTGCTACAAAGAAACAATGAATTCTGCATATCCATAATTTTTGAGGACAGCTTTCTGAATACAGAACAAGAAAAATACCCTCCACCCCAATATTCTAATAAGCAGTTTAATGTATTTTTAAATAGATATTATAAATTTTTAGGACTACTTAGCACTTCTTTATCAAGTTCTTTTAATTGAAAGTACATTAAAAAACATTATTTGTAGGAAGAATTGAATTTTTGCTCTCTCTATTGATCTTCAAGGTTGCCAGTTTTAATGAAAACTCTGTCAATGTTATACTGGTGTTTTAGTGCTTTGTTGTTGTGTTTTTAGAAGAAATAACTCAATAATTAAAAATTATCAAAGATTTGTGGCAAGATATTCCTTAAAGAATGTATGATGCTTATTTTTATTTTTATACATTACCTAGATGCCCCTTATCAGCAAAGAAATGTAAATATAATTTTTATTAGATATAGTGGATTGCATTTCAGGAAACATTTCTAAAATTGTACAGTTCAAGTCAGTGGGAATATACCTTGTCAGGCCAATATGTGCATATATCACAACTGTTTTAGCATGTATCATATGTGTAAAATGAGATCTGTCGTTACTAGCTGTGCTTCTTTCCTGTCAGGAGAGCATAGTGTTGTTTGTTGCCACTTAGTCTGATATTTAAATTTTTAAGTTTATAAACTAATTCTGAGACTGCCATTTTCTTTGGTGTATTAGTTTTCTAGGGCTGCTGCAACAAAGAACCATAAACTGAGTGACAGAAAACAAGAGAAATGTATTCTCTCCTGGTTCTGGAAGGCTAGAAGTCTGAAATCAAAGTGTCTTTAGGGTCATGTTCCCTGTGAAGGTTCTAGAGAATCTTTCTTGCCTCTTCCTGGCTGCTGGCGGCTCCTGGCATTCTTTGGTTTGTGGCAGGATGACTCCAGTCTGCACCTCCATCTTCTTATGGCTTCCTACCCTCTGTGTGTGTCTGTTTCTGTGCCCTCTCCTCTTCTAGGGACACCAGGCATTGGATCTGGAGCCCCACTCTAATCCAGCATGGCCTCACCTTAACTAATTACATCTGCAAAGACCCTATTTCCAAATAAAGTCACATTCCGAGGTTCCAGAGGGATGTGAATTTTGGGAGACAGTAGTCAACTCACTACACTTTGGCCACTTGCAGATTTTCTTTTCTTCTTCTTCTTTTTTTTAAATGGCTGATTATAATAATATTTTATGTGGAATTTAGCCGTACAGGATGCTGATGCACTTTAATGGTTTATTAAACCAAGAATTTATAAATTGGACCATTGGAGCTTTAAAAGCTATTTGCTTTATTATTCTGTTTTGAGAAAATAATAACCTTGTATTATTGAGATAAGACAGTGCTATTCTATCCTTCTTCATGGTGCCATTAAAATATCATTTTGATTAATTGGGTTTTTTTTTTTTTAAGGATTGCTTCTTGAGAATTTATCTATTTTTCTCTAAAGTTTGTTGCATACAAATAATTCATCATGAGGGGAAAAAAGGAAACATTGAACACTTTTAAGTGATAATATACAAACTCCCTTTTTCCTCATTTCATCTTCTGCCTTGGCTAATCTTCTCCCCAGTGTTAACCCCACCCCTCAAGAGAGGGCAGGAGTGCAGGGGAGGGCAGAGAGGAAACCAACAGACAGATGAATATGGCGTGGAGCTATAAATCCATCTTAAGATTTGGGAATTTGCATTTTCAAAATCTACCGAGTAGGAAAGTTGTATTTACTAAAAAAAAGTAAAGGGATGAATGGCTGTCCACTTTTATCAGTTCTCTAGAAATTGTGATAGTTAACATGGATTAGTTACAGTGTTTTAGGTTTGGTTTTAGCTACTTCATGCATTAACTCATTAACTGCTCCCAACAACCCTGTGAGGTAGGTGCTCTCATTATCTCCGTCTTAATCTCCGTTTTACAGATAAGGAAGCTGAGGCAGGGAGAGACCAAGTAATGTGTCCAGTGTTACAGTTTCTAAATGACAGCATCAGGATTCAAATCCAGGCAATTTGATTCTACTCTTTGTTCTCTTAATTGTAGTGTTTAGCCACTGTTTCTAACAGGTTGTAACTTGCATCAAGAATCTCACTCGTCCAATTATAGCAAGTCACATCACTTAAATCCATTCACTGTTAATTTTATTTATTCCTTAAATTTGTTCTTAATCTAAAGCTGATTGATCCTAAACAGAGTGAATTTAGGTTTGTATAAATTAATCTGATTGTGGCAGTCAGTTTGGGCTGCTGTAACAAAATACCATAGACTGAGTGACTTAAACAGCAAACATTTATTTTTCACAGTTCTGGGGACTAGAGTTCTGAGGCCAAGGTGCCATTGTGGTCAAGTTCTTGGTGAGGACCCTCTTCCTGGTTATGTTCTCACATGGCCTTCCTTGGTACACCAAGGGAGATGGATAGATCCTGTGTCTCCTCCTCTTTTTTTTTTTTTTTTTCTCCAATTTAGGCTCCATGCCCAATGTTGGGCTTGAACTCATGGCCCTGAGATCAAGAGTCACATGCTCTACCAACTGAGCCAGCCAGGTGCCCCTCTCCTCCTCTTTTTATAAGGGTATTAATACCATTATGGGGGCTCTACCCTCATGACCTCGTCTTAACCCTAATTACCTCCTAAAGGCCCCACCTCCTAATACCATCCCATCGGAGGTTATAGTTTCAATATATATATTTTGGGGGAATACTAATGTTCACTTCATAACACTGATTAACAATGAAAAACTCTAATAGCTGTTAGAATGTGTTTCCTCTTTTCCTTCAATTCAATGAAAATGAGGGGCCAATCAATAGCTTATAAAATATAATCATTTTTATTTTAATAAAATAGAGAATGGAATCTGTGAAAGCCACACTTAGTGAAATATATGGTGTGCTAATTTGTTCTGCATCTTTTAAAATCTGGACTTTTATTTGGAATAGCATTTAATGTATGCCTCATAATTTTTTCCAGAAAATACACAGATATCCTTCCTGTATTTTTACAGCCAAGTTACATCTTAATTGAAAGTTTAGGGCTTAAAATCGGTGAGGAGAAAAACCTATCTACTCAAAATTACCCTGAAAAATGTCTTCAATGGGCAGAATCTCGCCCCGCATTTCAGCTGTGGTCTTTTCTTGGGGCGGTAGAAGCTTCGTCTTGTTTCTCCAGGGAAAAGGGCACCTGAGCAGACTAAGTGCTTCTCCTCTTTCCTCTCTACCGCTAGCTGTCTCATAGCTACCCCTTCCCTCCCTGCTTCCCCTTTTTTCCTCCCTCTCTTTTGTCCTCTGCCTTTCTCTACCCCCCCCCCTTTTTTTTAAACAAAGCATGATGTGTTTGATTCCCAGTAAGTTAAATGCCTGATTGATTTGGATTCTCTGGAATTTGTATAACATTTAAACATTTTATTTTCTCTCACTATTATTTTATTAGCCACCGTAATTTTGGATCTGAATGTTCCCCTGAATTAACAGATAAATGACATCTTAGTGTCTTCCTGTTTATGACTACTTTCAGTGTTTATGGACATTGGGATTGTATCATTTCCTTGGTTCTGAATGAGTAGCTCTCCCTGTTTTCGTTTCCATTGCTTTAATCTCCATTCCACATCTCAGAGAAGTTTCCACTTTATTTTCCTACACAGGCACCTAAATGGTAGAGGGGTTCTACAAGGGTTGCTACTTCAGCCAACACCAGAAGTTGCTGGTTTTCTTCCTCAGCCAAGCCTGTGATAGCCCCGCACTGGCCACCCTGCCCTCCCACTCTCCATCCCTTACTGCTCCTGATTTCAGGCTTGGGGAGCACCAGTGCTTAGCTCCTGATGTCCCACCCCCGTCTACTATGGCTTCATTGCAGTAAGGTTGCTCACATTCCCATCCCTCACCAGTTAGCTCATCATCTGGTCTCTTGGCCACAGAGACTTCTTAAGTAGTTGGTCAGCACAGAGCTCTTACTCTAAAATTACAGAAATTGCCCCTCAAATGTTTTTTGTTGTTGTTCAAGCCTTCCCTTATGTGCACTATATAGCTAACTTATTTTTTTTTAATTTATTTATTTATTTGAGAGAGAGCATGTGCAGGAGAGGGACAAAGGGAGAGAGAGAATCGCAAGCAGACTCCCTGCTGAGCGTGGAGCCCAACATGAGGCTTGATCTCAGGACCCCAAGATCATGACCTGAGCTGAAATCAACAGTCAGACGCTTAACTGACTAAGCCACCCAGGTGCCCCTATAGCTAATTTAGCACAAAGTTTCAATGTAGTATATGATTTTGAAGCCATAATTTTCATTTGTTACACAAGAAATATATTATGAACACATATTCATTGTGAAAAAATTACGTAATGCTGGTCAAGTAGATATAGCCTTGATTCTCACCCCATCCCACTCACCTCCATAGTTATAACCTCTTTTATCATTTTAGAGTACATATACGTACATATGTATACACCCAAACACACACACACACACACACACACACACACACACACAGAGTTTGTGATTTAAAAAGTGATCACAAATATTTTACATATTTTACACTATAGTTATAAGCTCCACAAAGGCAAGGACTTTTGTCTCTTTTGTTCATGGATAGATCTGTAACACTTAGAACCTGCCTTATGGGAGATGCTTAGCAAATATATTTGAACTTACATTATCCACTGAATGATATGTCTTAGAGATTTGTCCATGTAAATACACAGAGAGAAGACAACTAAACTACTTTTACGGGTATATAGTGTTATTGTACACTTGATCTTAGCCAAAAGGCCGGGAACCAATTATAGTGTTATTGTACATTGCGCAATGTAGATGTGCCATTCTTAATTTAATGATCCCCCTGAGGATAGGATTGTTTTGTTTCCAGTTTTTCCTAAGACAGCTGAACCAGTTTATAGACCCTACAACTATATATGTGAGAACCTGACTTTCCAGCACTGGATAATTATATTTTATATAATTTTGGATAAGTTGATGAAAACAATAATACATTACTTCGGTTTGCATTTCACTTATTACAAGTTATAAGTTATACAGCATTTAAAATATTTAAGAGACCGGGCTGGCTCATTCGGGAGAGCATGTGACTCTTGATCTTGGGGTTGTGAATTTGAGCCCCACGTTCGGTGTCAACATTACTTAAAAATAAAAAAATCTCAGGCGCCTGGGTGGCTCAGTCAGTTAAGCGGCTGCCTTTGGCTCAGGTCCTGATGCCAGGGTCTTGGGATCAAGTCCCACATCGGGCTCCTTGCTCAGCGGGGAGCCTGCTTCTCCCTCTGCCTGGCTCCTCCTGCTGTACTCGCTCTCTCTCTCTCTGTCAAATAAATAAATAAATAAAAATCTTTTTAAAAATTATAAAAATCTTTAAAAAAATAAGTAAATGAGATATTTAAGAGACATTTATATCCCTTCTATGAAATGTCTGCTGTGTCTCTTTGCCCATTTTGAAGGGACTGTTACATTATTTTCTTACTGGTTTTAGGATTTTTTTTTAATAGGCTGGATATTGTGTATTATATATGGTGCAAATATTTTCTGCTTGTCTGTCACTTGACTTTAACTTTATTGTATATTGTGAAACAAAAAGTTATAATTTTGACCTAGACAAATTTTTCAATTTTTGCAGCATTTATATTTTATCTTGCTTATACTTTCTTCTGATAGTTTTATAGGTTTTTTAATTTAGCTATATGAAAATGAAATTATTTTCCTGCTGTCCACATACTTCTGTCCTTTAAACCTCAGTCATTTATGTCTATAATTTACTAGTGAGAGAAATATTTTTCATGTGTATTGACCACTAGTATTCTTTTTTCTGAATGAACTGTTCATGCCTTTGCTTATATTCACTTTGAAATTTTTTACACTTTTTTGATTCATAACAGAATTTTTATATAATTATGATATTGATCATTTGTTGTTTTGTTAACAAGTGTTTTTCCCATTAACTTTTGTTATGTTTTGATTTTACTTACAAGGCTTTTGAAGTAAAGTTTTAAACATATTTTGTAGTAATATCTATTGCTCTTTTTCTCTAATTTTTTTTTCTACTGCATTTATGTTTAGGAAGGTGGTATCCACCTCAAGAGTAGTTAAATATTTACCCGTGTATTTATAGCATTTTCATGAAGCCATTATTGACATTTGTCTCTGTAATCCATTTGGGATTTATCACAGCAGAAGGTAAGGCACTAATTTGGGGAGCAGAGTGTAGTGTTAAGAGCATGATGGATTCTGAAGCCTGACTGTCAGGCTTCAGTATTTGGCTCTGCCACTTGCCAGCCATAGGCAAGCTACTCAATGGCTCTCTGTGCCTTAGATTCCTCATTTGCAAAAGGGATGTGATTATTGTATCTACCTCTTAGAGGTAAGGTGGTTAAATGCATTTGTTTATGTAAAGCACTGAGAACAGTGATTATTGGCAGTGACAATAATAATAAATAATTATTGTTAAATTTTATTCCAGAGGAGCAAATGTCCAAACATAATTGTTTGAATGATCTATCCCATCACTGTTAGATTTGTACTTGCTCGATCATATAATAATGTCAACAATAATAGTAATAATCATAGCAGCTCATATTTCTTGAAAGCTTCCTCTGTGGCTAGGTACTACACTAAATGCGTTCATTACATTTCTGCAACAATCATACAAATTAGGTTCCATTCTTTCTTCCATTTTATAAATGATGTAACCGAAGCTCAGAAAAGTTAACTAGTCCACCCTAGGTCATACAGTGGATAAATGGCAGAATCCTGACTTCAGTCCAGGTCATGGATGAACTCTTATCCTAGGATCTGTATCTGGGTTTTGTATCCGGTCCCAACATTTGTTGATTTTTGTACAGTGACCCACTTTTAAATTATTGCAGCTGTCTAATACATTTTAATGTCTGTTAGGTCATTTCCTTTCATTACTCCTCTTTTTCAAAAATGTATTTAGATAACTCATTCTTCCAGTTGAAGATTAAAATCTTGTCATATTCCAACTACAATTCTATTTGAATTTTAATAAGATATTTGTAAAGACCACAAATTAATATGGGAAGAAGTCATATTTTTTTCATATTCTTTTATTCTGTCCAATCAGATGATGATTCCTTCAGTTTATTATAATTTCCTATTTTTCCCTTAATATAAGTAAATTCACATTTATTGTTAAAATATAAAATAACTTGGAAATACCATTATGTTATAATATGAAAGGGTGTTTTTTAAGTACACGTTCCAATTATTTATTACAATGTGAAACTATTGATTTTTAAGCACTTATTTTGTATTAGTGGAATTGACTGGTTTCTCTAATAGTTTTTCACTTAATTATAATTTTTATCTTACCTGTTTGTAATGGGAATGTTTTTATTTAATGGGAATGTTTTATTTAATAGAAATGAACGTTTATTACCATTTGATGTTGGCTTTTAGTTTAAAATATATTTATTGTGATAAAGAAGTTAGTCTATTCCTCTGTATCTGACATTCTCGCTCAGAAATGAGCGTTTAATTGAGATGATTACGCTCTTACATATTGAACAAATTATGTATTTGTTATATTGATAGATTTACTAACCATCCTTGCTTTCCTCGTATAAATCCTATTTGGTCATTAGGGGGTGATTCTCTTGCCATTGAATTAGTTTTCCTGTTATTTAATTGAAGATTAGTATATTTTGCCTATGACATAAAGTTATTCTTTATAAAAATAAGTGAATATATTTATAAATTAATGACAGAGAAGACAAATGAATATGCAATACTATTGAAATTCCTACTGAAAGAGAAATGTCACAGAAATTGAGGAGTAAAGGATATTGTGTGTCTTATTCCTGATCATCTCAATTTGCTTGATAAAACAGGAGGCTGGGGTATTTGTTGACCACCTGGGAGTGAGAGTTACATGGGAGCCTTAAGGAGATGGTGAAATTCAGTGTCGTTACCAAGGGAAATTGTTAAGAGAAGTGAAAGAACTTTCAGCCATTGTCCAGTTTACATGCTGAGACTCTAGTGTAGAGACGCTAAATTCTGTATTTGTTATACTGAGAGAACCCCAGTTCCTTCAATTTAGCAAATTAAGAGATTAGCAAAAGACAAATTAGACAGCTTCAGTGACTACAAAAGGTGTCATGGGATATTTTTTTGTTAGTCATGAAGTCCAGGTTCTATACCTGAATGTCCTTTGGAAAGGATGTCACTGGTTCACTCTCACAGTGAAAATAGAAGGAAGCTGAGAAATTTTTGTATATATTTCCGATAGAGCTCTTTTGTTATTTTTGTTCATTGCTTCCCATATTGAAATCAAATCCACCCAACATAAGCATGTCCCCAATTCACCATGACCAAGGCAAATTGTGGTTTCTGTCCCCAAAGCACGAATCTTTACATACTCAATGCATAACATTTCAGAACCTTTCCTGAGTCAGAATGTTTAGCTCAGGATCCTCAAAATACAGACATCTTTACATTCTTAAGATATTTCACCCAAGAGAATGCTCAGATACATATTCATAGAAAGGAAAGCTCATGTTGACCACGTCCTTTAGGTAGGGGAGGATCTGGAGGTCAGCCTGTGGGCTCTCTTCTGGGGATCACTGCAGATTTGCTTTACCTTGAGGCTCATTGTTAAGGCATCTAAATGTCAGAGCATTAATCCCAGCATTAGTGTAAATTGCCAGGACATTTTATCATTATTTTTAAAATTTTGTTTTGTAATGGGATAATCCCATTTGAGAACAGTTTTATTTTTTTTCCTCAAAAAAGTATATATCTCCTAATCTTAGGGTCTCGTATTTCCCAGATTGTAGCTATACATGTCAGTTCAAAATTCTGTTTGCCATAAATCCCTCATCCCTTCATGGAGTCCCTCTTTATCTTCTCTCTGCAGACATTTATTTCAGTGAGCAGGTCTCTCATAGCTTCTGTGGAATCATATTAACTTTCCCTTGGGAGTAGTTTGGATGTGATTGTGATTTTTTTTTCATACTGAAATTTCATCTTTACATGAAGTCAGTGGACATAGGTTTAGTAGTACACATTGGTCTCTCATGTGTAGTTTGACTTATGTGAAAGGCCAGAGCAATTCCGAACATGAACATGGCATAACTTTGTTTGTTTATATATTTAAAGAACAGGGAGTGTTTCAATTCACTGTCTTCTAATGATGCTAATATTTAGCATTTATTGAGTGCTTTTAGGGCCTAAGCCTTAAAACCAAGGTTTCTACATAGATTGTCTCATCGAATACTTTCAAGAGCTTTATGAAAGTTTGGTTATCATTGTCCCCGTTTGATGGATGAGTAATGGAGTGCTGGGTTTTTACTCTGACATTATATTATGAAAATTGCCAAATATACAGAAGAGCTGGAAAGATAGTACTGTGAATGACCATATATACTTACTATCTCTAGATTAGGCAGTGGTTAACTTTTGGTCATTTTTGCTGTATCTGTGTGTGTGTGTGTGTGTGTGTGTGTGTGTTTGCTATTTGAAAGTAAGTTGCAGGCATCATGACAGTTCACCTCTAAATACTTCAGCTGCATTTCTTAAGAAAAAGGTCATTCTGCTTTGTGTGCACACCACCCTTTTCTCACCTAAGAAAATTAGTGGTAATTTCTAATACTATCTATTGTCCTTGTGATTTAATTGCAGTATTCCTAATAGTTTGAAAGAGTTAATGCTGATCTCATATTTATCTGAAAAATCCTCAAAAGACCAATGTGGTTTATTGCCTAGCAATATATATTCCCTAATTATGTAAGTGCAGAAAAGACTTTTCAGAGGTGGTCTCTCTCTCTCTCTTTTTAAGATTTTATTTATTTATTTGACGAGAGAGAGAGTGAGAGCAAGCATAAGTAAGCACAATCAGGGGGAGTATCAGAGGGAGAGGTAGAGGGAGAAGCAGTCTCCCTGCTGACTAGGGAGCCCAATGCAGGCCTCGAGCCCAGGACCCCAGGATCATGACCTGAGCTGAAGGCAGATGCTTAACCAACGGAACCACCCAGGCATCCCTCAGAGGTGATCTCTAAAACAAAATGTAGACATACAGAATTTTCACGAAACTAAGAAATAAAATATCTTATCCCTAAATTTACTATGACATTTTTTTGATTCAGCAACCAACCCATTCCCCACCTCAGAGAATTCCATTAGGTTGAATTTTACAGGTTGAATGTTCCATCTCCACGAAGTGAGTGTCCTAGTTTCATAATTGAACCTGAGTTCCTCGAAGCTTTGCACTATGCTTTCGCCTCACCAAATAATTGGCTGAATTTTTTGTCCTGATTTCTGGTGAAGTTATTTACACTCTTAGCCGGTGATGAATGCTCCTGGAGCTAGATTATTTGATGTGCTGCCTTTTATATTGTCTGAATGGAGCACTACTTGGGAAGAGTGCACATAAATAAAAATGACCTTGGGAAATATAAATATGAATATGAAATTCAGTCATCATCATAATGTAAGTCATTTCTAATGCCTGTGATTATTCTTTGTTTGCAACATAACATGACTTCTTTATCTATGGAGTTCTACCATCTCCAGCTCCTTTTGCAAGTTTTAATTCAAGTCCTTATTGACTTTTTATAATTGTCTTTTCTGAGTAAGCACTAACATAAAACGTTAGTATAATAGTAAGTCACTTTATTGTTTCCTGCCCCAGTCTACTAAAAATGATCTTCTTAATTAAGGTAAGAAAAGTTTTAGCATGCATTTGTGCTCTCAGTTTATTTCTCTTCAAAAATCTTTAGCTTCTCCAGCAAGTCTGGTCTTCCTGTTGACCTGCTGTAAAGAGGAGGAGGGGAAAAGGAAAAGAAGGATTTGTTTTTGAGAACTCAACTATCTATAAATGACTTCCTCTTGTTTGGTACATCCACTTGCAGGGTTTCATTTTCAAACGCCTGGTTGCAGAATCCACGTCCTGGAGGAAGGAACCGTGTCATCCTTCACTTATCCTGTGCACAAAGCTCGATCACTGCTCCGAATATTATCTCCTATCACTTCTGGCATTTCTTGTACTTCTCCTCTTCCTGAAGTTCATAATTCATGTCACTGATTTCCGGTGCATACGGAGTCAGATTTAGAAATATGAGACAATTTTAAAATTACAGATGCAAAGCCTAGCTGTTTGAGCCAACATCTGCAACTAGTTTACAGGATTAAGCAAAATAGCTGCTCTGGATGACTGATATTTACCAGGGCCTCTCCATTTTCCATCAGAAATCAAAATGACTGTTACTTATATGTTCTTCGGTTTTCAGTACAAGTCAGGATTTCATCTGTTAGATACCTCATTTTATTAAGTTCTCTCACAGAGTATCTTCAATTCAGCCAATTTTCAATTAGCCATAATTAAGGAGATCAAGAAGAATATGGGTTAATTAAAATCCACAAGTAATTAAAACACTTTAACCAGATTCGAACACTCGCCTAAAACTTTTTGCAGAAATTACAAACAAGTAAAACATCTGATGTGGTTTTGCTTTGTTTTGTTTTGTTTTGGTGCAAACAAAAAAATCTGAACATGTCACTCCCTTGCTTACAACCACTAAAAAGTAATTCTTTACTTTTAGGATAAAGACCAACTTTAGCATCCATTTATCTGTTGTCTACTCGTAGCTCCTTCTCTTGCCCCTAGTACTCCCGAATTCTGTGCTGCAGCAACAGTGACCTTCAGTCAGTGCCCTCAGTGGTTCAGACTCTATTCCACCTGGGGCTTTTGATGTACTCTTTCCTGTTCCTGGAACATCTTTCCCATATTTTGCCTGAATAACATCTTCTCGTTGTCCTTAGTTTAAACATCACTCCCTCAGGAGTAACCATCCCTGACTTTGACACTATTTTCAGCTCTCTCCTATATGTTCCCATAAGAACATGTACCTTTCTCACTCAGTGTCTGTGTATTTCCTTGTTTAATCTCCTTCACTTGCCCTTCAGCTCTGAGATCAGAGATAGTAGTTGCCATTTTCTCTGCTAAATTATCAGTGTCTCGCTTAGAGCCTGCTCATGATAGCTGTCCAAAAAAATAACTGTTGAATGAAAGGAAAAGTTACATATTTTAAAAATCTAGAAGTAACTGGCCAGGTATGTAAATTGCCTATAGAATAATGACATAAACTGTGAGGTTGACATTCAGGAGGGAACATCTAGAATACATTAAAACTGCTCATTAACTTTGAATGTTTCTTTTTGTCATCCAGAGGGGAAAAATGGATCTTAAGTTGTAGTCGTTACTCACAGTTGTCATTTCAGGCTTGCCTATAGTGACTACTCAAGTTTCCCACCTAAATACGTCACCAGAAAAATAATGGAAACGATTTAAACTTGATTAATATTTAGAGCTATGCAGCCAATTATAAATTGTATTTGGACTCCAGCAGGTGTTGTTGTCATCTGAGATAGAAGAGTTCTTCATTTATCATTCTTGACCTTTATTTAGTAGATGTCTCCCAGACTGTATAGTATGCCTGCTATGTGTTTACAAAAAGCCCTTGGTGTTGGTACTGCCCCTGGTTTAGAGCCATTGTACCCATAACTTATTGACTAACCCATGATCTAGGGAAAGTATAATTATTCCAAAGGAGCAAAAAGCCCAATTACGTGACTGGGCCGACTAGAGTGGGTCTGCTCCTTGGTGAGCTGTAGACATTGACTATCCCAGGTGGAGTTGCCTCCCAAGATTATTTTGATTGTACAAACAAGGAGATCATGGAAGAGTAATGTCCAAAGCCATGACTCCCCCAACAAGGGAAAAAGGAGTCCTTTTCTTAAGGTTTAGGATGAATATCCAGAGGGGTATTTTAACATTATAATGAGGCTGGGGTAACTGTTGGGCACTTCTGGCACTTTCTGATTTATCTGCACAGGCATCATCCTCAAATATTTCTTCTTCTGTTCTAGCAGTTCATTAGTTAGATTCTAAAAGGTGAGATTGACAATTAGGCAGAAGCTTCCAGGAGTTTAGTTTCTAAAAGGTGAGATTGACACTTAGGCCGAAGCTTCTTCTAGAAGCTCCCTGAATTCCGGGGGTCAGGCTGGTGATAGTCTGTACTTCACAATAATTCCTATGATTTATTGAACATTTACCAGATCCCAAACGTTCTACCGAGTTGTTTATGTACATTCATCTCACTTAATACTCACAGTATGTATTTCAGTTAGGAGTATTAGCTCCAATTTTCAGATGAAGAAAAAACGAGGATTGGTTCGAGTAAGTAACTTGCCCAAGTTCATACAGCTAGTAAATGGCAGAATTGATATACAAACTCGGAAAGCCCATGCTTTCAACCAAGCTAGACCCTGAGTGGGAAAATGGAAGCAAAGCAAACACAATTGCAGGTAATTCAAAACAAGATGATGTAAGTGCTAAATTCAGATAATGAACAAAATAAAGGTCCAGAGAAGGAAGAAATCCTACTGGGGCTTCTTTATTATTCACTAAAATAGCATCGTATCTTTTTCATTAAGTGTTATATTACCCAGAAACTGTGATGTGTATTTAAACTTCTACCTGTCACTCTCTGGCATATTTGAGTTCTTAACAATCACATTATAATAATAGCTGCCACTCTCTGAGTGGCTGTTTTTATCAGGCGGTGTGTTAGGCACTTTGTTCCTCAAAACGCTTCAGCCTGACTGATCAAATAACAACTCATCTTGTTGCTTCTCTTCATGAGAAAATTGCCAGGATCTTTTTAATATATCTGTTTGATACCTGTTTTCTCCATTGGCCCATTTTTTTTTTTTTAATTTTGGAAGAATGTTTTTCTGCATCTAGAAGATGTTGTTAGGTATTGATTTAGCAACATGAAATCAGAGTTGCCTGGGAGACCTTCTGCTCTGTCCCTCACGCACTCAGTCTGGCTGCCTCCCCTCGCCGTGAAGCCGCAGAGCAGAGGCTTGGTGTGGTCAGGCAGCCAGCGTGTATTTATTAGTGGAGCTACACTGGCTGTTCAAATATTGAATGCTTTTATACCGGTTATTTAACTGGCTGCTCCCCCCCACCCCAGTGCCTGCCTATTATCAGAGACACTGAGGCTCCTTTCTCAGAATCCCCCCAACTTCCTCCTTAGTTAGAAATTAAAAGCAAAGGTCTAGTGCAGAGGGGGGCCTCTGGGGCTCTGCTCTAGCACTGTGACCTCCACACCTTTTCAGATTGGTCAGGCTGGTGCCATACTAGCTGTTAAATACTTTGAATATTATCTCTTCGATAAACTCCCTGTTACCCAAATCAATTTGGGGCAGTATTTTTTGAATATATATATTTTTTACTTTGAATCTCACTTCCCCTCGCAGTGGCTTTTGACCTTTGCAGTCCATTCGTCTTATTAAAACATTCACGTCCATTGACTTGTGTGGACTCAGTATTCCCTGTTGTTTTCTCCTGGCTGCTCGCCACTTGTGTCTGCCTTGTAGGTTCATCTTTCCCTGCCAGACTTCACATGTTGGCTTTCCTCCACGCATGGTTTGCCTCCTCTCCAGACTTGTTTTGCAAGGGCCCACTCTTGCCTTCTGTGCTGTGGCCACCTGATCCCCCACTCCCACGCCACACTCTTCAGATTTTAGTGCAAGTGTTAAAATCTTCAAGTATGTCTCTTTTTATATCCCATGCAGGCCAGAGCTCCCTTAATATACTGAACCAATCCTTGGCAGCACCAGCCACAGCTGTAATTGTACATTTGCCTGTGTGAGTCTTTGCTTCCTGTCTATTCTCCCATTTGTCCATAAGCTCCTTGAAGTTTAGGGACTATGCTTATTTTTTATTTTTATTTGGGG
Organism: Ursus maritimus; assembly: GCF_017311325.1. Classification (NCBI taxonomy): domain Eukaryota; kingdom Metazoa; phylum Chordata; class Mammalia; order Carnivora; family Ursidae; genus Ursus; species Ursus maritimus. The sequence continues at coordinate 76,229,976 of NW_024424452.1, forward strand.
GCTTATCCTTGTATTTTCATTGTGCTATCTGACACGTATAAGGTACTCCTTAATTCTCTATTAAATGACCTAATAAATATTTACTAAGGTGTTCTTTTCTCTCTTAAAGAAGCTTTCTAAATTATTTTTAGTAAATTATCCATATTCTACTCAGACCTTACTAATTATGGGGTATCTTTTCCTTTGTGTGTGTATATTTTTGTCCTTGAATGTGAGAAATAGATGATGAGTTTCATTCTCATTCTGTTTTGTATCATTTGGAATCTTTTCCACATGGAGGGCTCCTATTAACTTCAAAGGAAGCTCTGCACATGGAAAAGATATGCAGGAAAAAAGTGAAAAAAGTAGAGCCCTGATTTTCATCATGGTTAATGGCCTGGATCTTGCGGAGGTTTGGGTGAGTAAACTCTGAGAATAAACAGCTGACTCTTAGTGAACTCTTCAGAAATAGTAGTGCATGTTGCAGAAACAATGCATAAACAGGCAACTGAGCAAATTCAGGGATATGATGAGAAGGGAAGAAATTCTTCAGGAGTAATTTTGGGAATCAAGATAGTACAATAGCCTGCTAAGCCACAGAGGCATGAAAAATGTACTCGTTATGTGAGCATTGGCTAATGTTCTGGAAGCAAGTCTCAGTGGAAAGAGGTTTCAGTTGCTTCTATGGAGCAGAATGGATGGGAAATGATGGAGGCACGGAGAACTCATCCTGTAGGTTTAGGGAGTCTAGAAACATAGAGGGAAGGGTGCTCTTCAAGGTTACCCTTGTGAGGTTATTTCATGAAACCATAACTTGGAGTTCAGCTTTAAAAAAATATTTTTTACATGATTATGATCCAAACTCATGTCAGTTTTGTTAGGTAAAGGTTGGATTTTATAGAGAAACCAGAAAGTCATTATCTTTTTGGCAGCTGTTTCTTCAAATAGAAAGGGGGATTTGATACAGGTCTTAAATGTCATTTCCTTATTTTCAATCAGTTTTATTGTGTACTACTAATATGTTTTCAGCCAGTCAAATCCATTTCTTATCTAAAATAGTCAATCTTCTTTGTGATTTCCCATGTAATATTCCAGAATCACTTCTTTTTATGTTGTGCTGCAGAGTTATTTCACTACCGAGTTGTTCATAATCTGCCTCAGTCCTCCAACATGCTGCGTTCATGACACATTTAGGGGAATCTCAAGAAATTGCCTCTTTTAAGCAAGCAATAATATGATGGCACCTTGCGTTTTTAATAGCATGAAAATTGTAGGAGCAAATGGAAAATACAGGAAGATTGGAGGAAATAAATATAACTTTATATCTTACCACTAATTTTCAATCATAGTTAAACATTTGGTGTGTGTGTGTATATATATATTAGTCTTTTTTCTGTCCTTACATTAACAAATGTAACTGAAATAATACATATATAATAGTACTAATAGGTACTGATCTAAGTCCTTTACATTTATTAACTCATAATCCTCACAAAAACTGTGTTGCAGCTGTTATTATTATTATCCCATGTTACATGTGAAGAAGTTGAGGCAGAGACTCAACATCACCAGGCTAGCAGGTGTTGGCGCTAAGAGACAATCCCAGACAGTCTGACTAGAGTCCTGCCTAATATTAACACTCCTCGGCAAAAATATTTTCTCATGTCATGCGTTAGGTGTTTTTGCTCTGCTTATTTTTTTAATCATAAGAAACCTTGAGAATTTATTAAATTTCTAAAACAATAGAGGATAGAAAAACTTCAAATATCTTCTGTTTTTAATTAACACCTAGAGTAGGTACAAAAATTATATTATTATTATTATTATTATTATTATTATTATTATTATTATTATTTTGTAATGTCACTAACCGGGTTTGGGTATATTCTGCAGTCACAGAATAGAATGAAGCCATTGGCCTAAATATGGACTGAACCTTGGACATTGACCCTATTCCTATTTCTTTTTTAGTATAGTTGGCACAAAATGTTACATTTGTTTTATGTGTACAACTTAGTGATTTGACAGGTTTATACCTTATGCTACGTTCACAAGTGTAGCTACCACCTGTCCTGTTACATTGTTACTGTAATATCATTGACTGTATTCCTGATGCTGTGCCTTTTATTCCCATGACTTATTCATTCCATAACTGGAAACCGGTATCTCCCACTCCCCTGCACCCATTTTGTCTATCCCCTCAGTTTAATTTAATATTAGAGGGTTATGACATTAGACATTATCTATTAGCCATTTTCCATTTAGGCAAATAGATTGTTTCCGATTGCTTCTTTCCAATTGTTGCCAGTATCCCCGTATCTGTTGTGGGTTATGGGCTGGGGCTCTGAAATTAGACCACCAGAGAGATTTTCTTTTATACAAATACTAAGAGGCCGAATCAAAGTAAGCAAAGTGGCCAACTCCCATGATAAATAAATTTTATTTATGCTTCCTCCCATGAAGAAGGCCTGTTGGCTACAAGGAGGTGCTTGGCAGTGAAACAGGAGCCTGATTCAATTTCCTCATCTGTCACATAGAGAAAATACTATTTCCCTCAAAGGATTATTCTGTGGATTAAAAGAAATAATACGCATGGTACTTCTAGCACAATGCCTGGCTTAGAGTAGCTTTCAGTAAGTGTTAGCTATTATTATTATCCTGGAGTTCCTAGAAATGGAGTCAAATTGTATTTTTAACTTTGCCTATTTTAGATACTTAATGAAACTCTGTGTTCTGATTTCCTAGAAAGGTAAAACCATGCAAGGAACATCCAAACATACAAATGTCACTTAGCCAATTCCTTCATCGTGGTGTTTTATAAAGTCTTGAAAACAAAACAATTTATCATAAAATATTTGATAATTTTATGTCTTTGATTATTTTCAATTAGCTTAGTATGCTTCACCTTATTTGCTTACTTTCACAGCTTCCTTATCCCAATCACAAGATTAGTTCATCGAATGTGAAAATCAGTTTTTTACATTATGTCAGTCCATGATAAGACACATCTGGGCACAGTCATGGTGGCCCTCATTTGTGATCAGAGGGGCAGGGCCCTTAGCACAGTGCCTGGTCCATCAGAAGCATTCAGTAAATACAGTTGACTGACTTATCAAGTATCTTAGGTGAGAAAGATCTTTGAACATGTTTCCTGAATAAAACTTGTCTCTTAAAACCACAGGGGTAAGCCCCTTCTTCTCTTAGCCTGTGTGTTCTCTGTGGACAGGCTAGCTACCAAGATGAGTAAGGGAGAGAATGGGGGAGAGAACAGTCCTGACGACACTTCCCTATTTGTCCTTCTAGATTTCCAATCTGAGAAGTCACTTTACTTCTCCTGGAGGGGAATGAGTGAGTAAACAACCAGCGTGCAACTCCATCCCCCACTCTTGGCAGTATTCTTCAGTTTTCCACCACCTTCTCTTCCGTTGGGTTAAATGGTTAAGCCACTGGTTGTCCAGGAGTGTGGCTAGCCCCCTTTGTGGAAAGAGATCCTACTTCTTGAAGCCACTCCTTCCAAGCTAACCATGGCTCTTTGGGCATCCTCCAAGCACCTCTAATGGATAGAAGGCTCTGAAATGGGTCAAAACAGTACATCAGTAAAATTCAATCCAAGGCCAGTCTGTGCTTAAGGTTAAATGTTTCCTCCTTATCTTGTTTTCTGTTTCAAATTATGTCCTGTCATATTGTTCCCATAGCCTCTGGAGATTCTGCAATGATCATACGGCATCAATAATATATTCCAATATATTAAGACTCAGTAATAAAATAGCAACAAAATAGACATGCCCTTAATGCAAACATGAACCCCTTCCTACCATGGAGTTATCAGAAGTCCTAGCCCACAGATTATATCACCACAGGGGTTTGTAAAATCTAAGATACTTATGAAACATCAAGTTAAAGTCTGCGCCCAGCTCATCCTCTGTCAGCTTCAGGCAAAGAGGGTCTTGCCCCAGTGGAGTCGGGGTTCCTTCAGCAGCTACACCCTGAGCTGGCCTCCACAAAAATGGGTTGTTCTTTGTGGGCTTCTGAAGTTGAAATAGTCTGTGTTCCTTATTTCAGAAATAAAGCAAAGATGGGCCACAAAAGATAATGCCAGCACTAGCTCCAAATCAACCAATTTTTAAGACAAATAGACTCTTTGATCTTTAAAGCAGTTTATCCCAGGCCACACTTATGTTCCTGTACTCTTTCCCT